>NW_026000026.1:3817662-3930684 GCF_001458135.2 Marmota marmota marmota
AGCCCCGGGAGAGGGGAGGACCTGCGGCCGGGCGACTTGGCTGATGGGGCACCTGCCGAGGGAGGGGGACGTCTGGCGGGTGAAGGTCCCACAAAGCTGCTGAGCTCGTTAAACGCGGGGCTGGTTTGAGGAGGCGCTCGCGTTGGGGGTCCTGTCCTGAGGAACGTGGCGGCAAGTTGGGCAGACACCTGCCGAGGCCCGGGGCCCCGGGCCCCGGGGCAAGGCTCTCGCCCAGGGAGCGCCGAGGCTGGGGGATGCGGAGGCTGGCTGAGAGCCGGCGGGAGGAAAGCGATGGACGTTTTAAGGGTCCTCAGTGCCACCTGAGGGGGGCGTGCAGTCGGGGGAAGGCGTTGCGCGGAAGAGCAGTGCCGCGGAGGCCGAAATTGCGCGAAAACAAGGTCGAGGTTCCAGCCGCGGAGAAGTTGATGGAGGATAGCATTTAGGAGGGTGTTCTTGGTGGTGTGCCCACTGAGGGATGCTGGTGGCATCCTTTACTGATGCCCGGAGTGCCTTCCTACTTTCCTCCACACCCTTCTCAGCCCCTCAAAACCCAACTTTGGGAGGTAGATAAGGAAATAAGATCTTTTCAGGCTGGGCAAGCTGGGGTCCCCTGAGTTAAGACACATGGACCCGGCGACCATTAGTTCCAGATCCCAGTGGTACCCGGAATAGTTTTGGGTTAAGATCAGGGAGGTGGTTGATCTTGGAAAGTCTGAACTCCGGAGTTGGTTGTAGTTGTATCGTGGATTCCTGCTGTAGACTCCCTGGTCTTCTTGCCACCCGGCCACATCTGGAGAAAAGGAGGGAGCACACACTGAGGTGCAGTGTCATTAAGTTCTGTTTCACGGAGAAGACTTCTGACTTCCTGCAGCAGAAAGAGCACCAAAGTAGGAAGTGTTGAGTGTGTGGGAGTGCCAGCCAGCAGAGGTGCAGGGAAGGGATGGACAGCCTGGGCAGCACTCTTGGGGGGTTGTTTGAAATGCACAAACATTGCAGAAGGCAAATAGCTTATTGGGACGGGCTCATGATTCACCAAGCATAGTGTGTCAAGACTGTAATCATAATCATTACACCCATAGACACTTACAGGGTGCCAGGCGCTGTTCTTCAGTGTCTCCTTGTTGAACCGTGTGAAACTTCGATTTGACCCTTGTGAACCCTAAAAATGGTGGTTTCATAAGGTTCAATTTATTAACTCACTGGATTCTCACAACAGCCGAAATAGGTGGATATCCCTATGTCTGTATTTTACAGATGGTGGAACTGGGGCACAGAGAGGCTTGTGATTTGCTGGAATAGATAGAGGCAGAGTTAAGATTTTAATGTCCAGGTGGTCTGGTCCTAAGTCCCGGTTCTTAACTGTCTCACTGTTTTGCCTTTCTGGAAATACCTGGTTTCACAGTTATTGTGTATGTTAGAGTATATTTGATATAGCATAGCATCATAATGATCCAATTACACTGTTTTTTTTTTTTCCCCTTGAAATACATTTACTCTTTCTCCTTGATTTCTTTCTCCAAGGCCTTCATTTAATTGAAAAGAAGATTAGGAATCCGAGTGTTGTTTCTCTCTCTTTGCCTCATGTTGTGTAATATTGGGCAAAGAGTAAACCTTTTTGTTTTTTGACATGCTCATTCATTATTCACCCCACCAACCATTACTGGGGATTGAACACAGAGATAAACACTTGCTAGGCAAGTGCTCTACCACTGAGCTATGATCCCAGCCCTTTTTATTTTATTTTTTTATTTTGAGACAGAGTATTGCTAAGTTGCTCACACTGGCCTCAAACTTGGAATCCTTCTGCCTCAGTCTCCAGAGTAGCTGGGATTATAGCATTCACCACCATACCCAGTTCATTCCTAGATCTTTTGAATGAAAAAAAAAAAAAGTGTAGTAAAAGTGCAGGAGAAGAGCTTTGCAGGAATGAATTAATGACTGGTGTTCTCTTGCTCGTTATAACTAGTAGACTGCTTAATTTGTGCAGGTGAATTTTATCATCATTTATATTAGTTTGTTAGGAATGTCATAACAAAGTATCATATCTGGGTGATTTAAACAATAGAAATTTATTTTCTCATAGTTCTAGAGGCTGCAAGTCAAAAATAAGGTGTGATGGCAGAATTATTTTGTAGTCTCTCTTTGGTTTATAGATGACTGATTTCACAAAGTCTTTCCTTTGTACCTGTGTTCTCTTCTCAGAAGGACACCAATCATATTGGATTAGGGTCCACCCATATGACCTCATTTTGCCTTAATTACTTCTTTAAAGGTCCTACGCCCAAAATACAGTAACATTTTGAGGTACTGGGAATTAGGACTTCAACATATGTATTGGGGTAAGGGAAAACACATTTATATATGTCATTCTCATTAAAAAATTTTTATTTATCTTATATTTGTGGTAGCCTATATTGAATTCTGTTCAGAAAGAGAGATAAGTATACCTAAATAAAATGAAGCTTTCAGGAGTTCTGAGATGGAAGAAAGAGGTTTGAGAAATAGCCAGACTTCTGAGTAAACATTTCATAAAAATCATTTTTTTGCTTGGAAAGATAACAGATGTTGGCATGCATTTCCAATAGTCCCAATGCAGGAAATGCTCTTTGTGTTCATGAGTTTGACATTTGTGTCTGACCAAGTGAATGATGATAGATTGGTGTCTTACATGAGACTCAGTGATTATAAAAAGTGCTGCCACTTAGTGGAAGACATAGAGTGCATTCCTGGGATGCCAGCCATCCTTGTAACTGTCTGACTTTGGAGAAGAGCATCCTCCAGTATTTGGTTCATGGATTTTGTATTGATCAGGCTTGTTGGTTATGAGCAAGTCCTGAAACTGTTTATGACCTAGCTGAGAGAGCTGCATCTGCAGTATCAGGCTGTTTTGGTAGTAGTACCCCATGCCATGAAGACTCATTGTGTAAAATATCACTGTGAGTCACTTATCAAAAGATTTTTCCATAGAAATTTTATTTGTCAATGGTCTAGTGATTTTTTTTTTTTTTCGGTATTGGGGATTGAACTCAGGGGCACTCAACCTCTGAGCTACATTCCCAGTCTATTTTTGTATTTTATTTAGAGACAGGATATCGACTGAGTTGCTTAGGATCTTGCCAAGTTGCTGAGGCTGGCTTTGAACTTGTGATCCTCCTGCCTAGGCCTCCTGAGCTACTGGGATTACAGGGCACACCCAGTGATAATCTAGTAATACTTTTTAGGTGAAATTCTGTTTTATTTTGATAACTCACAAAGATGGCTGATGAAAGTATGATTCCCATCTTTACATTTGTTGATCCATTTAACAGACATTTTTGACCATCTTTTGGTTACTGGGTAACAGAGATATAAAACTCCTTTAAGATCATGTTGTTTTAAATAATCCCAGATCAAAAACAAAAACCCACTTAGATTGTTTTAAACAAGTATCTGAGCAGTCATATAAAGTTTGTCTGCCAAAGTATTATCAGAGCCTTGCAATTGTCTCTCATGCCAGTGACAGTTTCCTTTGTTATTTTGTGGTCTGTGTAGCATAGTTGAAATAGTGAGTTTTGTTTTTTGTAAACCACAAGAGTCAACACTTCAGAGAAACACATTTGATCTTTCTTTATATAAACTGTTTATAAAACTTTATACTTGATGAATAAAGTATTGTCCACTAGTTTTTTTCAATGCTGGATATTGAACCCAGGGCTTTATATTCCAAGGCAAACCCTCTGCTCAGCTCTTGTTATTTTATTTTGAGTCAGAGTCTTACTTGGTTGCTCAGGCTGGCTTTGGATTTGCAATCCTGCCTCAGCCCTCAAAGTAGTTGGGATTACAGGCATGCACCAGCATGCCTAGCCCCTATCCACTTTTATGTAGTTGTAATTTACCAAAAACCCTGGCATATGATATTTTCATTCTAATTTCTAAATTCATAGAAATTTCAGTTCTGATGTAAGTTTAAGAGGAGTTTCACTTCAGTCTTTTGTTTTGAAGCTGGGAGTTTTTATGATGTCATTGGAATTTAATTTGGGGATCTTTTGATTCCCGATCCCCCTAAAAGGTCAGTGTGTTAATTGTGTTTTATTGATCTTCGGGTTAAGACAAGCTAAGGAAATGACTTTAAGTAGTTAGTTCTCCATTTCTCTATTACATAGAGTTCTTGATATATAGAGTGTCTATTATATATAGTCCTTGATACGTATAAAATTCTGTGCAATTGCTCTCTTGAGGTCAGTGTTTATTGGTAGATATATTTGATGTGGTCAAATTTGTTTTTTAATCTTCTGATTTTCCTATTTTCTCTATGAAAGTATATATTTGTGAATGTGTGTGTGTGTGTGTGTGTGTGTGTATTTTTAAATTCACGTCTTTTCTTGTAAGAATTGGTATTGTGTAGCCAGCTAGTTTAAACCTTTTTCTTTATAAGAAATCTCCAGTGTAACTACTTCCATATTTTACCATTTCCTTAGCTCTCTTTTCTTTGTTGTCCTTTGTAATTTCAGGAAGCCATTGTGTAGACATTGTGCTAACACACACACACACACACACAGATATTCCTTAGGAAGCTCTTTCTTTAAGCCTCTTAATAATTTTTGGAGATCATAGTTTTAAAAATATATTGAATTGTGTGCTGGGGTTGTGGCTCTGTGGTAGAGTGCTTGCCTAGCACATGTGAGGCACTGGGTTCAATCCTTAGTACCACATAAAAAATAAAGTTTTGTTTTGTTTTTTTTTTAAAGCTAACTTCCTTTAAAAAATATATTGACTTGTTAACTTTTATCTATGTTATGATTGTCTAGTATAGTTGGTGAAATTTGAACTGTCTGGAGATGGTGAGCAGCTATGTATCTTTGATTTTGAGGACTAGTCTAAGTACATAGCTATATGTGGGAGGGTCTTTGTGATGCTGAAACTCCCAACTGCCAAGATCTTTTTCACTTTTACTCAAGTCTAAATGTATACTTTTCATTTTCTGTTTCTGTGATACCTATAAACTTATGTGTTTTGACAAAATAACCAAAACCTTGCTAATAAAATGCTCAGCTCTCCTGTTTTCCTTGGCTACTAGTCCAATTCATATTTCAGTACATAATTAACCTTATATTAAACATCTTTTCTGAGGAGATGACTATGTCACTTTATGGACTTTCAAGATTTAAATGGATTCTAAGGATTTAGTTTTTGATTGAATCCACTGTAGCATTTTAGCCACATGGCAGTTCATTTTCTATTTAAATTTTCCAACAGTGGGGACCTAGGGTCTTAAGGCAGTCAACACCATTGTAAGACAACTTTTATTGTTAGAAGATTCTTCTATATATTGAATTGAAGTCTGAATCGTGGTAACTCCTCACCTTCTGGTCCTGATTTTGCTTATTACGTGACCTATAACTAGTTTATTTCTCCCACAGAATAGTCCTTCAGTGTCCCTTAAAAGTTTCTTAGCTTGCCTTTGTTGTTATTTATTACTAAGGACATTCCTAGGATACTAATTGTGAAATAAGTGGTTCATTTTATGGTTTAGTTGTTAGGAAGTAAAATGCATCTCATGTTTTATATTATTTTCTTTTCACAGGCAGCTGAAAAAGTTGGATGAGGATAGTTTAACCAAACAACCAGAGGAAGTATTTGATGTCCTAGAGAAACTTGGAGAAGGGTGAGTGTGGAGAAAATATAGGTAAAGCAGTGGGTCACAGTATTTTTCCTGCCCTAGCACCTGAAGGATGTGAACCTTTCTCATGAAAATAATTCTTAAATCCAAGGAAAAGAAAAAAATGTTGACTATCATCATGAGTCTAGGTGGGGTGGGTAGTACGTTTACCCTTGGAACACCCTTCTTCACGTTACACTAATCACCATTATAAAAAGATTTAATAATTCCCAGTCTTTAGTATCAAGGATATCTTTTTTTTTTTTTTTCTTCCAGAATCTGGGGTTTGTATTATTTTTACCTAGTTAACAGCACTAATTAGATTAAAATTTATTAAAAGTTTTAGAAACCTGACATATATGTTTATTTGCTGCTAATGGTTTCTGATTGATATGCAAAAATGTGGTTTCAGTAAAACCAACAAAATTCAGTGTTTTAGTTATTACAGATTTTGGGAATATAGTAAATAACTCAAAGATGGTCATTACCTTACACCTTCCTAGGGAATTCATAATCCTAGTTTGGGAACCAATGGACTTTTTGGAATACAGACTTGTGAACGAGTTTATAAAATATTGCTGAAATTATATTTAGTAATAGACAGTGGCTATTATTGATGTTTATGATACAGAAAGGGTTACATTACACTTTTAAAAATGCTTTCACATACCCTTTTAATTTAATCCTGATTATTTATATCTTCCATAATGACAAAGACATTAAAATATTAGGAGCACCTTTTCTTAATGTTTGTTAACTTTTGAATAGATAGTAAATTCATATGATTCAAAATTCAAGAAGTATAAAAAGGTATACAATAAAAAAACTTCCCTCTATTGCTCTCAGCCACCCAGAAGCACCCATTATAGCAATTTCTTATGTATTTTTAAAGATAACTTATGCACATGTGTGGGAGAATTTTTTTCCTTTTTATTTGTGCATTATAATTATACATAACAGTGGGATTTGTTATAATATATTCATATATGCACACAATAAGACAGTATTATTTGATCAGTTTCATTCCCCAGTACCACCCTTTCCCTCCACTTTCTCCCCCTGATCCCCTTCTATTATACTGGTCTCCCTTCTATTTTTTTTTTTTTTCTATTTGTTCTAATTAGTTATACATGACAGTAGAATGAATTTTGACACATAGTGCACAAATGGAGCACAACTTCTCATTTCTTTGGCTATACGTGGTGCAGAGTCATACTAGTAGTGTAATCATACATATGTAGGGTAATAATGTCTGTCTCATTCTACCATTTGTCCCAGGTTTTGTCCCAGGCTTGAGGTTTTGTCTTCTAGGTGGTCTAGTCTGTTGGTGATACTTTCCATTGAAATTTTAATTTGGTTTATTGTTTCCTTCATTTCAAGGATTTTTGCTTGATTCCTTTTTATAATCTCTGCCTGTTTATTGAAGCAATCTTTTACTTCCTGTATTTTCTTTCTTGTACCATCCTTTATTTTGAAGATCATCCTAACTATGTGTCTTCTACTCTGTTGTCTATGAATTATATTGTTGGAACATCTTGGTTTGTTTGAGGTGCCTTGTTCCCTTGTTTTTTCATGCTGTTTGTGTGTCTTCCCATCTCATACGGTTCTGAGGCAGTACAGTTTCTACTCTGTAAGTCTTATAGTGTCCCTGAAGGCTTCCAGACCTCACCTTTAAGGAGGAAGACCAATATTAACAGTATCCAGTGCAAACAATATACACCTTTAAACCAAATAGCTCCTATAAAGGCATCTACAGTTTTGTCATAATAAACAGAAGTGATGTGTTCAATTATTGTGATGTGTTCAAATATTGATGTGTTCAATATGAACAGTAAATTTGCTAAAAGGGTTTACTGTTTCTAGTGATGGACAATGAAGGAACAGAAGTAATGTAAGATGTGATGTTTATGAGGGAGAAGAAGAGAAGATAGAGGTAAAAATTTATAGTAAGAGCGAGGAAGGAATTAATAGAGTTTGGCTGTTAGTATGAGAGAAGTGAGAAAGAGAATCCACAGAGACAGGATAGGTGAGAAAAAAAATATACAGATTTTTTAAAAAGTAAAAATATAAGGATACACAACAAAAACGTAATGTACTATTCAGACATCTCATTGTTCAATAAATTGATGTATGAAAAATATTTGGATTCAAAGATGGTAGAGATGTGAGAGAGAGGGGGAAAACAAACAAACAAACAAACAAAAGCAAAGTCTTGATGGAAAATTGAATGATAGTTTTCATTGGCTTTCAAAAATTTTCTCAGCTTTCCTTCTCTGCTGATAGGTGGGGTTGTCTAAAGTTTGATGGTAGCTCCAGTCCGGTTTGTGTCGGACCATTTGGGTGGGTGAGCCGACAGATAGATGCTGTCAAGCCTTCTTCCAGTCTTCCCACCATTGTAGCCAGTCCCTTCCATCCCCATGTGCACTTCAGGACTCACTGATCTGGAGAGAGCCCAGTTTTCTCCAACCTGTGCTACCCCTGGGAAACTTCTTCTATTCTCTGGCATTCCATAGGCTTGCTAGACCCAGACTGGCCCACACAAACCCAGTGCAATGTGAGGGACCTGGGCTTTAGATTCCATAGGCTCTGCCTTGCTGCAGTCCCAGGATCTCAGTGCTGTCTTAACTGGCAGAGAGACCACCAGGATTGCACTTACACAAGGGAGTGGCCTTGCAAAGAGGCAGCCAGATGGTGACTGCTAGCACACCCAGGAGAAAGACTTGGTGCACCAGACAAATAAGACTTGTACGTGGTTAGGTTGGCCTTAGATACTGTATTACTTCCATTTGATTTTGCCTTGTGTGACTTGTGTGAAACTCCTACTTCACCATCTTTGTTTTCTGCCAGTTAAACATTCATTAAGTCATTAGTTTGGTTAATGTAAGGAATCAGATCTTATAAGGAGCTTGCCTTTAAGTGAGCATGATTTCTGAAGTCTTCTAACTTTTCTTTCTCTATTTTTCTTGGTACTGGGGATTGAACCCTGGGGTGCTTAACCACTGAGCCACATCCCTGGCCTTTTTTATTTGTTATTTTGAGACAGGGTCTTGCTAAGTTGGTTAGGGCCTGGCTAAATTGCTGAGGCTGGCTTTGAACTCCTGATCTTCCTGCCTCAGCCTCCAAAGTGGCTGGGATTACAGGGCCCGGCTCTTACATTTCTTCAGATTATTGTAAATGCAATATGTGGAATCATGAATGTTAATTGTTCATATGAGCTATTGGAATTTTGTTTGCCATCAGTATAGGGGGCTAGGCCCAGGTACTTGGGGGCTAAGGTAGAAGGATCCCAAGATTGAGGCCCATGCTACTTAACAAGTCCATGTCTCAAAATAAAATTAAAAAAGGGCTGGGGAGTAGCTCAGAGATAGAACACTCCTGAATTCAATCTCCAGTACTGAGAGAAGAAAGAAAAAAGATAGCACAAAGGGGAGGTCTGGAGATTGTTCTGGTCATAATTGCTAAGTGAGTGCATGCAGAGATCTCTCCATTTCTAATACTTTTAAAATATTGAAATTAATTATCTTAAATATTTAATTCTTTATTATAAAATCATTTAAATAAATATATCTTTTATAATCAATATACATAGGACCAGGGATAGAAAAGAATCTGCACTGACTTTTCTGCTTCCTGGTTGCCATATCCTGAGCTGTTCTTAGCCATGCTCTTCCACCTTGATGTTCTGCCTTGCCTTTGGCTCAGAGCTTTGAAGTCAGCTGACCAGGAACTGAATCTCCGAAACTATGAATCCCAGATTTTTTTGGTACTAGGAGCACTTAACCACTGAGCTACCTCCTACCCTTTTTATTTTTTATTTTGAGACAGTGTCTTGCCAAGTTGCTTAGGGCCTCACTAAGTTGCTGAGGCTGGCCTTAACCTGAGATCCTCCTACCTCAGCCTCCTGAATCCAAGTGTGTGCCACCACACCCGGCTCCAAATAAACTTTTTTCCTCTTAAAAAAAAAAAAAGAAATGAAGGGGCTGGGGTTGTAGCTCAGTGGTTGAGTGCTTGCCTCACATGTGTGAGGCACTGGGTTCGATCCTTAGCACCACATTAAATAAATAAATAAATAAAACAGATATTGTGTCCATCTACAACTAAAAACAATTTAAAAAAAGAAATGAAAAGAAGAATTCTGCATCCAGCCAAATTACTATTTCTGAATAAAGCTCAAATATATTTTCAGATATATTGGATCTAGTGTATCAAGAATACCTATGGATGGGACTAACAGAATATTTAGTTAATAGTGGGTAACCTATAAAGACATTTAATAACTAAACAATAAATTTAGGGGTAAGAGATTCCTGAAATGATTAATTGACCCAATAATGGTTTGGTGTTTGGACAATTATAATCTGAATGTGGTTGTGTTTGTTTCAAGCATCATCCTTACATGACAATAGCTAAAGCAAGAAGGGAAGGGGCAGGTGGAAATGGGCCTTCTTGTGTGCTTCTTACCTGGAAAGAAAACCTTTACCAGATACCTTCAGCAGAATTCTAGTCAAATGTCATTGGCTAGAAGTCGGTCATATGCTTGCTTCTGGTTCAGTGACTGACATAATGGAAAAGGAATATTGTGACTGGCTTGGCTAGTGTGATTTATCCTTTGGGACCAAGAACATTGCCATCCTAACAAATCAAGGTTTGTTTTAGCAAGGAGGAAGAGGCAGAGGTTGGGTTTTCTACACAGGTCAACAGTGACCTTTCTGTAGTGAAAGGGTACTTGATGCCTTGTTTAAGCATCATCATATTAGTTTAAAAAATATATGTGTGTGTGTGTGTGTGTGTGTATTTATATGTATATACCCACACATATATTTAGTTGTAGATGGACACAGTACCTTTATTTCATTTATTTATCTTTATGTGGTGCTGAGGATCGAACCCAGTGCCTCATACATGTGAGATGAGCGCTCTACCACTGAGCCACAACCCCAGCCCCCTCATATTTTTTGTAAATACAAGAATTCTGATAGAATTTTTTTATGTGCTCAGCATAGATTTTTTTCAAAAATTTATGTTACTTTGACATTGAAATTATTCTTGAGCATCTTTTTGGCAGCTTGAATGTTCTGCTAGATTGACATATTAGGTAGCACTGTTGTTTTGATTTTTTTTTTCCTTTTTTTTTTTTTTAACCCAACCAAGATGTTATGTGTGTTTGGGAAAGATGAAGGACAGTTTACTCATTTTTTCACTGAGACCCTCCCTGGATTCCAATGAAAAATCTATGTAAGATGATGATGGTATCTCATTGACCATCATAACTAGCTTCTAAGGTAGTTTATATTATTATAATTTTACACATGAGAAAATTGAAGCACAACAAAACTAATAATGTGTTTATAAGTAATAGCTAATCTATAGTGCTGATTTAGATTCTAAGTCTAATCTTAAAGCTTCCAAATTGAATTAATATGTAAGCTATTTTAATAATAAGCTCTTAAGGAAAGATGGAATAAAGGTGAAAAATTTAGTATGTGCAGTATTCATTTGATACTAATATTAACTTATATAATATTTTAAGCGCTATTGCAAGTAAGGGAAATAAGGACAGAGAACTTATGGTACCCATAGTGAATGTAAGGAAACAAATACTTTGATATTGTATTCCAGTGTAGGTGTGGAGAGAAAACTAACATGGTATTCAGACACCTCGGTTCAAATCCTGAACCAATCACTTATTTATTACTTGTGTAACCTTGGACAAATTATGTGATCTCTCTAAACCTGTTCACCTTTACTTGTAATGTAGGAATAATCACCTCTTACTCATTTTTTTAAAAATAAGGATACACTGAAATATGCACAGTTTCTAGGAAACACCAGGCATACAGTTCATGGAGGCTATTATTATTTCATAATTCATAAATTTAGACGGGAAATTTTTAAGGAGTCATTTTTTTCCCCAAAGTACTTTAGCTATCTCAATTTTGCAAACGTAGTTAAGTATGTATGTATTAGACACTTAGATAAATAGAATTGTAAGTTGGTTGTATTGTGCCACTTCTTATCTCTTGGCTTGCCTTTGATTTTGTGAATATTTTCCTTCCCCCAATTATAGGTCCTATGGCAGTGTATACAAAGCTATCCACAAAGAGACTGGTCAGATTGTTGCTATTAAACAAGTTCCTGTGGAGTCAGACCTGCAGGAGATTATCAAAGAAATTTCTATAATGCAGCAATGTGACAGGTAAAGATACATGGAGCTCCTTTGGAGAGAGTATGGTTTGGAATTTGCTGTGATTATATTTAGAATATGACACCTAAAGATTCCTTTACTTAGATATTTTTGTAGAAGGGAGAGGTCAGTAAGGTCATGTGCATGTTCTTTTTTAGAAAGAAATATGATGAAAAAGCTTTGTTTTCCTTGCTAAATTATTTTTTCTGTTTTTGCATTTTTTTTTCCTCCTTCAGTGAGCCCTGAAACCAGGAAGAAGAGGCAGAAGGTGGTGCTGGCTTTTTCTGGTTTTGTTTTGATAATGATCTCTTTTTACTTCCTATGAGAGAGTGTTTCTACAGAGACAGCTAAGACAAGATAATTCAGATGATTTTTAGCTCTAGAAACCTTCGACCTTTAGATTTGCCTATAAAAAAAGAATACTTATTTATGTATTACTATTCCTTACTTCACATTTAGAAATTTTTTTCAAGCTGAGAGTAGTTAAGTATTTTAATTTTGAGGAACTAAGATTTGCCAAATGTTGTAAGCAGGAAGTCAGGCTAAAAGGCAACCGCAGAAAAGCACGTGGTTTGCACTGAAATTCCGTGACAACATGGTTTCATTTCTGTGATGGAGCAGGCTTCCCCAGCACTGTTTAGATTAGAGAGAAACATAAAGTTAAGGGCAGTCCTAGCTCCAGGGAGTTGGAAATAGGGATCGAGAATGTTTTGAACTTGAGGTTACATTGGTTCTTTATGGTCAGATCAGCTTGGTATCTCCTATTTTTTAAAAATTTTCTTATTTTAAAAAAGGCTGCAATTTTATAACTTATTTAAAAAAAATTCTTATTTTATTATTAGTTGTAGATGGACACAATACCTTTATTTATTTATTTATTTTTATGTGGTGCTGAGGATTGAACCCAGTGCTTCATACATGTGAGGCAGGCATTTACCACTGAGCCACATCCCCAGCCCAGTACCTCCTATTTTTTAAAGCTTCAACCTTAGACTTTGAAATTTCTCTTTTTTCTCCCCCCCTTTCTTTTTTTCCTGTTTTTGTTGTTACCATCTACTCAATAAACCTCCATATTTCTTGATTGGATTGGCCAGATTCAGTTAGCTGTTTTTCTTTTACTCCTTTATGAGATCCATTATGGGAACTCTTTCCATTTGGCAAATTGAGACTTTGTCCAAATAGGATATGGAAATGTTCCTAATTAATGAGATGTTTTGAATATCCTACTCTGTAAGCACTGTAAGGAATACAGAGACTGAGCACAATCCTGGGAGTTTATAGACTGATTGGACAGGTCAGCATATATGTGTGCAGGGAAATCTATTCAACAGTACAAAACTGTATAGAACATATTGCAATAGAAGGTACCTCATAGAGGCAGTAAATGCTACAGGAGTTGAAGGAAGGGGAGAGTACAAGTGGGGATCTGAACTTTAGAGATCTGGTCACCCATTTTTTCTTAATATTCTTTTTTTGTGTGTGTGTGTGTTTTCCCTCCTGTCCTTGTTGGCATATTTCCCAAGGATGAAGGAGCATTTGAAATTCTAAGAGTTAATGAAGCCAAGTTAGTTTTGTCATCTTTGGGTTTTCTTCAACTTTATTTGGCCCTAATAACAATCTAGTCAATTAGAGGTAGCTATCAGAAGGCAGATTAACATTGTACTTAACATTGTTAAGAATTGATATGTGTATCCATGTGTCTTTTTGGAGCTTTATTGTACTTACTCTTTTGTAGCCTTTATTTATTTATTTTTAGAAAATAGGGCATCTTCTTATGTTATCAAATATTCCTCTAGAACATGCTTCACGAATTCATGATGTTCATTGTATAGATATATCATTATTTATTAAATTTATTAAATAAATTCTCTAATGTTGAATGGACTTTTTAAATTTTTTATTATTTATTTGCTTTAATTAGTTATACATGACAGTGGAATGTGTTTATGCATTTTGACATATTATACATAAAAGGGGTATAATTTCTCATTTTTCTGATTGTACATGTTGTAGAATCACATTAGTCATGCAGTCATATATGTACATTTAAATGGTACCTAAATTTTCACTTTTATTAACAGTTCTATGTTGGTAACTATTTCTTTTTGAATGTATATTTCTTTTCTGAGGATAAATTGTAAACCTAGAAATGCTTGTTAAGGTACCCACCATTTTTTGTACTTCTGTTATTTATTACCTTTTGGAAAACCTAGCCCATCTTATGTTCTTAATCAGGAGAGTGCTTATTTTAGCCATAACTAGAAATAATTGATCTTTTTGAGATGGAAATTAGTTTTCATATGTTTAACAGAATTAATTAAACATTTGAAGGCCATTCACTAATATGTGTTGTGTCTCTCTGTAGTCCTCATGTAGTCAAATATTATGGCAGTTATTTTAAGAACACAGACTTGTGGATTGTCATGGAGTACTGTGGTGCTGGTTCTGTATCTGATATCATTCGATTACGAAATAAAACGGTAAGTTCTTTCTAGAGGAATGATGCTGAGCTGGTCTTCTAGTGGCATCTTTTCTCTTGCCTTTTGTTCACATGCTGCTTTTACTACCATATCTAGAGAGCTGACTGTCACGTTTTACCTTTTCTGTGGTTCTTTACTCTTCTTGACTCTTATCATATCCTACAAGTAGCAATATTGACTAGTGATTTTTAACATGCTTTATTTTTTACTGTGGGAAATATGACTCTCAAATCCTGGTTATGGAATGAATTTTGAATGTTTTACTTTGAATTTGGATTTCTCTTTACCCAACATGTTCTTAGATTAATTTCTACTTAATATTAATCAGAGAATAATCTCATTATGGAAAATTATTTGCCATATGTGATTGCTAGAATAAGACCTAAGATTTATGGGTTATAGTTCTGTTTCAGTTGCTTAAACTCTGTTTTTTCATTCAGTTAGTATTTCTAAAACTCTGCTTTAGGCCTTAATAAACATACAACCCTACTCTTATGGTAGTGCACTTTCTAGTAGGGCACCAAAAGCAAATTACTTGGAAATTAGAAACAAAATACAAGATATTGATAAATGCTATGAAGAAAATGAATCGGGATGAAGTGGTACAGTGATAAGAGTGCCTGGTGGGCCACTACAGTGCAGTTGGTGGTTGAGAAAGGTCCTTCCAAAGAGGTAACATGTAAAGTAAGACAAGAAGGAGCAACTGAAGTGCAAGTGGAGAATAGCCAGTGCAAAGATGCTGAAGCTGGGATGAGTTTATCATGTTTGTGTGTTAGAAGGAAATAGGCAAAAGAGAAACTGTAGGAGATGATTTGCATTTTAAAAAGATAATTTGGTTTCTGTATAGATTGTGAGTGGTTAGGAGTAGGAGGAGCAGGGGAATTTTAGCCTTTTGGGTTTGTTTGGTTTTTGGTCTTGATAGAAAAATTGAAATAATGATAATTATTAAAAGTATATAAAAGTATTTATAAATTGTGCATTACTGTACAATTTATAAGGTGGGGTCTGCTTTGAAACTTAAGTCATAAATTTTGGATTATTCTTACCACTATCTCCTTTTCTTTATTTATGCTATACAGAATTGATGGTGTTTTCTTAATAAAAAAGCAAGGTTTAAGCTAGGAATAAGCCAAGTATGGTGGCACATACCTGTAATCCCAGCAATTCGGGAGGCTGAGGCAGGAGAATGGCAAGTTTGAAGATAGCTTCAGTAACTTACACCTTGTCTCAAAAAAGAGAAAGAGCTGGGGATGTCAGTGTTAAAGTACCCCTGGGTTTGATCTCCAGTCCCACAAAAGAAGTAAATAAATAAATAAAAATAATAAAAATTTAGCTAGGCAGACTATCCTAATATAAGAGAATTTAAGGAAATTCCAAAGCTTGAGTAATTTATTGATTTAGAAAATGGCACCCAAAGCTGCTTGTGTGCAACATGAAGTTGTTTTGTTTCAGGTATTTTAAAACAACCCAAAATTAATTTTGATGGTTCTTTATAATTTTAATTATTACCCATTGTTTTACCAAATGTTATGATTCTGCATTGTTCAGCACAATAGTCACTAGCTATGTATGGTTGTTGAGGATTTGAAATATGGCTGGTCTGAATCAAGATGTGCTATAAGTATAAAATATGCGCCAGAGTTTGAAAAATGATTACCCAAAAAAGTGGAGGGAGGATGACAACAAAAAACATTGCTTTTTAAAAAATATTTATCACATAGTAGAATGATGATATTCTGGATAAATATGGTTAAATAAAATATATTGTGAAAATTAATTTTAGTTGTTTCTTTTTTAAAATGTGGCTCTATTATAAATATAAAATTATATTGTGACTTCCATTATATTTCTTTGCACAGTGCCACTTTAATTGGCTGAGCTGGTTAGAATAAGGAATAAGTTGAGTCATGAGCTTTGCTCTCTTTGTACCGTAAATTCTAGCCTGTTACCTTGCTAATAGTGTTTGTTTGAACTTTCATGAAAACTATTATTTATCAGCATTGAGGCCTTAAATTACTTAACAAGTTAAATCGCTTGACTTTTCTGTGCCTTAACTTCATTTTTATAAAATGATGATGACAATAGTAGTACGTCTGTCTCACTTAGTTGTTTTAAGGATTTAATAAGATAAAAAAGCAGTATTTAGCATTAAACACATAGAAATGGTTGCCAGTTTTTAATACTATTAGTATAGTGCCTGGTTCACTATAGGTGCTTGTTAAATATTTATTGATTGTGTGGTAAGTATTAAACCATGATTAATCATGGTGTATAATAAACCGTTTGATTTTGTATATATGTTTGTGTGTGTGTGTGTGTGTGTGTGTGTGTGTGTCTGGTGCTGGGGATTGAACCAGGGCCTTGCATGATTACCCAAAAAAGTGTGGGGGGGAAACAACAAAAAACATTGCTTTTTTAAAAATATTTATCACATAGTAGAGAAGCATATAACTTGGTTTTTATGACTCTCAAAGAAAGATGATATTCCTATTTTATATATTGAGAAGTTGAGATGAAGAGAAATTCAAGAACTTGCATAAGTCACCATAAGCTAAAAACTTCTGCTTATGAAGTTTATTAGCTTTTGAGTTAGATGTCATATGTGGATATATGAATATGCTCTTTGGGAAGAGATCCTGTCAGGAAATTCTGAGTTTGGGATCAGCCAGCGTGTGGATGGTATTATAAGCTGCTAATGGGTTGAGTAAAATCTTAGTTTATAGTCAAGGAAAGGAATTTAAATTGAACCTTCCCTCCTCCCTTTTCTAATGTATTATGTAAATAGATAAAATTTGAATTATGTTCTTTTTTCAGCTAACAGAAGATGAAATAGCTACAATATTACAATCAACACTTAAGGGACTGGAATACCTTCATTTTATGAGAAAAATACACCGAGACATCAAGGCAGGAAATATTTTGCTAAATACAGAAGGACATGCAAAACTTGCAGATTTTGGAGTAGCAGGTCAGCTTACAGTAAGTAAAAATATTAATTGTATTGATACTTTCAGCTCTCTCCTGGGAAAGCAATTCCTTTTATTTTTTAAAAAATAATACTTGACTTTGCCAGGCACAGTGGTGCACGCCTATAATACCAGCTATTCAGGAGGCTGAGGGAGGTTGAATCAGGAGGATCATTAATTTTGAGGAAAATGGAAAAAGGTGGAGAGGTCCATAAAATGGGAAAACAGCAGGATCTAGGACATAGTTCAGTGGTAGAGTTCAGTGATAGAGTGCTTGGCTAGCGTGTGAGGCCTCGGGCTCAGTTCCCATACCGGAAGAAAAAGAATTAATTAATTAACAATTTGTTAATAAAAAAAATTGTAGAATCAAAAATAGATTCAGAAGAGCCAGGCTCATAAGTTATTTTAGATCCTTTCTTGGGGTTTAAAATCACATAATTTAACTTTTTTTTTTTTTTTCCAGAGAGAGAGAGGTAGAGAGGGTAGAGAGAGAGAGAGAATTTTTTTTTTTTTAATATTTATTTTTTAGTTATTGGCGGGCACAACATCTTTGTTTGTATGTGGTGCTGAGGATCAAACCCGGGCCGTACGCATTCCAGGCGATTGTGCTACCGCTTGAGCCACATCCCCAGCCCCTAACTTTGTTTTTAACTCTTATAAAAACTAAAGAAATGATGGAATGTTAATTTAAATTTTTTTGAACTATGTCAGCACAAATTTTTTAGTTGTAGGTGAACCCAATACCTTTATTTATTTATTTTTAACGTGGTGCTGAGGATCCAACCAGCTGCCTCACATGTGCTAGGCCAGTACTCTACCACTGAGCCACAATCCCAACCCTTACTCAACACGTTTTTAAAAGGAAGAAGAATTAAATCCAAATTATTTTTCTTAAATAAGGTATAACATTATTTTGTTCACTTTCCATGTAGTATTTGACAGTTACTATACTGAAAACACTCTTGTTTGGTTCTAGAATCATCTCTTCTTTCTCTTCCTACCTCACTAGTGTATAACAGTGAAAAAAGAAAAAAAAAATTCAAAACAGGAAGCCTAGAATTTATCTGATTTTGTGAAATACCCAAGCAGTTCTATAGAAAATAGAAATAATTCTAGATAGGCATATACTAAAATGTGTAACATTATTATATATAAGCTATATATGAGTAGTTTTCTTGGGTGATAGAATGAATATGTGTATGTGTGTGTGTGTGTGTGTAGAGAAAGCATTAGTTCAGAATTTGGCATTATGTATAGTTTTGATGTTAAATCTGGAATATGTTAGGGAATCTTAGAGGTTTCGCAGCAGTACAGAATTGTTTTGATGTCTTAAAAAATCAAATGCTATTCAATATGATGATTTGTGGATCCTCTCAAATGGTTAAAATATACAAGTAAACCATATTAATATAATAAAAACTGCAACCTTAGTAAGGAAACCAAATTGAAAAATATATTCTTTTGGTGCTGTATAAGGAGATAATATTAAAATTAAGGATATCCATTACATTTAATAATAATTTTAGTAATTGGTTGATTACTCAAAAATTACTTATAGCATTCTTATTGCTATAATGCCTGTCTTGACAGAATCATATACACATATACCCCTCTAATACGTACAAGTCACTATTTTTAGTATACTTTACCACATTATATAACTATTTCCACTGTCTAATTCCAGAATGTTTTTATTATCCCCCAAATAAACTCCCCTGTAGTAGTCGTTCCCGTTCTCCTCTGCCAACAGCCCTAGGAACCACTGGTCTACTTTATGTCTTTATGTTTTGCCTAGTTCAGTCATTTCATTTATATATAAATACATAAATATTTCATATAAATATATAATATATGACCTTTTTTTTACTTTCTTCTTTTAACATTATATTTTAAGGTTTATCCATGTTGTAGCATGGATTAGCATGTAGCATTCATTCGTTTTGATAGCTGAATAATGTTTCATTTTGTGGATATACCATGTTTTTTTTTATCTGTTCATTGATTGAACATTTTGTTTATTTCCACTTTTTGGCTATTGTGAATTATGCTGCTATGAAATTTGTGTGAACCTGTTTTCATATGATACAAAGTTGCTGTGTCATATGGGAACTCCATGGCTAACTTTTCAAGAAATTGCCAAACTGTTTTTCAAAGTGGTTTACCATTCTACATTCCCACTGCTGTTATATGAGAGTTCTAATTTTTCCCCATCTTCAACACTTTATTTCTGTCTCTTTAATTATAATCATCCTAGTAGGTATATGTAGCATTCCATTGTGGTTGTGATTTGCATTTTACTAATGTCTAATGATACTGAATGTTTTTTCCCTTGTGCTTATTGAACATTTGTGTATCTTCTTTGGGGAAGTTTCTATCAAATCCTTTGCTGATTTTTAATTGAGTTGTCTTTTTACTGTTGAGTTGTAAGAATTCCTCTTATATTTTAGATATGAATCTCTTATTGGGCACATGATTTGCAAATATTTTCTCCCATTCCCTGGGTTTTCTTCTCGCAGTCTTGATGATATACTTTGAAATACAATTTTAAAATTTAGGTAATATCCAAGTTCTTTTTACTTTTGTTGCTTGTGTTTCTGGTATCATATCTAAGAAATTATTAGCTAATGCAAGGTCATAAAAATTTATTCCTTTGTTTTGTTTTCGGTGCTGAGGATTGAACGCAGGATACCTCTAGCCCTTGATCTTCTCTCGTTTCTTTCAGCAATGTTTTTAAATTTGTAGTGTATAAGTCTTAGACTTACTTGATTAAAGTCATTCCTAAGTGATTTATTCTTTTTGATGCTATTTTATTTATTTATTTATTTTTTTTATAGTTTCTTCTTTTTTTTTAAAGAGAGAGAGAATGAATTTTTAATATTTATATTTTTTAGTTTTTGGCAGACACAACATCTTTGTTTGTATGTGGTGCTGAGGATCGAACCCGGGTCGAACGCATGCCAGGCGAGCGTGCTACCGCTTGAGCTGCATCCCCAGCCCCTTGATGCTATTTTAAATGGAATGTTTGATTATGTTCACTGCTGGTGTATAAGAATACAACTGATTTTTGTATATTATGTCCTGCGATCTTGCTGAACTTCACACTTCCTATTTGGTTTTAATTTATAATGAGTGTATGTGTTACATTGCTAAAGAAAAAAAATGACTTCTTTTTGTCTTCACTAAAATAAAGTGAGACTAGTATAAGATGATCAGACTGGGCTGTTTTGTTGGGGAACTTATAGTTCTAAACTTAGGTACCTTTCTGACAGCTCTTATCTAGAGTCTGTAAGCCCTGTAGACAGCCTTCTGAGAAGTATCAATGGATATCAATAGCATTTAGCCTAATAAATGCTAAGAAAATGTTTCTAATTCACAGTTTACTCATAATCTACACTCTGGAAATCCTGTTTCTGCCTCTAAAGAATATACCATCAGCCTAACGCCAAAAGCCAGGGTGGGACTAGGGAAGCCCACAGGTTGCCTAATGTGAAAGGAAAATCTAGGCCCTAATTGCTTCTTTCAACCCAGTATTCCTGTTTTGAGGTCCACTTTCACCATTTTCCAGACTAAATGCTACCAGTTTCTAAGCCTATTGAGTAGGTTGGCATTGAAATCAGCATGTTTACTATTTTTTTTTTTTAGAAGATTCCATTTAATAGTCTTTTCAGATAGTTACCACTCAGCCATCTGCTTTCCAGCTTACAAAGCTCTGTGGCGGTGATTTTTTTGTTCTTGTAGAGTCATTCCTTTATTTTTATTTATTTATTTAAAGATAGATGCTGCATTTGTTTCTTTATTTTATTTTGTTGTAGTTATAGATGGATAGCATGTCTTTATTTTATTTGTTTATTTTTATGTGGTGTTGAGGATCGAACCCAGCAATTCACACATGCTAGGCAAGTGCTCTGCTGCTGAGCTACAGCCTGAGCCCTGGATTCATTCCTTAAAAAAAAAAAAAAAAAAAAAAAAAAAAAATCCTCTTGGGGCTGGAGTTGTGGCTCAGTGGTAGAGCGTGTGCCTTGCACATGTGAGGCACTGGGTTCGATCCTCAGCACCACATAAAAATAAATAAAGGTATTGTTTCCATCTACAACTAAAAAATATTTTTAAAAAATCCTCTTGATATCTTTTAAGTGAGTTTTAAGTGGGAGTGAAAATAAAATATGTTTGTGCAATCTGTCTTCGTTACCCAGAAATCTTTATTATTATTTTTGGTGATATTTATGGCTGTTTCATTCTCTGGATGTACCATGATTAATTAACTCATTCCCTACAGTTGGACACTGGATGCCCATTTAAATTGTTTATAGTTTTCCTACATCTAGTTCTGTGGTGAATATCCTTGCAACTATACTTTTCACATTTCCTTAAATATATTCTTAGGATAATTTCTTTTACAGTGAAATTGATCAGGAGATATGTGAAATTCTAAGACTTTTGATGCATATTGCCAAAATGCTCTTAGAAGGGAGTAATTTCTGCTCCCAACTGCTAATTATAAACACCTTTTTTGTGGGGTCGGGGTATATGGATGCCAGGGATTGAACCTAGGGGTGCTTAACTGCTAGGGCACATCGCCAGCCCTTTTTTTATATTTTATTTTGAGAGATTGTCTCACTAAGATGTTTAGGGCCTCACTAAATTTCTGAGGCTTTCTTTGAACCTGTAGTCCTCCTGCCTCAGCCTCCTGAGTCTCTGGGATTACATTGTGGGCCACCATGCCCGGCAGCCAACTGCTACTTATAAATGTGCCCCTCTCCTTAGAATTTGCTAATATTGGATGGACAGTAAATTTACATCTTTCTTACCATATCTTTGCTGCTGTCTTAATTTTGACTATGGTTTTTTTTTTTCTCCTTTTTAAAAATGGTATGTTATAATTATACACAATAGTGGAATTATTGTGACAGTGATACATGCATGTAACATTATTTGATCAATTTCACTTTCCAGTACCTCCCCTTTCCCTTCCAACTCACCCCCCCCCCCATTTCCTTCCTCTACCCTACTGGTCTCCCTTCTATTTTCATGAGATCTTCTATTTTCTCTTTAGCTTCCCAATGTAAATTAGTTTAATCACTATGGAAATCAGTGTGGAGGTTCCTTAAAAGACTAGGAATGAAACCACCATATGATTCAACTACACCAATCTTCAGTATTTTTCCTGGAGAATTAAAGTCTGCATACTATTTATAGAAGCATAATTCACAGTAGCCAGATTATGGAATCAGCCTAGGTGTCTATCAACAGATGAATGGATAAAGAAAATATGTACACACAATGGATTTTATTTAGCCATAAAGAAGAATGAGATTGTGGATATAACTAGAGAGCATCAGGTTAAGTACAATAAGCCAAACTCAGAAAGTCAAGGGTGATACAATTTTTTAAGTATAGAAGTCTCTGGATTTTATATAGAAAAATTCATCTACTTTTCTCAGAATTTCTTTGATGTTGTGCTTAAAAAGTCCTTTTCTGCTCCAACATTATATAACCATTCATTCATTCATTCATTATTTATTTATTGTGATACTGGGGCTTGAACCCAGGAGTGTTCTATCACTGAGCTGCACCCTAGCCCTTTTTATTTTTATTTCTTTATTTTGAGACAGGGTCTCATTAAGTTGCTAAGGTTGGTCTCAAACTCGCAGTCCTTCTACCTCAGCCTCCTGGGTAGCTGGTTTACAGGTGTGTGCCACTATACCTGGCCTGGGCTTTGTTTTTTTAATATTGAATTTTTAACCTATTTGAAGTTATTTTGGTGAGAGTGTAAGGTAGGTGTTTATATGACAAGTCAGATTGTTTTTTTTTTTTTTTCTTAATTCTCCTTTTGATGATTTGAAATGGCATTTTAATCTCATATATGTGACATACATAATAGACTGTGTTGTGTATATATGTATGTGTGTGTATATGTGCCATTGTTTCTTTCTGGACTTAATATTTTCTGTACTACCATTGTACTGCAATACATGTTTAAGTGGGTTTATTATCCACTTATTACTTATTTTCAAAACATTTCTAGCTATGCAAGTATCTGTTTCTAATTGAAATAATCTAGTGAAAACTACTTTGACTACCACTATTTGAAAACACCCCTGCAAATTTGAAGTTTTCAGAGCTAAGGAAATGACTAAGCATTTCCTTAGTTCCTGTGTTAATTTTTTATATAGGTCTGACAGAGTGAGGTCAATTCAAAAGTGTTGCCTCTATCATTTGCTCCCGATTGGCATAACTTAAGTCACAGGCAATTCAGAAGGAACCTGGGACATCCTTTTGAATCTTTAGTTTTGCTTAAAAATCTTTCTCTTTCTAAAGAGAACTGTAGGAAGGTTCTCTTTCAATAGGGACATATACGATTCTGGGGAAGTGTACAAATGGTTGTTTGCTGTAATTTATACTATATTGTACTATATTCACATATTCTTTAAGCCACAAACTAAAACTTTAAAAAAAATTTTTTTTTTTAGTTGTAGCTGGACATGATGCCTTTATTTTATTTATTATTATGTGGTGCTGAGGATCAAACCCATGTGATTGATGAGCACTCTACCACTGAGCCACAACCCCAGCCCAAACTTTTTTATTTATCATTTATATATTTATTTTTGTTGTTGTTGTTGGTACTAGGGATTGAACCCAGGGACGCTTTACCACTGAGCCACATCCCCAGCCCATTTTTATATTTTATTAGCGACAGGGTCTCCATTGTTGTTTAGGGCCTTGCTGAGTTGCCAAGGCTGGCTTTGTATTTGTGATCCCCCTGCCTCAGCCTCCTGAGCTTCTAGGATTATAGGCATGCACCACTGTGTCCAGCTACTTTATATTTTAATAACTGAGAATACTTTTATGTCCTTTGGTCATTTAAATTTCTTTTGTAGGGCTGGGGATGTGGCTCAAGTGTTAGCACGCTTGCCTGGCATGCACGGGGCACTAGGTTTGATCCTCAGCACCACATAAAATAAAAATAAAAGATGTTATGTCCACCGAAAACTAAAAAATAAATATTAAAAATCAATCTCTCTCTCGCTTTAAAAAAAAATAAATTTCTTTTGTGACTTGTTTGTTCAAACTTTCAGCATGATTTTTATATATATTTGAAGTACAAGGCATTTTTTATTGTTGGAAAATAAAGTCTTTTCCTCAGTTTTATGCTTGGTGTTGGTTTCTCTGCTTTCTGTTTTAGGATACCATGGCTAAACGGAATACAGTGATAGGAACACCATTTTGGATGGCTCCAGAAGTTATTCAGGAAATTGGGTACAACTGTGTGGCAGACATCTGGTCTCTGGGAATAACTGCCATAGAAATGGCTGAAGGAAAGCCCCCATATGCTGATATCCATCCAATGAGGGTAAGGAAATAGACAGAAAACCAGTGGGGTGATTAGTTACTATCTTTAGAAGGATAGTTCTATGACCTAATTGATTAGGTTCCAAATAATAAATGAATTATTTGTATATAATTAATAAATGTCAATGTAAATGATACACTTCCACTGATTCTAGTTGTAGTCCCTAATTACGTGTGATCTACCCGCCTCCATTTCAGAAGTTGGGTATTGATAGCCCCCTGGCAGAACATAGTCTACAGAAAAAAAAATTGCTTAGTTTGATTTACGTACTTATTTATGCTTTTAGTAGTTTAGAAACCCATATTTTAATATCATAACACCAGCTGGAGTTGAGTAGTGGTGGTTTTATTTTTACATATGAGCTTTCCATTCAGCTAGTCCACATGATTCCTGTTGTCACCAATTATCAGATACCAATTATTACAGCATTTTCTCTAATGGCTTTTTTTGAACTCCTGTCACTAACACTCAACCTGTTCTTTTGTTATCTTTTTTTTTTTTTTTGCCTGGCCCCTGACTCTTTTTTCCCTGTAGTTATTTGAATTTCTACGTTCTGGTTTGTTAATCCCCAGAGTCTTCATCTGGAGGCTCTGCTCTCTTCAACTTCCATCTTCTTTGGGAGTGTCAAGGGCCTGCAGGGCTGCATCTCCACTGAAATTCCTCAGTATCAACACTTTCAGGGGTTCTTAGGCTTTACCATCCCAGAACCCCTCATCACAGCACTGTTATAAACCCCAGACTTGCCTTCTTTGGGGCTCCACAGCTCTCTTTGCACTCCCCAAGTCAGTTCTTCCTATTCTTTCATTATTAAGTTCTCTCATTAAAAGACTTAAGATTTTTAAAAGCATTCATGTGCCCCAAAATAAACTTCTTTCTCTAGGGCACAGAAAAGAGAAAAAGTAGACAATTTACTGGTCATATTTTTAGATTTAAAGAATTTAAGCTGTTTATTGCAAAGAGTTTTATCTTTCAAAAACTGTGGCTCTTTATTTATTGGGAAATTTGGCAGCTGTTGGGGCTGAGGTTATCTTCAGGATATGGATATTCATAGGTGTTGCCTTTCCACTTTGAAAAGCAATATAATGCAGTTATCATTAAAAAAAAAAACTTTATTGAGGCCTGGGATTGTGGCTCAGCGGTAGAGTGCTCGCCTAGCACGGGGGGACCCAGGTTCGATCCTCAGCACCACGTAAAAATAAAGGCATTGTGTTGTGTCCATCTACACCTAAAAAATAAATACTTTTTTAAAAATAACTTTATTGATATATTGATATTGTGAGGTTTAGGGGACAAATCTGCATAAGAGAGAGGGAAAGGAAAGAGCAATATATCAGCTTCTCCAGTTGTCATACTTTGTACTTTGAGATGCTTAGACTTTGGTAGGGATTTAAATGGGCTTATCAGAGAAAAATAATTTTACCAAACTGAAAATGTAATTCCAGGCATATTTTTGTTGATATATCACACTTACTTTACTAAGTTTTTCTTCTTCTCTTTCTCCTTTTTTTTTTTTTTTTAACTAGGCAATCTTCATGATTCCTACAAACCCTCCTCCCACCTTCCGAAAGCCAGAGTTGTGGTCAGATAACTTCACAGATTTTGTGAAGCAGTGTCTTGTAAAGAGCCCTGAGCAGAGAGCCACAGCCACTCAGCTTCTCCAGGTATGAGTCACCTGTCAGGCTGCCTCTCCATTTCATCTACATGCAGACCAGAAAATGCTGTTAATCCACCTGCATGGAGATAGAACAGAAGTATAAGATATTCCCTGCCTTTAGGGAGGTTTGAATCTATTTGAGTAGGAAAGACAGAAAAGAATCTTAACTCATTGAACAAAACCAATACAAGAAAATATAGGGCTGTGTAGGATTAGAGAAAGCACTTTGACATTGAGTGAGCATTGCTGTGTGCCAACTTTGCACACATTATGCCATTTAATTATCACGTAGGCCCTATGAAGAGTAGGTGTTATTTCTGTTTTATAGGTGAGAAAATGGAAGCTTAGAGAGGTTAACTCAGAGTTTCTTAGCTGGTGTAAACAGCAGGGTCAATGGTAGGGCTTGAGTTATTCTCAGTCCAAAAGTAGGAGTGCCATCAAGTCTGCCTTTCTGAATCAGTGGTGGGTGCTGATATATCTCAGGATAAGAGGAAGTTACTTTGAATTGGAGACACTGGGAGTGCTTCCTTGAAGAGAGAGCTCACATGTTGGGCCTTGAGGAATGGATGGGATTGGCAGGCTGTAAGTATGTCTCATGGTTAGGAGCTTGGATTCAGAACTCTGACTTCCTGAGTTTGAATTGTGGCTGCTTAATACTTTGTGACTTTGGAAAAATAACTTATTCTCTGTATCTCCTTAGTTTTCTTATCTATAGAATGGGAATTAAATAATTTTCTCAGATGTTGTGAAGATAAAGTGATACAATGTGTATAATTTTGAACAGTGTTTTACAAATGTTGAAGTTAGTATGGCATGAACTTGATTATTATTGTTGAGTTAAGTCAGTGATTTTTCAACTATTTTCAGACCCAATGCCCCCTCTTTATAACATCTTCATTACTTTTCTGGAATTAAATTTATAGATAATCTTGATTCTTAAATAGATTTTATTATCTGTAATCTAAAGGTAATAATTTACAGTAAATATTATCTATGACAATGTAGAAATACTCCAGCTTGATCCAATTTATATGTATAATGGAACATATACTTGTATCTATCAGCATGAATGAGTTTAGATTTAAGAGTAATAAGAAGGGGCTGGGGCTGTAGCTCAGTGGTAGAGCACCCACCTCGCACGTGTGAGGCACTGGGTTTGATCCTCAGCACCACATAAAAATAAATAAAGATATTGTGTCCAATTACAACTAAAAAAAATATTAAAAAAAAAGAGTAATAAGAAGGTCAGAAACCCATTCCATTCAAGAAGCACAGGAAAATTAGCCAAGTGCGGTGGTGCACGTCTGTAATCCTAGCGGCTGTGGAGGCTGAGGCAGGAGGATCATGAGTTCAAAGCCAGCCTCAGCAACAGCAAGGTACTAATCACTCAGTAAGACCCTGTCTTTAAATAAAATACAAAAAAGGGCTGGGTATGTGGCTCCATGGTACAAAAAAAAAGCACAAGAAAATGAATGAGAGGGACATTAGTATTAAACTGACAGTAAGTAATCACAGGCTAGACTTGTATCCAATAAGAGGAAGAAAATGGTTTTACAAAATTTCCAAGTAGAAAGCACAAGACAATATGGTATCCTTGCTAATGACCAAGGTCTTATTTCTAAGTATTTTATTAAATTGTTTTCCTGCTTGGATGGAGTACTATAGAGTTTTTTAGGAAAAAATCTTCTGTATTGTGGTCCTACTATATGTTAAGGCATCCTTTCAATCTCTGGTGTACTTACAAAGAGAGACCTTACACCCTCATGGATGAAGGGGAACATAGAGTAGATTGTAAAGAGAAAACAGGAGACAATATCAGAGTAGTTTGCAAAGCACCAGGCAGTCCCCAGAAAAATTTCCATATGTGTCTTTAACAACATAGACAACTTCTTATTGTGCTGTAAACCCAAACAACAAAAACATAACATGGTGTTAATATTAAAACTTTAGCTGGGCATAGTAGTGCATCCCTGTAATTCCATCAGCTCAGGAGTGAGACATGAGGACTGCAAGATCAGCAACTTAGTGAGACTGTATCTCAAAATAAGGAAAGAAAGAAAGAAAGAGTTGATGATGTAGCTCAGTGATAAAGTGTCCCTGGATTCAACTCCTAGTACCAAAACAAACAAACAAAAACCCAAAAAACCCTTTAGCAGTGTCTCTGTGTTTCAATATTGTTTTTGCTGAGTGAATAATATTTGGGTCTACTCTATTATACATTATACAAAATACATATGTGTTTTGCAGTAACTGCACTTTTGCACTAACATCCTTTTTACCTAAATATGTAGTTGGGAATGCTCTAGTACATTGAATAGAAAGAACAAATGGGATGAGTAAATTATGTAGTGTTTTCTAAACAGTGTCTTTATTTCATTTTAAGCTCCCATCTCCAAAATTGCCTTTCAAATCAGTGGACATTTTGCATATCTCTAGAAAAACATTTTCAGTATTATTAGAGTATAATGTATATACTTTGAGACATTTGAAAGATGTGCACAATGTGCCACAGTTAATTTTATACCTCACAGGATTGCTAGCATTCCTGCCTCTCCATCCTGTGTCAGGTGTGCCCTTCAAACTTTGTGATGACATCAGGCTCTTAACACATTTATAGAACTTCCTCTAGAGGGTAATACCACCCCATTGAGAATTTCTAGATTTGACAGAGAGAAATGTTGTAGTCATTCTATCCAGGCTGAAAAAGATGGGCAAAGGCTGCTGCTGAGTTATAAACCAAGTGTGGTTTAGCTGTTGTCCAGGGCATAAAGAAAAAGATTAGATTCACTGACTGATTCAGTAAGTATTGTCAAGTACCTACTGTGTGCTAGACAGTAGGTGTTTTAGCTCTAAAACTGGCTCCAGTGATTTCTATTTCTTTGTTTAAGCACCCATTTGTGAAGAGTGCCAAAGGAGTGTCAATACTGCGGGACTTAATTAATGAAGCCATGGATGTGAAACTGAAACGCCAAGAAGCTCAGCAGCGGGAAGTGGACCAGGATGACGAAGAAAACTCAGTGAGTGGCAGGCATTGCTGTGGGCCTCAGGCCTCAATGCTTGTTAGTTCATGTTGGTCAAGTGTAAGTAAGACAGTAGAAAATACTGGATCAGCTTGGAACTGGAGACTCTTGTAGTATATGTCCTTAACTGGACCAAGGCTTGTTGTTCTTCTGGTGTTTCCTAAAACATTTAAATTTTACTTTTTGTCCTTGTATCTTTTATTCAATGTAACTTTTTACTTGAGAAAATGCTCAAGTGTGAGACTTGGTTTATCTAAGCCATTTTGAGGAATCTAAGATCCATACTTAATATACTTGAAGACTCCCTCACTACCCTGAGATTCCAGGGGTATTCATGTCAGCTCTTAGATCTGTATTGTAGACTCTAATAAGGAGGGGAGGGGAGGAGTATCCTTTAGAATTAGATCCACTCCTCTCGTATGGATAAATTTTGAACTCCTTTGGTTAAATAAAGAGTACTTTCAGTTCTACAAGGTGAATTTAGAACCTAGAAGTTAAATGAATTTAAAACCCAGAAATATTTTTACCAAGATGAGTAATAATAATTCAGAAAACCATCTTTTGATCAGATTAACTCTAACTTGAGATTTTGTTCTACAGGAGGAAGATGAGCTGGATTCTGGCACAATGGTTCGAGCGGTTGGTGACGAGATGGGTACTGTACGAGTGGCCAGCACCATGAGTGATGGAGCCAATACTATGATTGAGCATGATGACACATTGCCATCACAGCTGGGCACCATGGTGATCAATGCGGAGGATGAGGAAGAAGAAGGGACTATGAGAAGTAAGGCTCTGATGAAATATATGAACTTTTTGACCAAGCATAGGCACTTTAGGATTCCCGTGGTCCATGCAGCCTCATTCTTGGGTTCTCTCTTCTATTACTACAACTAAAGGAGGTTTTCACTGGAGAACTATGTAGGAGGTGTGGGGAGGGGGGAAGCTGGCATGTGGAGTCAGAGGTAAGAAAGTGTCAGCAATGAGAGGAATTTTGCTTTTGAACCCAAACAGCCCGTTCTATCATTGAATGTTGTCATTGAAGGTTCATCTGTGGAGGTAATCACATGTTGTTTTGGTGCATAATTCATCTCAAAGCATAATGAAATTCTGGCCGGTTTATGTGTCTTCAGTCTTTTTCATGATAGTTGTGCATCCAACCCAGGTTACCAACACTCAGTCAATTAAAGATAATTGTACAAATTGAAAAGTTCTATCATATTCTTTCAGAAGAATTCACCTTTGTTTTTTTTAATGATTTATGCTTTATTTATTTCATTATCATTTGTATTTATTTTCAAGCAATCATATTAAGGATCTGATTCTTTTTTTCTGTGATTTAAGCCTAACCGTGTGTTCACTTCCATCTTTGGGTGTTTTGTTCTCTTCTCCTCTTTAGCTCTTGCCCTCCTTTTATTCTGATCATTACAGACCAACTCAGGGAGGAAAGGAAAATAAAATGATAATTGAGTTGTATAAGTACAAGTTTAAAGCACTAAGTTCTCTATGATCTTTTCATCATCATTTTTTTCCTGTCTTTCTCAATTTTTAAAATTTAAAGGCCCTTCTTCCATACCAGGGATCTGTAAACTATGGTCCAGGGGACAAATCTGGCTCACCACCTACTTTTGGTAATAATTTTATTGAAACACAGCTATTCCCTTTCATTTATGAGTTGTCTGTGGCTGCTTTTGTCCTATAAAGGCAGAGTTGAGTAGTTGTGAAACACCATATGGCCCCCAAAGCCTAAAATATTTGCTCTCTGGCCGATAACAGAAATTTGCTAGCCCCTGTTCTAGATCCTCTGTATAATTCAATGAGTTTTTTTAGTGCCTGTTTCCCTAAGCACTTTGCTAGGTGCTGAAGGACAGCAGAAAATGAGTAAACCACTCCTTGCCCTGAAGGATCTCAATGTAGAGGGAAAACCATTAATTACAATTCGGTGTATGAAATGAGTTCTAACATAGTGGTAATGTGAGGGTGCTAAAGCAGAGGGGAAGAATACCTAATTTGGTCTAGAGCCTACTAAAAAATTGCTTGAGGAAAAATGCAAGATTGGCAGTATGCAGGTTAGGCAAAGATGTTCCAGCAGAAGGTGCAGTGTACATAAGATCCTAGGCAAAGAGGTAGGCAAGTTCAGGGAGCCACTTGGTTTATTGTGGTTTATCATTGGCAACTGACATAGTCTTAAGCAGAATTTCAGAGAAGGTAAAATCTCAGCTGAAATTTAAAGGACAGGTGGAGGAAGGTTGTGCTTATCCAAAAAATATACAGTAATGTTTTAAATTTTTTTTTATGAAACTCATGCAGGGCAAAATAGCCTTTAGACTTAATTTGTTTGATTTTAAGGAAAACTCACATTTTTAAAGTTTCTCTTAGGCTCCAGATATCATTTGTACATGAAATATTTAAATAATATAATCCTTACAACAATTAAATGGGTTTTGAGGGTTTTTGAAATTTTTAGTTTTAAGTAATACAAATAATATAGCAAAAACTTGTGTGTAGAATTAACTTACTGATATTTTTTAGATTTATATTACATATTCGAAGAATAAACAACTTACAACTTTACTGGTAAAGTTAATGTCCCCCAGTATATCTTTTGAATCACATTAATCATGAATTTGGTGTGAATTTTTTCTGTATAAGTGTACATCCAAAAACAATACTGAGTGCTTTTTGTATTTTTCAAAGATTCTATTGCAGTATCTTTTAATAGGCTGCTGTGTTTGGTGTTGTTTGGGACTAGGGATTGAACCCAGGAGTGCTTTACCACTGAGCTACATATCTGGCCCTTTTTGTTTCTTATTTTGAGATAGGTCTCACTCACCAAGTTGCTTAGGGCCTCACTAAGTTGCTGAGGCTGGCCTCAAACTTGAAATACTTCTGCCTCAGCCTCCTAAGTTGCTGGGATTACAGATGTGTGCCACCACCCACCAGGCTGCTGTTTGTAAACAAGGAGCTTTTTTGGGTGAGATGAATCTTTATTGATATAGATTGTAAGAATGTACATAACACGTTGTATTATATGTTTCCCTTTTGCTGGACATAAAGTTTTTTCTAGATATCTGCTGTAATAAACGTGTCTCTGAACCTGTCTCTTAGTAGAGATGCAGTTTTTTAGGGTATGTGCTGAGAAGTGGGATTTGGTAGTTCTCATAAAAATATAAGCACTTTGGTTTATACTGAGAATTCTCGGGGCTGGGGTTGTAGCTCAGTGGTTGAGCGCTTGCCTCGCATATGTGAGGAACTGGGTTCGATCCTCAGCACCACATTAATTAAATAAATAAAAGATTAAAAAAAAAAAAAGAATTCTCCACAGTTTTCTTCAATTGACTAATAATTTACACTTTCACTACCAGTAGATGAGAATTCTGTTTTCTTGTATCTTCAATAGTTGACATTGCCAGGCTTTTTGCCATTCTTGAGGGATGTCAAATGTCATTTTTCAGAAATATTTAAGACAGAAACAAATAGAAATAAAATAATCCTTAAGTGTTCCTATCCAGTTTAAGAAATTAAAATATTACAAAAGAAGTACTTACTCTGTGTCCCTTCTCAGTTGTATTCCTTTCCTGTCTTACCACAGACACCTCTCTTGTCTTCAGTTTATTTGAGTTTATTCTCTCTTCCTGGTTTCTTAAATTTAATATTTAGTGTTTTTACTTTTAAACCTTAAAGGACTGTTTTAAAACGGCATCTCACTATACCTGTGTAGAGTGTTTATGTGTATGGATTATTTTTGTCTGTTTTACTTTAAGTTAATTTGTCTATTAATTGCAATACCTGCTATATTTGGACCTAGTTCTGTTTTGCTCTTATTTTGTGCTTTCTACTCACTATGTTTTTCTCTTGCTGCTTTTTTCTTTTTTCTTTACCTCTGTTGGGGTAGTGAGTCCTCATCCCCTCACTCTCCTACCATCTACCTACTCCTTTTCCATTCCCTGCCACCAACTTGCACAGTTCATGCATAAGTAAATGCCCGTTTAACTTTCTGTTTTTCTAATAAATTCCAAAGTTGATCAATATCTCTGTCTTCCTTCTGAATAAAAAAGGATTATTGGGCTAGGGATGTAGCTCAGTTGGTAGCACTCTTGCCTCGAATGCACAAAGCCCTGGGTTCAAACAAACAAACAAAGAATTGTAAAACATTTTGCATTTTTCTAGACTTCCTGTCTCATCTCTTGTTATTGTTATCTATTGCTTTGGTTCCATCCTGTTTTTTAAACTCACCTATTGGCTACTATATTAATTGTTTAGAGTCAATACTTAGATTTTTGAACATATTGCTCACCATGGCCTTTTTCAACTTACTCTTTTCTTTTGGGTTCTTTTTCTTAAAATATATCTTTTTTTAATTAAATATACTTTAAAAATATATATTTTTTTAATTTTAGATGTTGATGGACCTTTATTTTATTCATTTATTTATATGCGGTGTTGAGAATCGAACCCAGTGCCTCACACATGCTAGGCAAGCACTCCACCACTGAGCCATAACTCCAGCCCCTTAAAATATATCTTTTCAGTGAGAGTGTAATGGGTAATAGATTCATGATTTGTATGGCTAATAAAAGTCTTTTAATTTTTCCTCTTATCTAATTCCCACCATTCTCTGTCCAAAAAATGTTTTGTTTGTTTGTTGGGCTTTTTTTGGGGGGGGAGGGGGGAAGGTACTGGGGATTGAACCCAGGGGTGCTTAACCATCGAGCCACATCCCTAGCCCTTTTTATTTTATTTTTTATTTTATTAAGTTGCTTAGGGCCTCGCTAAGTTGCTGAGTCTAGCCTCAAACTTGCAATTCTCCTGCCTCAGCCTCCTGAGTCTCTGGGATTACAGGCATACACCATCACATCCAGTTATACATTTGATTTTAGAATTCATCCTCATCCGTTATATTATACTGCTGCCAGCAGAACAAAAGTTGTTGGAGGCCAGGACTAGGTTTATGTTACAGTTCTTGTTGGTAAGTCTCAGCCTGTAGTAATATATTTCTCCTTGCTGGTTGTTTCAGTAATTAGCTACTCCAGGCTGTGTTTCCAAGGTTTACAAAGGGAGTATGTCTCTGACAAATTGATAATATTCTACATATGAGAGAATGTTTTGGATATAGATATCTGAATCCACAGTAATCAGTTGGAGGTAAAGGATTAAGTGGGTGGGGTAAGGTGATATTTGATTGCTTTATAAACCATCTTGAGAATGCCTAAAACCATAAAAGCCCATACTACTTTGAAAATCTCTGTCTGGGTATAGTAATCAGATTGTAATGTTTTTGTTTGTCTTTTGCTGCTACTGCTATTTTTGTTGTTGTTTGTTTTTTGTGGTCCTTGGGAATCAAACCCAGGCCCTTATACATGCTAGGCAAGCCCTTTACTGTTTTCTTTTTGAATAAAAGCTGTTGAAGAGCCTGTTTGCCCCTAGAAGCCATGAGAAAGAAGCATGACATGAGTTTGTCATTGTTAGGCACATTATGCTTTCTCTGAGCCAGCAGAGGGAGCTCTATAATAGGTTATGAATTAAAATTGCATTACCATCCCAAGTTCACAAAACCCCTTTTTATAATCGGCTTTATTCTAGGTCAAGATCATTGTTTATTTATTTTTAAATACATTTTAAGTAACCACAGCAACACTAGGGCAATGTGTTTATTTTATTTGTTTAAGAGATTGGATACCTCATACTTGGCAAAGGTCAATTATAAGACTGAACTCAGCCGAAACATTTCAAAATAGTAACTTTTCCTTTCCCTTAGTGGTCCTTAACCAGAATCAATGTTCTCTTTCTGTATCATGGTACCATGCATCCGGTTTTGAAACTGTCATCAACTTTAATACCTCTAACTAAGCAATGGAACTGATTTGGTGAAAAGTTATTTTACATATAAAAAAAAAACATTAATCATGACATTTTCTAGCTTTTTGCCTGGTCTCTTTAATTCATTTTTTTTCTTCTTCTTCCTCTTCCTCTTCTTCTTCTATTTCTAATTTTTGTGGGAGGAGGCAGTGCAGGGGATTGAACCCAAGGCCTTGGGTATGCTAGGCAAGTACTCTTCATAGAGCTACACCCTACCCTTAGTTTTAATATTGCTTATTTCCATGTTGACTACACAAATCTAATGCAGAGTATGCCTTTTCCAAGTTTTCTCTCCCTCTCCCCCACCCCATCTTTTGCAGTATTCCTTTATATTTTAGACACTCTTTTTTTGTTGTTTATAATTATGTGCATTGTAATTACATGTATAAACTTTGTGCTTTTAACTTTGCAGTCTTTTCTTAGATAGTAGCTTTCATTTTCATGAGTTTACATTTATCTAAATTTTCTTACATAGTATGCTTTTTTGACTTCTTAAAGATATTCTTTACCCTCTCAAACATCTTAAAAAGTCTTTATTTTTTCTAAGTGTTGTAAAGTTTTACTGTTCACATCTAGAATTTTCTTTAATGTATTATGAATTTGTTTTTGTTTACTCTGTAAGCTGTGGTCATCTGTTTTATTTTTTCCATCTGAAATACTTGCTTCTTCCCTCCCTGCAAGTCTTTGATCTCACCTTCTCTTTCCTTCTCTGACCATGTATCTAAACTGGATTCCCCAATCCCTTTTTATTTTTCTTTTCAATACAAATTGCTATTTGAATTGTGTCACCATTCTCCCATGTAAATTTTAAGGTCAGTGTATAAAAATTTGTAAAATGCCACTGGGATTTTTACTTAGTTACATTGAATACATAGATTAGATTTGCCATCTCTTTGATGTTAATTCCTATTCATAAGCATGGTTTATCTTTCCATCTGTTTCATCTCTGTGTACTTAGATAATGTAATTTTATCCACAAAGATGTTTTAAATCTTTTTATTAAATTTATTTCCAGAAGCTTTAACAGTTTTTGTTGCTATTACAAATGTATTCTTTAAAAATATTTTGTTTTTAACATTTTTACTTTTATAAATGATTGTTTTTTAATATATTGTTCATTCTGATAGGTTTTCTGGAGATTATTTTTTTTCCAGTGAAGACCGTCTTATAGTCTGTGAATTACAACATCAGTTTCTTCTTTTGATTCTCATAAATTTTATTATTCTGAACTAAGATCTTCAGTACAATATTGAGTAATAGTGGGCATTCATGTCACCTTAAAGAAAGTTCTTCAGATGTTTTAACAATGAGCCTGGTTTTGTAGCAGGACTTGACAGATACTCTTTATTATGTTAAAGAAGTGCATGTCTGTTTCTAACTTAAGGAGTGTTTTTTTTTCCTAAGATCAAAATTGATGTTAATTTTTTTTTACTTGAACATTGAATTCTTTTTTCATTTTCTTGCTTACCAAATTAGTTAGCATTGTAAATTTTTTCTCTATGTGCTTTCTTAGCAGCATCCTTTCATCATATGTGGCACATTATAAATATTTCCTCCCAGCTTGTGGTACTTATGCTTTTTGACCTATGAATTACTTAGAGGTTATTTTTAAAAATGAATAAAGATGTGATTAAAAATGTGCACATTTTAAATTTTCAGTTGCAGAGAACTGTGGTTAGAGAATGTGGTCTTCTCCCTTCCTCTAATTCTCCCTGGTAATCACCATTCTATTGTCAATTTCTATGAGACCAACTATTTTCCAGATATGAATGAGATCATGTGGTACTTGTCTTTCCATGCCTGACTTATTTCACTTATTATAATGATATTTAGTAAGAATGGCTATTATCAAAAAGAGTAGAAATAATAACTGCTGACAATGATGTGGAGAAAAAGGCACCTCACACACTATTTTGGGAAATGTAATTAGTATAGCCATATGGAAAACAGTATGGAGGTTCCTCAAAAAATCAAAAATAGAACTATGAAATGATCCAGCAATCCCACTACTAGATATATCCAAAGAAAATGAAATCAGTATCTTTTTTAAAAAAAAAATATTTATTTCTTAGTTTTAGGTGGACACTATGTATTTATTTTACATTTATGTGGTGCTGAGGATCGAACCCAGTGCCTTGTGCATGCGAGGCCAGCACTCTACCACTGAGCCACAATCCCAGCCCCTGAAATCAATATCTTGAAGAAACATCTGCACTCCCATGTTTATTGCAGCACCATTTAGAGTAGACAAGAAATGGAAACAGCCTAAATTTCCATCAGTTGATGAATGGGTAAAGAAAATGTGGTACATATACACAGTGGAATACTCCTCAGTCATTTAAAAAAAAAAAAAGAAAAGAAAAAATAAAACCTGCCATTTGCAGCAGTGTGGATGGCACTGGAAATCCTGCTGGGATTTTTATTGAGGTTGTCTTGAATCTATAGGTCACTTGGGGAAGAACTAGAGAAAACAATGTGGTCTATGTGATAACAGTTCTTTGTTTTTTTTTTGTTGTTGTTGTTGTTTTTTTGAGTCATTTGTGACATAGTATGTTTGTCATTAATTTTTGTCATACATGCTTTATGTGTCTTAGAAAGATGTATCTTTTCTTATTTCAGTGCAGGAATTTATCTCTCTCTAATTAGTTTGCTAATTGCCTATTCTTCATCGGTTTTTGATAATTCAAATTTTGGTTTCTGATGGAGAAATGTTAAAGTTGTTGAACTGGTTGAGGGTTTGTTAAGTTAATTTTTGTGTATATATTTATTGTTTTGTTTCTTTTTTATTTTGAACCATTATCTGGTGCGGATCAATTCAAAATTCTTAAGTTATTCTGGGAATTATCCTTTTATATTATTTGAATTTCACAACATCCCTTAGATATAGGTACTTTGGACAGTTATGGTGGTGCATACTTGTCATCCCAATTATTCAGTAGGCAGAAGGTTGGCTTGGGTAACTTAACAAGACCCTGTCTCAAAGATTTTTAAAAAGGCTGGGGATGAGTTCTGTGATAAAGCACTTGCCTGGCATGCATAAGACCCATCGTTTAGTCTCCTGTACATCCCCCAAAAGATACAGGTACATTGGGTATCAGATTTCTACCATATAAGAAGTTGAAGCTTAGAGAAAAATGTAGTGTCTTGCCTCAGATCACATTAGATCTCAATCCTTTTTTTACTTTTATTCTACATTGTCACTGTAGTATAGAGTTTCTTGTTAAGTATTGTAAAAATCCTGTATTTCTTGTCTTTTGACACCTATTTTTAGGATCTTCAGACACCATTCTAGTGAAACCTAAGGCCACTGTGATGGTGTTAGTATTTTGTGTTATCAAGACCCATAAGTGTGATGATAAGCAGATAAAATTTTCTAGGTTTGGGGCATGGGGAAGGGTACCTGGGTAATCTTTGTAACAGTACAACTTTTTTTGAGCCTGAAATTGTATCAGTACAAAACATTAAGTAATTCTTAATCTGTAATTTTCAGTTTTAAGAAATAAACTTCAAAAGGTCAATTTGAATGGTTCATTTGAGTTTCCTAGTATAGTGTTGTCTTGAGGTTGTTTGTACTGATTCAGGTATTATATCTGTCATTAATGTCAATAAAAATGTGTGCTTCTGAAATAAAGCATATCATAGAGACTTAGAAAAATTGATTATTAATATATGCCATCCAAAGTAATATATTGGCACTAATTTCCATTAGTATTGTATGAAAATTACGAAATTTTGGGTATATTTTCTGTATGTTTTATATTGTTTTATATATATATATATATATATATATATATATATTTATTTATTTATTTATTTTTGTGTCTTCATATGCAGAAAAATAGTTTCACCATTATCCATTCTTGAACATCTTTTTAAAAGGAAAATGATTTCTTCTGTGTTTTATTTGATTGTTATCAAATAGTAGGTTAGTATCTAGAGAAAAAATGCGAACATGTAGTTTCTTACTAAAAGTAGAAAGAGTCAAAGCTTTTAAAAACATTAAAATATTCTTATGAATAAACTATTCTGAAAAAGAATATTTTAAATAATGTTTTTAAAAATAAATTGTGGAGCAACTAAGATAGCTTGATTTATGCACATTTGTAATTTGTAATGTGTCTCCTTGGGCAAGCTGCTTCTGCCCACATGAGGAAATAACCAGTCATAGGATATCAGTTGAAATATTAAGTACCCACCTGTTAAAGATTTGGCATGCAGTGATTCTGCCTCTCAGGACTCAATGGCTATCATGCCACTCTTCTGGTCCTTGTGCATTTCTAGATATGCATGTAACAACTATTCTCAGCTCTTCCTCTCCAGGTTTGTTGGGCTTGTGGGAGGCAGAATACGAACTACTAATGGCAAAGTTGTTTTCCCCTGTCAGCTTTTCAAATTAGGCTCTATGAACTGAATGCATGAGTAGATGATTTTTCTTAAAAACTCGCACTTAGGGGCTGGGGATGTGGCTCAAGCGGTAGCGCACTCGCCTGGCATGCGTGCTGCCTGGGTTCGATCCTCAGCACCACATACCAACAAAGATGTTGTGTCCGCCGAAAACTAAAAAATAAAATAAATATTAAAAAAAAAACTCGCACTTAGATCATAAAATTTTAATTTGTTCCCTAGAGCTATAGCACATTAATCTCTTTGAAATAGAATTTTAAAGCATAGTGGCATAATTAAGTTAGGGCAACTCAGAAGTGTGTATTAGATAAATTACGGTAATAGCACCATGTGGTAAAAACATTATGTATTTATACTTCCCCAGAAAATCCTAAGTTTATGAAGACACCTATTGTTGCTCTGAGGTTTCTCATTTAAAATCAAAGGCTAGGTTCTTGTTGAAATGATCCATCAGATACACATATCAGTGTGCATGAAAGACATTCTTGACTCCTAGCCTATTTTCTTTCCACCCGCAGTTGTTTCAAGAAGGCTGTTACACCATTGCCTCCCTTGTGTGTTATCTTGCCCATTCTGACTTGTATGGTAATTAGGTCATAAAGTACTGCAAGAATTCTAGCACTTCTTTTACCACAATAGTCTTACTGTTCAATTTCTGATCAATTTATGGTTTTAAAATCTATCATTAGAGAATATTAAAATGTCTACATGTGCCTGCCACTCAGAATCAGCACCTTATGAGAGTTTCAGATAGCATATTAGTGCAGTTATTTTATCAAAGCTAAAACTTAAAGCATTTAGTTTTGTTGGAATCATGTTTCTGAGTGAGGGCAAGAGAGAAGAAGAGGAGGAGGAGTGGAATAAATGTTGATTTTTTTGGAATCAGTCTTTGGCTTGAAACTTGTTTCAGAGTCTTATAGAATGTGTCTTCTTGGGCAAGTTATTCCCTTTTTGACCGTCAGTTTCCTACTCTGAAAAAATGGGGCATAAAAGTTTCTAGTTTTGTTGAGATGATATAAGAAAATATATAAAAAATACTTAGTATATAAATGCTCAAAATTATAGGCATTATAATAAATATGAGTCTTGTATGAGAGTGGATTTTTCATTGTACTAAGCATTCTTTTAACCAGGACTACTTTTTCTTCATCACTTTTTATTATTATGATGATGATTATGATTATGATTGTTCTCTAAATGGTAGTGTTTTTTTGTTTTGTTTTTGTTTTGGGGTTTTGTTGTTTGGTACCAGGGATTGAATGCAGGGGCACTCAACCACAGAGCCACATCTACAGCCCTTTTTTGTATTTTATTTAGAGACAGGGTCTTTCTGAGTTGTTTAGCATCTCTCTGAGTTGCTGAGGCTGACTTTGAGCTCACTACCTTCCTCCTCAGTCTCCTAAGCCACTTAGATTACAGGCGTGTGCCACCAAGTTTGGCTGGTAGTGCTTTTTGCCCCTGTTCTTTTATTAAATGGTGTTTTGTAAATGCCACCTTGAGTATGTCTAAGCATTAGCATGAAAATGATTGAGCTAAAGAAAGTCACTTGTGTATTTCAGTAATGTTTTACAAATATGCTGAAAAGAGAAGAGGGGTGTGTGTGTGTGCGCGCGTGCGCGCACTAAATTCCTTGGCAAGAAGGTGGTAGATGTTTTGAAACTCCGTTAAATAGTTCACCATACAAGATGACAGATTTTTAAAGAATGCCAGACTTTGGAGCCCCTTGAACGGAGTTTTTAAAGTTTTGGACTTTTATCTTGATACTGTGGAATTTTTTATTAACTGGATTTTTTTTTCCATCCCTGAAAGATAATCTCTGTGGGTCACTGCATTTTCTCAGAAGCTCCCTCCTGAGTGAGATTTATTGTAGAAGAGTAGACATCTTGGTGTACTTAGACTTTTCTCACAGCTTCACAAATAATTCAAGGTCGTTCTGCCAGAGTGGAGACTAAATCCTAATTATACAGTTTTTCTTATTGTGTCCAGATGTTAGGCCTACTTTTAACTTGGAAACCACTGACATTCTTGCTTTTTTGGGATAAGCCAAAAAGTACAGACTCTTGGTGCCTGAAAATTCATTCAAAACACCTTGCCAGACCTACAGTATAAAAGTGCCAGATGTAATTGTGAGTTGGGTTAAGGACTCAAGGTTTATATTTTTTGGGAATCTAAATTTCTTCAGTATAGTTGTATTGGTAAAAAGGAAAGCCAGAATTAGTTGTGGAGATATACAATTTCTCAGAGAAGACAGTAGCATAATATCAATGAAGAACAAAGGAAAGTTGAATCCAAAAGACATATTTTGGGGGGCTCTTATGCCTAAGAGGCAGATACATTAGTCTTGATTAGTTAGTGGAATATATTTCTCTGGAGCTCTAAGCTGCTTATTAGTCTTTTTCAGTAAGAAAATAGAGCAGGGGCTGGGGTTGTGACTTAGCAGTAGAGCGCTTGCCTAGCATGCATGAGGCACTGGGTTCGATCCTCAGCACCACATAAAAATAAAAAATAAAGATATTGTGTCCATTTAAAACTAAAAAATAAAATAAAAAGAAAATAGAGCTGCATTTTTCAAATATGAATTTAAGTTGATCTATAGAAGAAAAGATTGATTCTCTTTAAGTGATTCTCTGTGTGTCTGCTCTAAGAAATATCATCTTGTAATTGGTATTTGTTAAAAATGAACTTATTTAAGTCAGGCACATTTCTATAATTTTAGCTACTTTGGAAGCTTTATCAGGAGGATCAAAAGCTTGAGGCCAGCCTGGGCAATTGGTGAGACCCTGTCTCAAAATAAAATAACAAGTAATTAGAAGGACTAAGAATGTAGCTTAGTAGTACAGTACCCTGAGTTCAGTCCCCAGTACTATAAAAATCAATCAACCAATCTTAAAAATGAACATTTAATACCAACCAAGAAGTATTTATTAGGTAGTCACTATGTGTCATTATTGTTCAGTATGTAAAACAAAATGAGACATTTACTGCTGACTAGGAACTTATAAATTAAAACAGGTAGTTGACATTTGTCATTGACATTATTTATGGCATGCCTCTATACTGTAACTGCATTTTCTAATTCTTTAAATGTATAGAGCATGAACCTGGGTATTTCAGATACTGATATTTGATAGTGATATGATGTAATTGAGGAGAAAGGACCTCTGCATATGAAGATAATAAAACGGTAGTTCAAATGCTGGGTAAGGGGTACAAAAACTGTTAAAGAATTTGTAAGAAGGAAGACAAGGACTTATGTATGTAGGAAGGCTGGGTAGGATAGTTCATGCAGGTGCAAAGTCAGAAAGGTAAAAATGTATATCAAATATCCATTTTACCTGAGGCACATGTGGGTTTTGATTTAGTTTTTAAAGATTTTGAATGCCAAAGTAAGGAGTTTGAATTTGATTCTGTTTTTAAGAAGGTATACAAAGAAACTTTAATTAGGAAAGTGGGGAATTCCAGAAGACTGTAAAAGGTATAACCAATTAGGAAACTCCTGCAATAACCAAGGTACAGATCATTCTCAATGGTGAACCTTTTACATCTTTTTAGATATGTTGTTCTTTGTTTGAAATTTGGATTTAGATATCTTTGAATAGATACACTGCAGCTCACCACCAGTAAGACAACTTGAGCACTGCTGCTAGAAGTCAGGTCAGTTCTCATTGAGGCACTTACCCAAACTGCTTAACTGGAAATTATCCTGGGTCCCAAGGCATCTTATAAGTTGATTCCAGCAGTTCTTAGTGGTTTCAAAGAACATGTAGAAGAATATTTATGGGTCACATGCAGCAACTTGGATAATAACTTATGTAAGTAAATGCGTTCACACACGTAAAGGGCTAATGTGCCCAATAACCAAAACAAAACTGCAACACACACATAAAACAAATGTTAGATTTTTTAAAAAAACAAAAAATCTTATAAGAAGTGTACATTATGGCATATTATTCCAAGCCACAATAACACATTGAGAAATTACTGGAGGTGATTTCCTTACAAGTACTTATACATGAAACACAGAAGAAAATGTGGGTTCTTACTCAGTTGTCTACTTTGAACAGAATTAATTACCATTTAGGTAAAAAATATTTACTATAGGAATTCGGGAAAGAATAGGTTGATCATATGGTTTACTTTGTGACAGTTTGAAAGATGAAGGTTTGAAATGGAAGGCCATAAAGCTTAAAGTCTAAAAGATGGTTATTCCAGAAGAAAAGTGGGCTTTAGGGGCTGGAGTCGTGGCTCAGCAGTAGAGCGCTTGCATAGCATGTGCGAGGCTCTGGGTTCAATCCTCAGCACCACATAAAAAGAAATAAATAAAAATAAAGGTATTGTGTCCAACTACAACTAAAAAATAAATATTTTTTTAAAAAGTGGGCTTCAGCCTTTCTTTGGTCAAGTTTCTTCCCAGTTATGACTATCTGGCATTGTGTTATATAAGTCCAGAAATGAGAGCAAATAGTACATGAAAGTGGCCCATTGCCTTTTTTTTTTTTTTAAACAGTTTGAGTTATTAATACATAATTCACAAATCATACAGTTCACTCATTTAAAGTAAACCATTTGGTAGTTTTTTTTAATAACTTGTGCAGCCATCACCACAACATAATTTTTTTAAGTTTATTATTTTTAATTGTGATATGTATTTAAATTCACCAATTCAAAGCATATGATTTATTTAGTAGGTTTTTAATATATTAACAAGGTATTGCAACTATAAACACTGTTGAATTACCAACTTTTTTTTTTCTTGGTACTAGGAATTGAACTCAGGGGCACTCAACCACTGAGCCACATCCCTAGCTCTATTTTGTATTTTTTAATTTAGAGACAAGGTCTCATTGAGCTGCTTAAGTGCCTCGCTTTTGCTGAGGCTAGCTGGCTTTGAACTCACGATCCTCCTGTCTCAGCCTTCTGAGACACTGGAATTACAACTGAATTCCCAACATTTTGATAACCCCCAAAAGAAATTCCTATTAGCAGTTACTTTGTATTCTTCCCCATCCCCAAGTAACCATTAATCTGCTTCCTGTCTCCATGGTTTTGCCTATTCTGGACATTTTTATGTGGGTGGTACTATGCAATTTTGTCACTTTTTGGTCAGGCTTTTATTTTGCATAATGTTTTCAAGATAAATCCATTTTGTAGTGTGTATTAATATTTCAGATTTTTATTGCCAAATAATTCTGTGCTCTGTGTGTATATCACATTTTATTTATCTTTTCATCAATTGGACGTTTGGATTGTTGGGTCATTCTGCTTTACATAGTGTTTTTCAAAGAAAAATAAGTATAAGGCATAGGTGCTTATGAATTCACTTCATTGTCTGTGGCTTTAGAGAAATTGTCCATTTGGCTTCATAAATGTGGCTTACAAAGAAAAATAGGCCAGTCATTGTATGGAGTTCATGTATTTCCCGCATCAGATAAAAGAATCAGCAAAGAAGTGGCTTCTTTCTTGTCCTGCTCAGTCCATTCTTCCTTTGGCTTCAGGTTTCTTGTATTATCAGTCAGTGAAACGTTTTCATTTCCTGGGATACATCTGAAAAAACAGCTCAAGTTGAAACAAAATGCCCACTGGCCAGCAGCTGAAGCCCCTGGGACAGCATAGCCTTTAATCAACTTGTAATGATTCTCTTATGCTTTTCAGCACTGGCAGGCTGCTGTCCAAGACTTGATCATCCAGCTAAAGGATTCCAAAAGAAAAGTTCAAAGATAAGGTTCCTGGGAACATTCCGTTCCCCACTCTTTCTGACCTCGACTTAATGGCAGTACTAACATATCAGGAATCTTCATTTTCGTTTTAGGGAATTTATAGTATGAGATGTAGCTCACAGACTTAAAACCTAATAGTTGGCATTCAAATCCTATACTTTTTGGTTATTGGCTATGAAATCTTAGGCAAAATTCTCACCTGTAAAATGGGTATAATAACACATACCTCTAAATTCTGTGAGGATTAAGTGAAGTAGTACTTTGTCTGGTACTTACTTGGTAGGTGCCTAATAAGTGCAAGTCTTCTTCCTCCTTTACTTCATACAGTGGTCAGGAAGTTTGGTTGAGAACATTCATGTGAAGATACCTGGTAATTATATAAATAAAAATAAAAAGAGTCAACATAAAAAAAAGAGAGAGAGAGAGAGAGAAAGAGACCTGGTAAGAAGCCTGAAATTCAAAATGTATTTAGTAAATGTTAGTTGAATTTGAACCTGAGTTTCCAAAGGATGGGTCCATTTTTGCAGGTATAGAGTGGTGTGTGTGGATGAGGAGGTGAGGAAGAGAAGTAGAGAGAGAGGGATGCAGACACAGTCAGACTCTTTGTCATTTAGCTTTTGTTGCTTAACAAAGCACTGCAAGATTTTGTGGTTTAAAATAGCAGTCATTTTATTTCATTCATGATTCTGTAGGCTGGCATTAAGTTGCACTCAGCTAGATGTTTCTTCAGGCCTTGTCCCTTAGCTTTGCTCTGTGATCAGTTGTTATAGTAGCAGCTGGGGTTGGCTGATTTATGAAGGCCTCTGTAAGACATCTGATGATTATACATAGTATTTACCGTCTATCAGGCTCACTGAAGCTTATTTACATTTTAGTAGAGTACACAAGAATTTCAAATTTCTGCTTACCATGTATTTGCTGTTGTTTCAATGCCCAAAGGAAGTTAGATGGCCAGGGCCAGAGTTACTGTGGGAAGGCATGACCCAGGGTGGGGATATCAGGCGGAAATTATAGTTATCATTTTAAAAATCAATCTCGGGTAATAGGAATTTGTATATTTTTTGTATATTTGTAATTTGCAATAGGAATGTGTATCTATCTGTTCATTGGTCATAATCAACCCATAAAATCAGAGTGAGAACAGACGCTATAGGTTTAATCTAAAGTCTACCTGTCTTGAAACTGAAAGGAATAATGAAGAAGTATGTTTTATTGCTGGATATAATGCTTTAAAAAATAATGCCCTTATGGCTTTTGTATCATTCAATAGAAAAATTTTAATTTATCTACTATTTCTAGGTAGAAGTTGTCATTTAAAAAAAATTAGTTGTAGATGGACACAATACCTTATTTATTTATTTACTTAATTATATGTGGTGCTGAAGATTGAACCCAGTGCCTCACACGTGCTAAGCAAGTGAGCCACAACCCCAGCCCTAGAAGTTGCCATTTTTATAGAACTCATATTAGTCATTTCTCTGTGCCTATATAATGATGGATAGATGGATGGATGGATGAAAGGAAAGAAAAAAAGAAGGAAGAAGACAGGAAAACAAACCAGGCAGGAAAACAAATCGGACATGAAATAATAGAAGTGATGAGAGAAGGTGGTACATGATATGTGGAACTTATTCTCAAAATTTAAGTGTGTATTTCCCAAGAAAGAAGGTACTGTTTTAGCCAGGCATGATGGCTTACACTTGTAATCCCAGCTACTGGAATTCTGAGGCAGGAACATCCCAAGTTCAAGACCATCCTGGGCAACTTAGTGAGATGCTGTCTCAAAAATACAATAAAAAGCCAGGCATGGTTGGCACATGCATATAATCCTAGTGACTTGGAAGACTGAGACAGAAAGATCAGAAGTGTTAGGCCATTTCAGCAACTTAGTGAGACCTTGTTTGCAAATAAAAATATAAAAAGGACTAGGGGGCTGGGGATGTGGCTCAAGCGGTAGCGCGCTTGCCTGGCGTGCGTGCGGCCCGGGTTCGATCCTCAGTACCACATACAAACAAAGATGTTGTGTCTGCCAAAAACTAAAAAATAAACATTAAAATTCTAAAAAAAATAAAAAATAAAAAATAAAAAGGACTAGGGATATAGTTTAGTGGTTGAGCACCCCTGGGTTCAATCCCCAGTTAAAAAAAAAATCCAAGAATATTCTTTTTTGTTACCATAATATAATATGCTTGTTAGGTGGTGATTTCTCTAGCAACTACTCTACCACTGAACTACACCCCAGCCACCATTTTTGAAAAATGGTGATTTTTCGAAATAAGCTTTCTCCTCTCTCAAAAACCTCCTTTACTCTTAGATTATCACTCTGAGCTTATGGATTCTTTTTATTCTGTGTGTTCTTTTTGATGTTCCAAGTGTTCCTGAATTTCCTAGTTGTGTCTGTGTGTGTGAGGGGGTGTGTGCTCAAGATGTCTCTCGTATTGTTTTGAGTACTTGCTTTTTTTGCACAAGAAGATGTTCTAGTTTCAATATGTAGTGCTCCTTCTCTAGACCTGGAATCAGGTATTTTTCTCATGAAGTCCTAATTTTTTTTTTTTTTTTTTAGCAGAGAATGGTATTGCAGCCCCAGATCTGAGTGCTAAATGAGCTCATCAGTCCTGAAGTGTCATTGTTCCAAGTCCTTTTTTTTTTCCAAGTCCTTTTTAAAAATTTATTTATTTATTTATTTAGTTAGTTAGTTACTTGTAAATGGTGTATGTGGTGCTGAGGATCGAATGCAGGGCCTCACACATGTTAGGCGAGCACTCTACCGCTAAGCCACAACCCCAGCCCTCCAAGTCCTTTTAATGAAAACAGCTGAGAAATATCTTTTTCAAAAAAAGAATGAGATCATATTAAGACCTCCAGTTCAAATGTTCAGAGCTCTCCAGTGCCTCTCTGTTTCATGTTTAATACTCAGTGCTAGACCCCCTTTGTAGGGGTGGTGCCTTGTGTACTCCAGTTCCACAACATTCAGTGTGCCTTTATCCCCCAGCCTTACCAAGAGTGTATTGCCCTTTGAAATATAAATTTTAGTTGTGTTTCTCTCACTATGAGTGAACCTAAGCATTTATTTTTTTCATGTGTAAAGACCAATTGGGTATCTGTTGTGTACTGTCTTTTTGAGTTGTTAATCCATTTTTTCACCTTTTTTAGTCTTCCTTGATTCAAAAAATTCTTTACATATTGGGAGCTTACTTCCCTAATACATAAAGAGTTCTTGAAATAGTCTTTAAAATTTTTTTTTAAAATGTTATGGTATTTGTTGTAAATGTTTTCTTTCTGTTTATCATTTGTCTTTTTGGGGGGAGGGGGAGACTTACCAGAATCGAACACAGGGGCACTCAACCACTGAGCCACATCTCCGGCCCTATTTTGTATTTTATGTAGAGACTAGGTCTCACTGAGTTGCCTCAGCCTCCCGAGCTGCTGGGATTACAGGTGTGCGCCACTGCCCTCAGCCTCTATCATTTGTCTTTTGGTTTGACTTACAGTATATGTGTGCTTATTCATTTTTTAAAAATTTGTGACTTTTTCTTATGAAAACAATTTTTATCTATTTTTATTGCATCTGGATTTTTGTCATAGTCTTTTCCACATGCATTCACACATTTTCTTTTAGTATTTATGTTTTCCATTTTTACAATTAGATCCTTTGTCCATTTGGAGTTTTTCTGGCTTATGGTATGAGATATGGATCCAAAGTAATCTTTTTCAAATAGCTATCCATTTGTTGGGTAACCACTTGTTCTTTTTATCTTGTTTCTGGACTTTTTATTCTGTTTAGCTGCTCAGTGTCTGGTCATGATATATACCATTTCTGAACATGTCAAGTTGGTAGTACTATTGAGATTGCTTGGCTCTTAGAGATTCTTTGAACACTCCTTACTTTATGTGTAGAATTACGTGTTGGATTGCTGCAGAGTTGCCTCTGAAGCAGTCCTCTCCTCTGGTCCCACAGGAAGGGAATGAGGCAAAAGAACATAGCTTCCTAACACATTTGCAAATCCAAAGCACTACCATTTTTATAAGTTTTTTTTTTTGTAGTTCCTGAAAAACTATGGCATGAAATATTACCTGAAATTTAACTTAAAAACTAAACAGAGTAAGCATGAAAAGTACCTAATATCATAAAGCACCTAAAGTTATATCTAGAGTACACCGAACAAAACACCATGTATTCATTGACCGGTGCTAGCAAATACGGTGTTTAATCCTCTATAAGTAAAGAGGCTACAGTCTGAAAAGCTATTGGCGGCATCTGGAAGTAGGCAGATCTGGGATTGACTACTGTTGACCTTGGCAGTGATGATAGGAAGATGACAAACATCTGAGGGGCAGTCAGGGTTCTGGCTTGAAATTACACTTAGGTGAGTGTCGTGAGATAAGTAAGATCACATAGGACAGTGTTGCTGGAGAGAAACACCTCTCCATCCATTACTTCCTCTCTTTTTTTTAATATTTATTTTTTAGTTGTAGTTGTGGACACAATACCTTTATTTTATTTATTTATTTTTATGTGGTACTGAGGATTGAACCCAGGGCCTCGCATGACGTGCTAGGGGGCCACAACCTCAGCCCCCATCCCTTTATTAAGGCTCTGAATATTCTGGTCCTCCTTTCTGGTTACTGAGGAAAAGGGCTATGTAAGCCCTTTATTCATGGAAAGCACTGAGGAAAAAACTTCCTATATTTCCCCATATTAGCATTATGACCACAGGCACATGGTACTTCAACATGTGAAATAGGTGCATTCATCTAGCAAGAATTTGAAATCATGCCAGGTAAAATTACTCTTTTTGCCATTGTTACGAGTTACTAGTAATTGCTGTATTTGCTTTCCTGTGATAACTGCTGCTGCCGCCAACCACTGATTCTATTCTCTGAGGTGGTTTGAGACCCAGCTTCTTTACCAATCTTCCTGGTCACCCAGCCTGCAAGATCTTATGGACACATGTAGCTCTTATAATCAATTATGCTTATTTAATATGTATCCAGTACTATCTTCTTTAAAAAAGTTTAAAAGATGTATTAAAGAAATTATAGCAAATAAGAATTAGTTATAGTCCCACTACCAAAGATAAACCCTGTTAACATTTTGGTATGTATTCTTACAGTCATTTCCCCCCATCAATATGATTTTACTGAATTGAGATCATACTGCATATATAATGTTGTTTTTCCCCATAACTTTATTGTGAAGCATTTCCAAATATTATTTAGAAATAATATTTCCAAGTTAGATAGATTATGATTTACATATATTTTATTTTTCACACATATTTTTCTCATTCCAGTTAGATCAGGAGTTTATCAAGAAAAGTTACCCTAATATATCATCCCCACTCCTTATGGAAATGCCTGTAGAGAATATTGTCTTTGGTGGGTGCTAAATAAATATATTTACTTTTTTCTGAAGTGTTTTCCAGTCTGAATATTACAGGAACTATTGACTATGGAAGACCTAAAATTATTATATTCAACTTATTCAGAGTCATTGCAACACCCAAAACTTTCTATCTAGAAAAAGGAACCATGTGTGTGGGCATTTGTTTTAAGGGGGACCTTGAATTCTCTTGTATAAGGAATATTTTGATTGAGCATTTGTGCGTTTTTCTATAGTTTCATTAGATTCTTGAAAGAGCATCTAACAGAAAGACCCATTGGTCTTTCTGATATATTAGGGTAACTTTTCTTGATAAACTCCTGATCTAACTGGAGACATAGCCAATCTGGAGATCTATTTATTTACTAAACTTACCTAAAATAAAAGTGTATGCCTATTCACCTTTTACTTTTCTTGGTTTATAGGAAGGGATGAGACCATGCAACCTGCAAAACCATCTTTTCTTGAATACTTTGAACAAAAAGAAAAGGAAAACCAAATCAATAGCTTTGGTAAGAGTGTACCTGGCCCACTGAAAAATTCTTCAGATTGGAAAGTTCCACAGGATGGAGACTATGAGTTTGTGAGTATTGTTGAAATAAAGGGTTCTATCTTCTGGGGGAAGTGATCCAAAATACCACATATTCAGAGCTTTCATTTTTCTGAAATGCCTGAGCATAGGAGCATTTTCCTAGGCAGTATGACCTGCAACGGCTCCTGTCAGCATCTCTGGGGCTAAGGGCCTCATGAGGTTGAAATATTTTTACTGACATCTGAGAAATTCCGGGGTCCCTGATTAATGGCATCTCTTTTGCTTTAAAAATCCTTTATTTGTTTGCCATTTTTCTTTTTGTCTAGTTTGAAATTGTTAGTGGTAAAAGAAATATTCAGACATCAAATGAAGATGTGACTGTCTTTAGTAGTTTGTTTGTGGTTGTGATCTTTTTTTATTTTTTATTTTTTTATTTTTTAGTGGTAGTTGGACACAATACCTTTATTTTATTTATTTATTTTTACGTGGTGCTGAGGATCAAACCCAGAGCCTCATACATATTAGGTGAGCGCTCTACCGCTGAGTCACAACCCCAGCCCTGTGGTTGTGATCTTATATTTAAGAATTAGACTAAAGGGCAGTTGACACTGTTTTGTAGTGCCTTTGCTGTTTTGATAACTGTTCTCCTAATTTTAGTGTGAGACGATTATTCTGAGTCTTCTAGAGGCTGAATATTAAATTATTCCAAAGTTTCTTGTGAAAAACTGGATGTGGTTTTCCTTCCACTGCTTGTGGAACATTGTCCTTTCCCCACAGACCCTAAGTAATGTTCACAGGGACTTAAAGAGTTAGAGGCAATAAAAAATTGTGGAATAAAGTAAGCTAAGGAGTTTATGTTCCTTTCTAGAAAACATTTTTCTGTTTGGAAATTTTTTGTTTTTACATTCTTAAATTCTGAAGTTTGGTATTCAGCTAACATAATTTGTTATTGTTTATAAAAGATCTTAGTTTGGGCATTAGATTTAAGTCTGGGAGCCTTACTAATTTTGGCTTTCCACTACACTGCAGACTGGCTTAGAGGAAGTGATGTTATTCTTCCCCAACTTAATTACTACTTTTGTAAAATGTCATAGTTTATTAAGGATAGAGATCTTTTAAATCACCTGAATTTATTTAACTGAGTAGAACCCAGAACCCATATTAGAACCCAAGTGTTCATTAATTTATTTAGTCAAACTTTTTCTCTTTAGACTGGTGATTGAATCCAGGGGTGCTCTACCATTGGGCTTTATTGCCAGCCATCTTTATTTTATTTTGAGACAGGATCTCGCTAAGTTGTTGAGGCTGGTCTCAAACTTATATTCGTCCTGCCTCAGCCTCCCAAGTTGCTGGGATTACAGGCATGCTATAGAATAAAGAAGGAAAATAAGTAAAACATTTAGCATGTCAGATGGTGTGGTGTGTATTGTGGAAAATATAAAGCAAAAGGGAGGTAAGAGGAGAAAGATGGGGCATGTGTGTGGGTGTGTGGGTGTGTGCGCACGCGCGCATGCACATGTGCTGCATGCATACACATGTGCACATAACTTTTTAAAGTAAAAGAGTAGTCAGTGAAGTCCTTGTTGGTAAGAGGATGAGGAAGTGAACTATGTGAACATCCAGAAGAGGTTTTCAGGCAGTGAGAAAACAGATGCAAAGATCGTGAGGCAAGAACTTGCTTGATGTGTTAAAGAGATAGTATGTCAGGAATGGCTTGGGGGTGGAACAGTAAAGGAGATCACAGTGTAAGGGAGAGCCAGATAGCGTAGGGCTTTGTGTGGGAAGGACTTCTACTTGAAGTAGAATGGAAAACCATTGGCCAGAGGTGACTTGATCCTTTTTGTTTTATAATTATTGTTCTAGTTGCTGTGTTAATAGACAATTGAACTACAGATTTTCTGAACATAGGTGCAGTGTTTTTACTTACAAAGGACCAAAGATGCAGTTCACCCTCTACCTCTCCTCTCTTCTAGGTCTTTGACTTTCATCTTTTTCACTTTTGTGCTTGCTATTCCACATTGCCTGTGTAGTTGTCTTCAACATATTTGTAAGGCCAGTTCAATGAATCTGTAAGAGAAGGTGTTTAAATAACTTTCAGTTACTAGATCATACCATCATTGGGAGAGAATTCTTAAGAATCCTTAAATATCTGTGTCTAGGTCTAATTGTCTTTCTTCCTATCTTTGGTTTTTAAATTACAGAAGTTAGGTTCTCCTGGAATACCACTTTAATGCAATTCATTATCTTAGATCAATAGTTCCAATACATGAAGAATTCATTTCTCTTTGCCATAGTTTGCCCGTACTAAGATTGTTGGCAGAGAACTTGTTTTGATGGTTAAGTTATTTATTCAAAGGAACTTTTTGTATGTCTTTAAAGAGTGTTTTCTATTTTGGAAGTAAGGGATTGCTAGAAGGAATGGACCCGTGGGCACTGTGAATAGGCTCACATGTGGCCCATCTGCATTCTTCTAACTCAGAGGCCATAAATTGGCAGTATCCAGCCCACAGATCTTTTTGTGTGTTCTATACACAAAAACTTTTAGTTGATTTAAAACTTGAGAGATACAATGTTATCTTGAAAACTTGGAAGATTTTTACAGTCTATCCTATATTATTGGGTATTGTCTGGAGCTCAGTAGCAGGTGCCCTCTTTGAGTATGGCATCTTCAATTCTTCACAGTGTCTGGCCCACTTCACTCATTTGTATTAACTGTCTGACCTGACACTTAGAGGCATTGCTGTTGGGACTCTTGTTCTAAATTATTTGGATTTGTATATGTTTAAACCAACCTATCATAATATATAAAATTCTGCTGTATTTTTACCTTCAGATTGTCAGGAGAATTTATCTTCTAAATTTTCTTTTAAGAGCATTTCAACTAAACAATGAAAGAAAATTGAAGTGGGATATATACATGAATTGCTATATCCGAAAATACCAAAGATCAAATGGAAAGCTCTAATGTCTTGGTATTCTTGATATATAGCTCTGACCTTAATCCCAAAGCAAGCATTGGCCTCAAAGTGGTCCCTAGACTAGCAGTGTTGGCATTACCTGGAAATTCATGAGAAGTGCAGTTTCTCAGGTCCTGCCCTAGACATAGGGAATCAGAATCTCTGGGGACAGCATTCAGTGGTGCTGAAACCTGACTTTTAACCCTTGAAAGTCTCATTTGAAAATGTTTTTAGAAGTGTAGGTTTCTTCACATAGGCTGCTTTTTTCCTGCTAGGTCCTACAGAAATTCAGAGACAAGGATGTATTCATATTTTATTAACATTATATGGTTTTAAAATTTCTTTGTTATTCTCCTTTGAGTCTCTTGTACTCTTATCAGAAGCATCAAAGAAGTATATAGGGTATGGATTATGTACATCTATAAATCACATTTGGCAAAGAAAGAGCCAATCCACTGAATGAACAAAGTTCTGAATACCTACCCTAAACTTAAAGTGTCTGTTGGACTGGCTAACATGTTTCCCTCAACAGTCTTAGAAAGACACCTTTTGATTCGAGACAACCAGTATTTAATTATGAAAAAGATTCTCTCTTTTCTTCTATGAAGGCAGTTGCTGTTTTGAAATGAACTTTTTGCCCAAAATGGCAAATAGTAAATAACTTAATCAGGAGCAGGAGAATTTATACTGACAAAAAAACTTCATATTTTCACCTGAAACTGAATACTTGTACCATTTCTAAAATTGAATTTCCTTATTTGCCAAGTTGGGGAAGAAAAAAAAAAAACTCTAAAGACCCTCCCCCGCTTTTTGGTAGTTGGACACCTTTATTTTATTTATTTATTTTTATAGGCGCTGAGAATTGAACCCAGGGCCTCACACATGCTAGGCGAGTGCTCTATTGCTGAGCCACAACCCCAGACCCCAAAGATTCCCTTTTAATGTTTAACATATGTAGTGTTTAGTGAAAAAGGGTGCTTAAAAATGAAATATCCTCTAAAATAGGTATTTTGCGGGGCTGGGAATGTGGCTCAAGCAGTAGCACGCTTGCCTGGCATGCGTGCGGCCCAGGTTCGATCCTCAGCACCACATACAAACAAAGATGTTGTGTCCGCCGAAAACTAAAAAAAAAAAAAAAAAAAAAATTAAAATTCTCCCTCTCTCTCTTAAAAAAAAAAATAGGTATTTTGCATTCAGTAAACAGATTGATTTTTGGAAAAAAAATATCACTTTTATGAGATACTCATTTTGCCATTCCTAATGCCGCAAAAGGTGTACTCTTACGTCCAGTTTGTCTCATGAATCTTCAGAAACACCCTGAAAAAGACAGATGAGATTGGTGCCCACGTGAACTTTAAGTGAGGGAAACAGACATTGAGTAAGTAATACGGTAAATAGACCAGTTTAGGTCATAATGGCTATTTTAAAAAGCATACTAAAGAGATAGCTTGAGAGAGGCCTTAGTTAGGGAAAGGCAGGGCATCCTGCTACAATAAACATAGAGAGGCAGCAAATCATAGGCAGGTAGAGGGAACAATACAAAGACTGAACACAGGGCCAAGTTGGAGTGGGTAAGGAAGGAAAGAAATCCATTGTGAACTGGAGCTGAGTTACACATAGGGTAGCAGTCTAATTGTAAACACAGCAGTAATCACGGTAAATGTAAGTGTATTAAAATCACTTGTTAAGGGCTGGGGTTGTAGCTCAGTGGTGGAGCGCTTGCCTAGCATGTGTGAGGCACTGGGTTTGATTCTCATCACCACATATAAATAAATAAAATAAAGATCCATCAATAGGTTAAAAAATACTAAAAATAAATAAAATAAAATCACTTGTTAAAGCACAGAGACTCTGGATAAAATTAGCAGTCAAAATCCAGCTAAATGCTATTTATGAGAGAGATAACTAAAATAAAATCACTGAAAAGTTTAAAACAGTTGAATATAAAAAGATACACTAGGCAAATATGCACTGAAAGTGAAATAGAATTCAAAGAATATCACATGGGGAGGAAATATACTTTACATTGCTAAAAAATACACTTGATCTAGAAAGTTTAAGTCATGAACCTGCATGAAGCATATATATTTATCTAAAATGATAGAAATACAAGGAACAATGAAACAACTGCAATGATAGGTGAAGACTAAATATTCTTCCCTCATTAATTAACATTTCAGGCTGGGGATGTAGCTCAGTGTAGAGCACATTGCATGAGGCCCTGAGTTCAATCCCAACACAAAAGGAAGGAAGGAAAGTTGACATTTCAGTTAAGACAAAACCCAAACATTTAACAAAGTTGGTGAAATAAAAAATAGGAAAACCTTTCAAATGAATATTAAACTTTAAAAATGTATGTGGAATATTCAATATTATTTTAAAATACTCAAAAAGAAATGTCAATAGCACAAATTGTATAGGCCAATATTTATTGGCTGTAACTTGATAAAATCAGAAATTAATAGTAAGAAAGTAGCCAAAGACACATTATTCTACTTGGAAATGTAACAGAGGTCTTTTAAATGTAGTAGAGGTACACTTTTACATATCTCTAAATAATTCTTTAAAAATAAAGTCAAAATAGAAGTTATAAACTGCTTAGAAATTAATTATAAGAATCCTACAAAATTCAGATTCCTATAATTCAGTACATGTGGGATACAGCACGAAGTGGTACTTAGAGAAAGATTTATAATCTTAAATGCATTTTCTTTTTAGGTTGCAAGAAATATTTTAAATGCTGGGTATGGGTGGCATACACATGCAATCCCAAGCAGCTTGGGAGGCTGAGGCAGGAGGATCACAAGTTCAAAGCCAGCCTCAGCAATTTAGGAAGGCCCTAAGCAACTTACTGAGACCCTTTCTCAAAATAAAAAATTTTAAAAAGGGCTAGGGATGTGGCTCAGTGGTTATGTACATCTGGGTTTGATCACTAGTACCAAAAACAACAACAACAAGAAAGATTGTAAGTAAGCTAAAAGCAAGATAAAGATAAAAGTAAAATTTAATGAAACAGAAAACAAACAAAAAAAGTTGATCAGGAAAACCAAAGGCTGGTTTATTGAAGGACCTGACATTTGGTGGATTTAATTAAATTAGTAAGATTATACAGATAGTTGCATAGCAAAGTTTGAGTCAAAGCCCATCCTTTTAACCATCTGTACTGTGTGACCTTTTTCTAGGCTGTTCTGGTAAATTCTGTCATAAAGTGCTTATAAAAAAAGTGCTGTGGAAACCCAGAAGAGAGCAAGAACCCCAGGGAAGACATCCAGAAGTCTTAATTGAAGTGAAGTTTGAAAGATGAATAGGAGTGCTCTAGCCAGAGGAGTAGGGGAAAGGTATTCTGGGCTGAGAGAGGGAGAGAAGTATGTCTTGGAGATTCTTGAGGCCTGTGGTGTGAGAACACCTAAGTATTCTGGATCATAGGGGTGTGGGGTTTGAGAGGCAGGAGAGGGACTCAGGAAAGATTAGTAGAGAAAGTAAATTAATGCCCAGTACCTTCTTTTCTGGGAATATTTAGTATTCTTTGAATTTTCCTTGGAGTATCAGAGAAAATAAAAATAAAATCCTAATGCAGCACAGAGCTAATACCACTCTGCATTTGTGTAATAATGGGTCCATCAGAAGATAAAATCACCAAACTGTTAATTTAGAATTAATTTTTTTTTTATATCTTTATTTATTTGTATGTGGTGCTGAGGATCGAACCCAGTGCCTCGCGCATGCCAGGCCAGCGCGCTACCACTTGAGCCACATCCTCAGCCCCAATTTTTAGAATAAATTTAATGAAAGTAACAGAACCTGAAGATTGTTCAGATTCCCTAGATGATTATAAACCATGTAGATGGGATGGGGTTGGGGCTCAGCGGTAGAGCACTCGCCTATCATGTGCGAGGCCCTGGTTTCGATCCTCAGCACCACATAAAAATAAATAAACAAAATAAAGGTATTGTGTCCAACTAAAAAATAAATTTAAAAAATTAAAAAAAAAATAAACCATGTAGATGACTGAGGTTGAGAAAGATACATTTTAGCCCAGAGTTTTCCCTAAGAATCTGACAACAACCTGTGATTTCTTGAAACTTTTAACCATTCATTTCTAGATCAGGGCTATAAACCTGATTATAAATTGAGATTTCTTTGGGGTTTAATTTATTTTGCATTTTTAATTTTAATTAAATGTTTAAAAAGTAGTATTTTATTCAGTTATTGGAAAACTTATGCATATTTGGAACAACATGTATATCAATTTCACAATGATTATAAGCCACTTTGTAAGGAAGCCCTTATTTAGGAATAGAAAAATATCCACACTTGAATTGCCAAGTTTGTTTTAAAGCCTGAGGCAATGTTAAGGTAGCTATCTCCTCTCACTGCAAGGGGAAAAGTATTCCATTTTATACATCAAGTCTAATAAAGTTGTAAGTTACATAACCTATCTCTAAGTAGTCTCCAATCATACACAATAAGCATCTTAATATTTTTAGACTACCTTCAGAAATACAGTTGAATCATATATTAAATTAAAGTACTTGCCATTACAACCAAAATGGTTTTATTTTTTTCATTGTCAACATCCACAACATTGAAATGTGTCTTTTTTTGTTTCTTTTTAAAATTTAATTAATTTTATTTATAAATGACAGTGGAATGCATTACAATTCTTATTACATACATAGAGCACAATTTTTCATATCTCTGGTTGTATACAAAGTATATTCACACCAATTCTTGTCTTCATACATGTACTTTGGATAATAATGTTCATCACATTCCACCATCATTTCTTTTTTTTTTTTTTTCCACCATCATTTCTAACCCCATGCCCTCTCCCTTCCCCTGCCAACCCTCTGCCCTATCTAGAGTTTGTCTGTTCCTCCCATGCTTCCCCTCCCTACCCCACTATGAATCAGCCTCTTTATATCAGAGAAAACATTCGGCATTTGTTTTTTTGGAATTGGCTACCTTCACTTAGCATTATCTTCTCCAGTGCCATCCATTTACCTGCAGATGCATGATTTTATTCTCTTTTATTGCTGAGTAACATTCCATTGTATATATATGCGCCATATTTTTTTTTAATCCATTCATCTATTGAAGGACATCTAGGTTGGTTCACAGTTTAACTATTGTGAATTGTGCTGCTATAAACATTGATGTGGCTGTGCCCCTGTAGTAAGCTGTTTTTAAGTCCTTTGGGTATAGACTGAGGAGAGGGTTTTAGCTGGGTCAAATTGTGCTTCCATTCCCAGTTTTCCAAGAAATCTCCATACTGCTTTCCATATTGGCTGCACCAATTTGCATTCCCACCAGCAATGTATCTGTACTTTTTTCCCCACAACTTCGCCAACACTTATTGTTGTTTGTATTCATAATAGCTGCCATTCTAACTGGAGAAATCTTTACCCCTCACACATCAGGTAGAGCACTAATCTCTAGGGTATATAAAGAACTCAAAAAGCTAAACACCAATAATAATAATAATAATAATAATAACAACAACCCAATCAATAAATGGGCCAAGGACCTGAACAGACACTTCTCAGAAGATGATATACAATCAGTCAACAGATATATGAAAAAATGTTCATCATCACTAGCAGTTAGAGAAATGCAAATCAAAACTAGTCTTTTTTTAATTTCTTAAATATTACTTTAATGTACATTTAAAAATTTATGTTTAACGCCAGGAGGATCACAACTTCAAGGTCAGCCTAGGCAACATAACTAGACTCGGTCTCAAAAATCTCAGTATATTTTCTACTTTGTTTCATACATAAATAGCTTAATTTATAAAATCATAAATGACACTATGAACTCTGTGGCCTAGAATAACATATGAATTATGGAATTTGAAAAAAAAACATACTCTTTGATTTTATGAATGGCATGCAGTAGTTGCAATGTTTAGTATCATTTAAGTGGCTTATCACAAATTCTTATTGTCTCCCAGCTTATTCTATTAATAGACCTTTCAGTTTATTTGGTAGATATACCATGAATTGAAAAAGTCAAAATGGTCAAAAGCCAAGATTTTTAAAAAACAGCAGAGAAAGTGCCGATCTAAATATCACTAAATCCTATTAAAGCCACTTCAGCTTGTCTGAACAAGAAAATACTACCCAAGAATGAATGCTTATATCATCACTTAAATGATGTCTAACAAAATCTAACATTTAAGAAACAAAAAAATGAGATTAAATCCATGGTAAGCCTTGCAAAAAAAATTCCACTGAGATTCTATTACAGGAACAGAACCAATACCATCTGAAATTTTCCAGAATTTATTTTTGAATCATCATTTTGATGATTTAAAACTTTAAAGGTAAAAATAATGACACAAAATGATTTTTAAAAGCCGTATTTATGATTCCTGATGTATATTTCATTAGTTTCCATTTAATGATTAGAAATCCTTATTCAGAAAATATTATTTATCTGTTGAAATATACTACCTATCTAGTTATTTATTAAATATATACTCAATATTTGTTAGGTAAGCATTCCTATTACTTTGCATGTTGGCTGTGTTTCATTTTAAAATATTTTTTAGGCCTTTAGTATATAAAACTTAGAAAATATTCTCGACTAATATTCTCATTAGATATAAATGATTCAAAATATAAATAATACTAAGCTAACACTGTTGGTACTTTTAAAAATCTAAGTTTCTAGAAGTTTTATTTTTCAGTCAATATAAAAATGATCTAGTTCACATTATTCACTGTCCAAAAAATGTTGGGTTTTTTTTGTTGTTATTTTTTTAGTTTTGGTGCCAGAAATTGAATTTTTGCTTAACCACATCTCCCGACCCTTTTATTTTTTATTTTTACATAGGGTCTCACTAAATTGCTTAAGACCTTGCTAGTTGCTGAGGCTGGCTTTGAACTTGTGATCCTCCTGCCTCAGCCTTTGGATTCTCTGGGATTACAGGAATATGCCACTAACACCTAGTGCAAAAAATGTTTAAAAAACCAAATATTCTTTGTTAAAGACTAGAAATGATTTTCTACTTAAAACAAACAAACAAACAAACAAACAAAAAACACCAAGGGCTGGGGATATAGCTCAGTTGGTATAGTGCTTGCCTTGCATGCATAAGGCCCTGGGTTCTAATCCCCAGCACCACACACACACACACACACACACACACGAAACCCCACCAAGATTCTGGCATACATGAGGAATCTAAATACAAATTCACAAATGGTGGCTAAAATTCTGTCCACTTTCAACCTAATACAATATAAATCTATAAACAATTTAAAGTATATAATGGAAATGTCAAGAAGTCAGAACTACTACACATCATTACTGATGGGTTCCACTGTACTTCAAACAGGCACAGCATATGTGCACATCTGATGGACAGATGGCTTGGAAAATTAAAGCTACCAGAGCTATAGATAAGGAATACATAAATACAAACATAGCAGAACCAAAATAGGCCATTTAAAAGAAGATGAATAAGATGGTATGCAGATACTTGATGGTTTCTCTGTAAGCCCCTTTTCGCTAATTTACAAAGCTACGGTTTTGTAATTCTTTTAAAAAGGAAAAATTTTCTACACTGCTGCATGCAGTAATTTCACGGTACATTCATGTGCAGTCTTTAGATCCTCCCAAGGAGCTTGACATATCTCATCAGGATTTCTGCAGAAGGTCAGCTTGTCATATTCTCAGCAGCCTTTAGTGCTTCAATAGCCTTGCATATTTCCTTGATAACCAATGATCAAGCTTCCTTGTTAATTCCTTGTTCACAAAGTGAAACACAGACAAGTGTTTACATGTCTAAGCCAATATTCAAAATTCTTGAAATCGCAAGCAGCTTGTCCGTGGTTTCCTTAACTGTATTAAAATTTGCTTTCCACAAGCTGGTGCCATTGCCACTCTTCATGGTGGAGGCCAAGGGAGGCATCTTTGGGTTTTTATTAAGAAGTTTTACTGAATTGTTCAAGCAGGGTCACTTATTCATTCTTTATTAGGTCTAGTTTTTTGCTTTTGATTATATGCTTTTGACATTTGCTAGGAGTTGAGAATTACTACTACTGTAGCAGATATGCCTTTATTTTACTGATGTTTAAATTAACAATCCCGAAAGTATGTCTTCATATTTTCTGGGAACCAATTATCTACAACTTGAAATTTTATCTGCTGTTTTATAATGACATAGGAAACTTTTCTAAAACATTATCTATGAATTTATTGTCCATTTTTGCCAAATGAATTTTAAAAATTAGTGTACATCCTTGAATACCCCAACTTCCATTTTAAGATAAAACCTAATGAAGTTCCAATCACTCAGCAACATGCATCATCAACTTTTTGTTGTTGTTGTTGTTGTTGTTACTGGGGATTGAACTCAGGGGCACTCAACCACTGAGCCATATTCCCAGTCTTATTTTGTATTTTATTTAGAAACAGGGTCTCACTGAGTTGCTTAGTGCCTCGCCATTGCTGAGTCTGGCTTTGAACTTATAATCCTCCTGCCTCAGCCTCCCAAGCCACTGGGATTCATCATCAACTTTTATAACTGTTCTTGTTTTATATAATCCTTCACCTCCACTAGTCCCCCCTTTGACTAAGTGTTAATTTCCAGTGGTCTCAGTCCCCCCCCCCCCCTTTTTTTTTTTGTTATCAGGGATTGAACTCGGGGACACTTGACCACTGAACCAAATCCCTAGCCCTTTTTTGTAATATTTAGAGAGAGAGTCTTACTGAGTTGCTTAGCACTTTGCTCTAGCTGAGGCTGGCTTTGAACTCGTGATCCTCCTGCCTCAGCCTCTTGAGCCACTGGGATTACTATTCCCCACTTTTACCTCTTGATTTTTTTGAAGTAAATCAAAGGTAAATGTATATCATTTCTAAATATCTTCGTATATATTTCTAAGATATTAAAGACCTCTTTACAATACCTTAAAGAATGATTCTTGGGCTGTGGTTGTGGCTCAGGGGTAGAGTGCTTGCCTGGCACGTGTGAGGCACTGGGTTCAATTCTCAGCACCACATAAAAATAAACAAATAAAATAAAGGTATTGTGTCTTTCTACAACTAAAAAAAAAAAAAAAAAACTAAAAAAAGAATGATTCTTCATGCTTCAAAATACTTGTCATTATTCAGTTTTCCCCATTATAATTTTTTATACAGTGAAATAGAATCCAGATAAGAGCTCTGTACTGCATTTGGTTGATATCTATGTATACAGTCTTTTAATTCATAGGCCCCTACTCCCACATACTTTGTGAGATTGTTGAAGAAACTAGTTGTTTCATATGATTTCCTAACCTTTTGGATATTGCTGATAGCATCTGAGTGGTACTGTTTAATGTGTTCTATGAATTTCTTATAACTTGGTAGTTTAATCTAGACCAGGAGCTCTCAGGATCCCTTTGCACTTATCAACATTATTGGGGGCCAGCGGGTATGGCTCAGTAGTAAAGCGCTTGCCTACCATGCAGGAGGCCCTGGTTCCTCCAAAAGCTTTTATTTATATGGGTTATATCTATTGATATTTACTGAATTAGAAATTAACTGAAAATTTTAAAATAATTTATTATAATTCACTTAATAAACTCATTCATTAATATAAAAAAATTATGAACATATATCCCCCCAAAAAACAAACAATAAGAATGATACTGTTTACATTTCTTAAGCTGTAAATATGGCTTAAATAGGCGATAGTAGATTATCACACCTGTTTTTGTGTTCAATCTGTCTTAATATATTATTTTGGTTGAAGTATATGAAGAAAGCCTATCCTGGCAAAGATGTGTAGTTGGAAAAAGGAGACATATTTTAATAGCCTTTTCAGATAATTGTGGATATTTTTCTTTGACCCTATATCAAAATACAATGGTGGTGGTAAAATGGAAGTTTTGAGAGGAAACTTGATTCCGTGCTTCTGCAGATGAGACTGGAGTTTCTCTGTTTCTGCTGGCTTGTGGGGTCTGCATAAGGTTGCAGGCGTCTGAGCACGCCTCCCAGGTGTCTGAGAACCTCTTTTTTTTGGTTTGGTAATGAGGATTGAACTCAGGGGCACTCAACCACTGAGCCACATTCTCAGTCCTAAATTTTGTATATTATTTAGAAACAGAGTCTGAGTTGCTTAGTGCCTCACTTTTGCTGAGGCTGGCTTTGAACTTGCAATCCTCTTGCCTCAGCCTCTCGAGCCGCTGGGATTACAGGCGTATGCGACCGCGCACAGCTTGAGGACCTCTTAATGGAGGGCTGTACCCTTAAGTATTGTAGCAGACCTCAGCAGCTCACAATCAATTTTACCTTTCTGGGTTCTTATCTCATGAATTCAAAGAATGAAATCCACAGACCAAGATGAATGAATGAAAGAGTAGAATTTATTGAAGAATAGAAACAGGAACTGAACTCTTGCAGTGCAAGAGAGGCCCTGTAGTAAGCATTTCTGCTCCAAGTGTACTAGTCTAGGGATTTATAGAGCATTTGGTTCACTGCTATGGGTCCACACTTATGCTAATTGGGGTTTGGAAATGTACTAATGCTCTCAACTCTTGAGTCCCGATTGCCATTCAGCTCTGTCCTGCTTCTGTTTTCTTATCACAGGTCAGGAAGCGGGAGGTTGAGGTCATGGGATGGTCTATCCTTGCTGGTTCTGGGCGGCAGCATGTGTGCAGGGGGCTTCTACAATAGGCATCCGTACCTTGTCCAGGCCTGACCACCCAGGGGTGACAGTTTGGTGCACCTTGGCTAGCAGTGCCTCAGGACTGACATACCCACATGTTGGGTTCCACTCTGCCACGGGCCATGCACTCCGACCCACCCAGCCTGCCACTCTGCTCTAGTGCTCTGCTGCCATTTCTCAGCAGGGACCAGTAGGCTGGCTGTGCAGCTTGGCAGCCAGGAAGCCATGTCAGTGGTTTCTTAAAGGTCAGTTGCAGTGTGGAATCTGAAACTTTAATATACTACATATTAAAATTCATTGGCCTGACTTAAATTTGAATGGGACATTTATTCACACATGATTTAATAACATTGTGCCTTCTTCATTTGAAAACCATTGGTCCACTGTGTTATACAGATCTTCCAAATATTGGCATACTTCATTATACAAAAATTAAAAAAAAAAATCCTCAGATTTATGACCCATCTCTTCAGGAATCAAGTTTTCCAAAATTCTGATTTTTGTTTGCAAGTTTGAGTTTTTATCTTTGGCAACAAACACTTGCAGCCATTTTCCTTTTAAGTAGCATACTCACTTTTTCCATTTTTGAGAAAATGTTTGCCAGATACCTAAGTCTAAAAAAGCAAAGTGTGTTAGTATTTCTTTCAAGTAAAAATGGTATTTCATGGAAAAGCAGCTAGTTGAGCTCACAGCCCAGTTGCACAAGTCCTTTGCCTCAAGATGACCATCATATTTCAGTTACCACAGAAACTCTTTGTGCAAACTTTCCATTTCATCATGGATACTGTTAAAAAAGACATGAGCTTTAATAAATTATTACTTATTAGTACTTCATCAAAGGATGATCTTGATGGAATTGGCGTTTTTGTTTTTTAATTGTAGCCTGTGATCCTGAAGAATGTAGTAACTGCTAACACTGTGAGGTGCCACTTTTTGATTCATACTACAGCTAGCAGGTTTTTATTTAATTTTGTTTGCAGTATTGGGAATTGAACCCAGGAGTGCTCTACCACTGAGCTACATCTCCAGCTTTTGTTTTGTTTTGTTTTGTGAGAGAGGGTCTCATCAAGTTGCCAAGGCTGACCACGACGTCAATCCTCCTGTCTCAGCTTCCTAAGAAGCTAGGATTACAGGTGTATACTACTTACCGCACCTAGTAAGAACCTAGCAGTTCTCCCCACCATTGCTTTTGCACCATCAGTGCAAGTTTCAACACAGTAGAAAAGGCAAATAATGTTTTAGAATGAAAATAGTTTGACCTTATTCCTTTAAGAGGGTGTCAGGATCTCTAATAGGTCCACTGGCCATAATTCTGGAACTGTTAATCTTGACCAGATTCATGGTGAATTTTTTTGGCAAGGATATTTCATAGGTTGTATGTGTACTTCAGTCTGGAGGTTCCTGGATCTGGATATATGGTCATCTCTTTATTGCTGTTGTTGAAAGCCACTGAAGGTACTAGATGCCATTTCGTTAGAAGATACAAAATGTTGACGTTTGATGGTTTCTTCTCCATTTACCAACTGAAATACTTGTGAAATTAAGCATTTCATTAACTTTGTAGATGCTATTAGGTATAATTTATGTAGAAAAGACAGATTATATACTTGATTTCCCCTCTTTATTACCATTTTTCAAAATGATGAGTTTCCTACCATTCTCCAAAGATAACCAATGATTTTTTGTGTCATTAATGAATTCATGGATTTAAAAATATTTGTTGTATTTTAGTCCTTTGAGTTTTTAAAAAAAATTTCAAGTTGTTCCATCTTGATTTCATCCTACAAGTTTTTTTAACCTGATTTATTGAGGTTTGATTTTTATATTTCAGAGTAATATTCAAGCGCTTTCTAGCTTTCTCATGTGATGAAATATTCCAGATTCATCTTTTCCATTTCCTGCACCAAAGCTGGAAACAGCCATTTTTCAAAAGAACTCTGGTTCCCTTTAGTGGGAATGATAGTCAGAAAACACAGTCTACTATAAGGTGTGCTCATTGCAGTTAAATCATTTTTTTCTAGGTTTATTTCAAATTCATGAATTCTTACACTAATTGCAGTTCATATTGAATACTGCAGATGTAGTATTAACCATTTTGATCCAATATTTGTGATTCCTTCCCCTAAGTAGTGCCAATGTTTGCTTTACATTCCATAATAAGCATGTCAGCCTCGGAATAACAGTACCAGTACTTCCACCAGCAATTACTGAACACAATTGTGTTACAGCTCCCTTTGTCCTTAGGGCATATCCCAGAAGTATAATCAAATTATTGTATGTTGAAGCCACTTGGAATAGTTCTTTGTGGTTGTGCATATACTCAATATGTAGATAGACTGGTTATTTTATTTTGCTTTTCTTATTGTTTTACCTTATGATTATATAAATTATATGGTTCCAAAGGCAAATCCACAAAACAGAGTTATTCAGATTTAGCATATGTCCTTATTTCCTATACCATTTTCACTTTTTTGTTATGTTTTGAAGATGTGTACACACATACACACACACATATTTGTACTCATGTTCTAAGATAACAGTAGTATAGTATACATACTTTTCTCTTTGTTTTTACTTAACTTTATATCTTTAAAAATCACTTCTTTAAAAATCACTCCATAGCAGTATGTAGAAATAGTTGACATTCCTTTTTTTTTTTTTTTTTCCTATCTTTGCATTCTGTTGGGAGAATATATTGCAGTTTATTCAGCCAGTTCTCTGCTGATACATGCTTAGGTTATTCACAGTGGTTTTAAAGTTAATTGCTTCATAAACCTTATGATACTTTTTATAAGTCTTACCTTTGATTTTTTTTATTATTTCTTACACACATGACAATAGTGGAGTGCATTACATTCATATTTTTTTGCATTACGATTCTTAATACACCTTTATACCACAATTTATCAAATCTCTGTATATAAGGTATGTTGACACCAAATTCACATCTTCATACATAATTTTGTATAATGATGACTGTCTCCTTCCACTGTCCTTGCTATTCCCCCTTACCTTTGATTCTTAAAGATCATAGTTTCAGCTTTTCAGTATTGAGAGGTTAGTTAAATACTTTAAGCCTGTTTAGCTTTTTTAAAAAGCAAGGCGTAGATTTATTCAGAGATCGGTCTCTGCCACAGTCTGGTGCTGTTTATATAAACTAACTAGTCTCTAAGACTAATTTAATCATAGCGCTAGGGTCACAGGAAAATGAAGTCAGTCTTGTGGCAAACATTGTTTGTTAGCCTGCCCCAAGTTATCAGAATGCAAGTTAGTATTAGCAAGGGAAGGGGTCCTGTAGGCCTAGATTCCTAATTGCTATAAACAGAATCTGACGTTTTTAAAGTTTGAATCTCATTTCAACCAAGGTCAGATTTGGTTCAATTACTTTAATTATGCTATAATTTGAAGTCAGAAAAGAAAAGGGGAAACAACTATAAATTCAGTATTACTTGTTGTTTGTTGAGAAGGTTTCAAAAGTTGAATTTTTTTTTTTTTCATACTGGGGGATTGAATCTAGGGCACTTAACCACTGAGCCACATCCGTAGCCCTTTTTATATTTTATCTTGAGACAGGGTCTCGCCAAGTTGCTCAGGACTCTCATTAAGTTGCTGAGGCTGGCTTTGAGCTCAAGATTTTTCTGCCTCAGCCTTCTGAACTTCTGGGATTACAGGCTAATACCACTGCATTTGGCTGAAAGATATTTTTTAAAGTAAATTTGCTATTAATCTAGAAAAGAAACTTCAGATTTTCAGCTGAGATGAATGTAAATTGTTTTTCTTACTGCTGGACCCACAGCCATGCCTTTGAATGATGACCTCTTTCACCTATTTTTTACTCTTCTTCTTCTGAGCTGTCAAAAATACTGTTAGTCTTTCTACTCAGCTTCACCTCCCAATTTTTTTCTGGCATGAGCTCTTGATAGTACACTAATCTATTATCCTGGGACATGAAATGTTGAGAAGACAAGGATGAAGGAGGCAGGAGATTAGCAAGGATGGTGGAATGTGATGGATATCATTATCCAAAGTACATGTATGAAGGCACGAATTGGGTGTCAACATACTGTATATACAAACCGAGATATGAAAAGTTGTGGTATATATGTGTAATAAGAATTGTAATGCAAAAAAAGTACATGTATAAAGACATGAATTGATGTGAACATACTTTATACAAAGAAATGAAAAATTGTGCTCTATATGTGTAATAAGAATTGTAATACATTTTAAAAAAAGAAGACAAGGATGAAGATTTATGTCAATTTTCTCATCTCTATCCAAAGAAAGAGTCTCTTAGAACTCTGAAAGTAGTATTTGCTTAAGTCCCCCAGGGCCCCTGAAAGAAAAACATGATGTGGAGCTTTTTTTTTTTTTTTTTCATATCTAAGATGTGTCGCTTGTATCATATCCCTCTCCCAACATAACCACTTCACTTGACAAAGATCCTGATGCTCCACCACTCAAATGAAATACAACACAATTGGATATCTTTTGTCTTCAACAAGTTCACTCCAAGCCCCAATCATCCTTGAATGGAAAGCAGGTTTCTTTTCCTTTCTTCATATCAGTTTGAGACTTCAAACTCACAGGCTAAGGAAGACAGAATTTCGGGAGGTTGAACCAAAGGGGAAAGGCTGATTGTTGGTGCTTCATTGTGCTGCCACTGAGAGACACAACTCAGGGTATTGGTTGTGCTGTACATCCAAGTTTTTTGACTGAAAATTTTAGATTTCAGGTTTCTATAGAAGGTTCTATAAACTGTGGTTGGGTCTCTTTGTTTGGAAGTACATTAGGTGTATCAAAGTGACTGTTCTTTGTTATAAAGGAGTAGGCCTGATCCTTAAGATCACTAGAGGCAAGCTTTTAGGGTTCGCATCCTGACTTTACTATTTTCTGAATAGCTTTAAGCCAGTTTCTTTCTTCTAAGCTTCATTTTCATCTGTAAAAAGGGGTATAACACTAGAACTACAGGACAGACTTTGTGTTAGTTTGAGAGTTAAGGGGTAATGCATAAAAAATGCCTCCACCATAATAGGCACTTCATAAATGCCAACTTTTCCCCCTCACTTTCTTTTCCTTTCCCAAAACATTGTCCATGGAACAAGTTTTAGTTACCTAAACCTTTTCCCCAGGGGTCTTCCATTGACTTCCATTATAACATCAGAGAGATTACATTTCTAAAGAAAACTTAACTCCCTAAGGGATTGATTAAAAAACTGCTTAAAAAACAAAAGAATTAAAACCATTGCTAGTTGAAAATTGAATTCCAAAGTAGTCATTAGTATTATTTTAATAACTTTCCAATGTCTTCCTCTCACCCTCCCTTCCTCTTTCATCTCTACTCAACAATTTTTCTTTCTTTTTAAAATTTTAAATGTTATTTTATTTATTTTTTAATTTTAAATTTATTTATTCTAATTTGTATGATGGCAAAACACATTTCAATTCACAGTACACATATAGAGCACAATTTTTCATGTCTCTGATTGTAAACAAAGTAGAGTCACACCATTCGTGTCTTTGTATATGTACCTAGGGTAATGATGTCCATCACATTCTACCATCTTTCCTACCCACATAAGCCCTCCCTTCCCTTTCATCCCCTTTGCCCTATCTAAAGTTCTTCCATTCCTCCCATGACCCCCCCACGCCCAGTTCTGTTATGAATCAGCATTCTTATATCAGAAGACATTCGGCCTTCGGTTTTGGGGGATTGGCTTACTTTACTTAGCTTGATATTCTCCAACCCCATCCATTTACCTGCAAATGTCATAATTTATTCTGTTTTAATGCTGAGTAATATTCCATTGTATATGTATACCACAGTTTTTTTATCCATCTACTGAAGGGCATCTAGGTTGGTTCCACAATTTAGCTATTGTGAATTATGCTGCTATAAACATTGATGTGGCTGTGTCACTGTAGTATGCTGATTTTAAGTCCTTTGGAAATAGACCGAATAGTGGGATAGCTGGGTCAAATGGTGGTTCCATTCCTAGTTTTCTAAGGAATCTTCATACTGCTTTCCACATTGGTTGCACCAATTTTCAGTCCTACCAGCAATGTATGAGTGTGCCTTTTCCCCACATACTCGCCAACACTTACTGTTGTTTTTACTCTTTTTTAAAAACAATATTCTTAAGTTTTATGTGGACACAATATCTTTATTTTACATTTATGTGGTGCTGAGGATTGAACCCAGTACCTCATGCATTGCTAGGTGAGCACTCTACCACTGAGCGACAACCCCAGCCCTGTTGTTTGTATTCTTAATAGCTGCCATTCTGACTGGAGTGAGATGAAATCTTAGAATAGTTTTTTTTTAATTTGCATTTCTCTAATTATTTCTTTAATTGCTAGAGATGTTGAACATTTTTTCATATATTTGATGATTGTATATCATTTTCTGAGAAGTGTCTGTTCAGTTCCTTGGCCCATTTGTTGATGGGATTATTTAGAGGTTTTTTTTGGTGTTAAGTTTTTTTTAATATTTATTTTTTAGTTGAAGGTGGACACAATACATTTTTTATTTCTTGTCTTTTTGTGGTGCTGAGGATTGAACCCAGTGCCTCACATGCCAGGTGAGTGCTCTTCGTCTGAGCCACAATTCCAGCCCTGGTGTTAAGTTTTTTGAGTTCTTTATATATCCTAGAGATGAGTGCTCTATCTGATTGTGCATGTGGTAAAAATTTGATCCCATTCTGTAGGCTATCTATTCACCTGACTGAGGTGTTTCTTTTGCTGAGAAGAAGCTTTTCAGTTTGAATCCATCCCATTTATTGATTCTTGGTTTTATTTCTTGCACTATAGGAGTCTTATTAAGGAAGCTGGGGCCTAATCCAACATGATGAAGATTTGGGCCTACTTTTTCATCTGTTACACGTAGGGTCTCTGGTTTAATTCCTTGGTCCTTGATCCACTTTGAGTTGAGTTTTGTGCATGGTGAGAGAGAGGGATTTAATTTCATTTTGCTGCATATGGATTTCCAGTTTTCCCAGCATCATTTGTTGAAGAAGCTATCTTTTCTCCAATATGTTTTTGACACCTTTGTCTAGTATGAGATAAATGTATTTATGTGAATTTCTCTGTGTCCTCTATGTACCATTGATCTACATGTCTATTTTGGTGCCAATACCATGCTGTTTTTGTTACTATTTCTCTGTAGTACAGTTTAAGGTCTGGTATAGTGATGCCACCTGCTTCACTCTCCTTGGTAAGGATTGCTTTGTCTATTCTGGGTTTCTTGTTTTTCCAGATGAAATGAATTCAGCAAAGTAGCAGAATATAAAATCAACACCCATAAAGCAAAGGCATTTCTGTACATCAGTGACAAATCCTCTGAAAGAGAAACTAGGAAAACTACCCCATTTACAATAACCTCAAAAAAAAAAAAAAACTTGGAAATCAACTTAATGAAAGATGTGAAAGACCTCACTAAATAAAGAAAGAAGACCTTAGAAGATGGAAAGTTCTCCCTTGTTCTTGGATAGGCAGAATTAATATTGTCAAAATGACCATACTACCAAAAGCACTATACAGATTTAATGAAATTCCAATCAAAATCCCAATGACAGGGCTGGGGTTGTGGCTCAGTGGTAGAGCACTGGCCTAGCATGTGCCCTCGGTTCGATCCTCAGCACCATATAAAAATAAATAAATAAAAAGAAAGGTATTGTGTCTGACTACAACTAAAAAATATTTTTTAAAAAAATCCCAATGACATTCCTTATAGAAATAGAAAAATCAAGTTTTTCTTTCTACCCACCTCACATGCTTTTCAAACCACCAAGCTCTCTTGAGTGTTGTAAGCCAGACCTCCAATTGCAATAACACACTTTTGCCAGTAGATGCCACCTTTTTGCTTCTAGTGTGTGCAGTCTTCTGTGTGGCGTATCCTTATGCCAGAGAGAGGTTGTGGCTAGGTAAAATGGGTAATGGAATTAATTCACCAGCATACAAGTTTGACATTGTGTGATGTGAGTTCCTTGAAAATAGAGGCACCTTGTGACACAGACCAGTAGAATGGACATCACAGTACATCAGAAGAGGGGAGAATGGCCTCAGCCCTAGCTGGGATCTTAGGTGAGTGGCTCTCCTCTTTGAGTTTCAGGTTTCTGGTCTACTTTTCCCACAGGGTTGGAGAAAGGATTAAATGAAATTTAGTTTGGGTTATTTAAACCAACTTTTCTTTCAGAATTCTGGTAGAATTCTGTTACTTATTATTTCACATTGTATTTAACCTTTGTAGAAAAAAAGTATCATTAGCCCTTTTTATTTTAATTAGGTATATATGATAGCAGAATGCATTTTGATTCATTATACACAATTGCAGCACATCTTTACATTTCTATGGTTGTACATGATGTAACGGCATCTCACCATATGCGTAGTCATACATGTACCTAAAATAATGATGTCTATCTCATTCCACCATCTTTCTTACCACCTTGCCCCCTCATCACCTCTTCTCCCCTTTGCCCCATCACAATTCCTCCATTTTTCCCATGTCGCCCCCATTATGGATCAGCATCCACTTATCAGAGAGAACATTCAGCCTTTGGGTTTTTGGGGATTGGCTTACTTCACTTAGCATGGTATTCTCCAACTCCATCCATTTACCTGAAAATATCATAATTTTATTCTATTTTAATGCTGAGTAATATTACATTGTGTATGTATACCACAGTTTCTTTATCCATTCATCTATTGAAGAACATCTAGGTTGCTTCCACAGTTTAGCTATTTTGAATTGAGCTGCTATAAATATTGTGTAGCTGCGTCACTGTAGTATGCTGATTTTAAGTCCTTTGGGTATAGACCGAGGAGTGGGATAGCTGGGTCAAGTGGTGGTTCTATTCCAAGTTTTCTAAGGAATCTCCATACTGCTTTCCATATTGGTTGCACCAATTTTCAGTCCCACCAGCAATGCATGAGTGTGCCTTTTCTCCCACATCCTCGCCAACATTATTGTCTGTATTCTTGATAACTGCTATTCTGATGGGCCTAAGATGAAATCTTAGTTTGGATTTGCATTTCTCTAATTACTAGAGATGTTGTATATTTTTTTAATATATTTGTTGATCGAATGTACACCTTCTTCTGAGAAGTGACTGTTCAGCTCCTTAGCCCATTTATTGATTAGATTTTTTTGTTTGTTTTAAGTTTTTTGAGTTCTTTATATATTCATTAGCTCTTTGATGACAAATATTCAGAGACAGGGGAATGTCAAAGGACCTGGTATGTCCATTCTCCTGGAATGCTTCCATTTGCTGCTGTTAGTAATAGTGTATCATCACTTAAGACAGAGCATTTAATACAGTTAAAGTGGTACATTCATATCATGTTATTTTATTTGGTGATGTTTACAGTGTTCCTGTGAGGAAATGAAACAGTTTCCTATCCTTTTTTTATATTTGACATTTTTATTTTTTTAATATTTTTTTAGTCGTTGATAGACCTTTATTTATTTGTATGTGGTGCTGAGAATTGAACCCAGTGCCTCACACATGCCAGGCAAGTGTGCTACCACTGAGCCACAGCCACAGCCCTTATAGTTTGACATTTTTAAAAGACAACTTCATTACTTAGTGCCAGAATCAATTCTAGAGCCCAGATTCTCAAGTCACATCTCTGTTAACTCTTTTTTCTTCTTACGTGAAAGCAACAACAAACAACACTGAGCACAGAGTAGGTATTTAATTAGTGTTATAAGCCAGGAAGAAGAATCATTTGTAAAATGATGTATGATGAGATCTGGAGTAACCAAGGAGAATGATTGTAGGTTTATTTTGTCCTACTGAGAATTTTATGACATCGAGAGGAATATTTATCATTGACTCTAAATGTTTTTTTCCATGCTTATTCAGAACACAGCGCATATTGACAAGCTTTGCATTTTATTGTTTAGGTAACAAATTCCCATGTTGGGACAATTTAATTTTTACCTTCTTTTATTTTCTTTATTGTTTACTTTGTAACTATGGATTTTGTAATAATTATGTTGTCAGAAAATGTCATGCTAACCAAAAAGCATTATTATTTTAAGAACAGTTTTGGTTTTGACCAAACATAATCTCTGTGGAAACAAAAAAACAAAGATGTCTATTGTATAGAAGTCTTAATGCTTTAGCAAACATTTGATACATTTTTTCCTGATATCTGTCCCAATGTGCCAATTGGTCTAATTCAGGCATTTGTTCCTGAATTTTTCTTCTTATTCCCAGTTATTTATTGTCTAATCAGTATGAACTTTTCTGCTAATTTGTTTTTTTTAACAGCATTAATAGATATTATTTTTTTAAATAATCTTTCTATAGTTTGCTCATTTTCTTGTCTCATTTTTGTTTTTCTGCTAATTTGTTTTTTTTAACAGCAGTAATAGATATTATTTTTTTAAATAATCTTTCTATAGTTTGCTCATTTTCTTGTCTCATTTTGTTTTATTGGTAGGTACACCTAGTTGAGTGCTTATTATGTGTAGGTCCCTATGAATATTTTGTCCCATTTGCTTCTCACACTCATCTTCTCACGTAAAATGCATGATAGCTCTTATCCCATTCATTTTGGCAGTGAGGCTTGGAGACACTAGATGATGTCTCTCCAGAGTGCATGACTTATAAGTGATGGAGTTAAGCTTTAAATTCATTTTTTATATGAAGTCCCTTAATCATCTTAGAATAATATATTTGTTTGCCTAAGAAGTATTATGCCATATGTGCTGGTGGTGAGCGTGTATCTAATTCAGATGCTGCTGCTTTTCTTCCTCTAGTCTGTCCAGCACTTGGCTCATAGCCACAGCACACAGGTGCTCAGAATGTGTTATCTGATGGTCATTTGAGCCCAAAATGCACTTCCAAATCCTTTTCAATTTTCTTATGTAAAATTTACTCATCTATGTGTATAGGAATGTTATTTGGACTATAAATTTGACAGATGTGGAATTTAAGTTTTCTCTCCCTTCTTAAGTAGAAAACATTGATTAGAACTGTAGATTGAAGCTGGATAAAGCATATTAAACATTTAGCAAGTGCCTGCATTTCTGGTTTATTACTAGTAAATGGGCTCCTTTCCAAATGATGGCTCACGTGTAGTTAAAAGGGAGTAGTGATATCAGGAATCAGGCCTAGCTTCTGATAGCCTTGTAACCTTAATCAGGCCAGCTGCCCTTTCTAGGGCTGGCTGTCTTCATCTGCTAAAGATGAGTTTAAAAAGAGCCCTCAAACCTTCTGGTTCTTTGTTAAAGTCTTTAAAATGGAACTACTGCCTATCTATTACAGGGGCTGCAAGAATCTGAAAGACAGACCCTGTAGAAAGCACATAAAGGTTGCTTAGTGTTAATAAGGCTTTTCCCCTGTCCTTTTAAAATGCAAGAAGTGCTTTGGACACTCAGAAGATTAAAATGAACATAGGAGGCAGGGTAAGTGACCAAGAGCCAGATAGACCTGGTCAGTCGTGCCTTCACTATTACGTGATCTAAAATTCTAGGCAAGTTGCTTAATTTAAAATGAATATACTGACCACATTTACCTCAGGGTTATTGAGAAGATTAAAAAATTGTAAAATTTCTACCTACCTACCTATTTATGAGACAGGGTCTTGCTGTTCTCAGGCTAGTCTCAACTCCTCAAGTGGTCCTCCTGCCTCAGCCTCCCAAGTGCAGTGACTGTAGGCACACATGACTGCATCTGGCTTAAAATACGTTTGAAGTACTTAGCAGAGTGCCTAACGGAATGGCCATTCAATAAATTTTGTGTACATATCAAAACATAAGGTGGGAGGGATGAATGAACTACCAGAAAAGGAAGAGTTAAAAAAAATAATTAGGTAGGCCACCCAAAAGAAGGGAGGTAGGAAGAAGCCCCAGGACTTACTTCACATTTTGTTGAGGCCCTGCCATGACAGCTCTCACTTCTTAGCTCACGTATGGTTTGAAGCACTAATTTAATACTTAAGATGAACTGAATTCTGTTGTGACTTTTTTGTTCCTAGGGTTCAAGCATCAAGCATATTAATCGAGTCATTGACAGACCCTTGTCTTTTCTCTCACCAGATTATTTCTCCTCTGTTCTTGCCCTTGGAAGCTATATAAGACCTGGACAGTGCCCTCATTTGTATTCTTTTTTTTTTTTTCAAAATAGTTTTAATCCTGTGGTACGGTTGTTAAGTGTGTGTGTGTGTGAGAGACAGATATGGGGCTATCTGGGAGCCATCACTGCCCTGAGTATTCCTGTTTGCAGAGCTGAATTCCTCTTGCATACAACCTTGGATATGAAGGTGGCCAGCTGCTGGAGGAAGAGCAAACTCAAATCCACTCTTTAGACCCACCGCTCACTTCAGTTTACTCTTTGGGAAAATCATGATTAAAAACTATTACAAGATTTTGTAACCTTCAGAAGTGGATGTAGCCAATTAGAGTTTAAAACATCTTAAGGGATTAGTGTTTAAAATGAAGTAAAGTCAGGAAATTTGCTTTCCCCTCCTAAGTGCACTGATTCCCAGATATGGCAGGACCAAGCAGAAGGTTATTTTCACACATTGGGAAGAAACGTTCCATTCCAGACTCAAGTAGAGGTTTTCCACTTTTAGAAGTGCTGCTGAGGCTATAATTATAAACTACAACCATTCTAGGATTAATTTAAAACAGTTCCTGAGATGAATTAAGATCTTGCAATAAAAATACCATATACAATCTGTCACATTATCTGTGGCCATTCTTTCCTGGGACCAGCCTAGTTAATGAGAGTAACAGGTGCCTAGAAGTTTATTGCTGAAGGCATGTTTAACAATGGTACTATGAATTCAGCACTTATATGAGAATGGTGCGTGAATTCATGGTATTTGATCAAGATTTGAGTTTTATATTCATTTATGCAAGAGCTAGTGACATACACGATTTCACCTTTTTTCTTTCTCACTTCCTCTCCTCCCATCTGTTGTTTTGTTTTTTTTAAGAATGGAAAAAGCTAGTATGGCTAGTATGGCCTGGTCCTCATTCTCTGACTTCTAGCTGTCCATTTCCTTCTCCTCCCCGCTTTGCTTTCTTTACCAGGGCCTAAACAAGGCTGAATGACTGCAACCTCCAGGGAAGTTTTGTACTGGACTAGATAACCTTTAAAGTTTGGTCCAGTCCTGAGAGTGTGGTACCACATCAGTGAACTCTTGTAGCTCCTCAAACGTGATAAAAAGGTGAGCCCTCAGCATCCAAAGTCATGGGATCCTGAGGCTGGTTGCAGCGAGAACAGGAAGCTGAGAAGGGAAAGCCAGTTTGGCCCATGGCACATATAATTTTCTGTAATTTGAATAGGCATGAGCTCTCTAGTTCACCACAAATCTCACCACCTCCTGTGTTTATTTTTTATAAATGGCTCCTTGGGGTTATTTTTATCGCTTGTGCCAGCCCTGAAAGTGTTTGTATTTGTGACCTCTGATTTAACTAATCCCCAATTCATGAACATTTTAGGTGACCGCCAACTTTTTAATATTAATAAATATTGGTTTAATGAACATCTTTACATTGTATGCCCTTAGAATTAACTCCTGCAAGTAGAATTATTGGGTCAAATTTTTTATTTGAAATTGTGATAAATATTGTCAAAGTTCTCTATTGTTTTTGGTGTGTGAATTGCCAGTTTGTTATTTATCTTTCATTAGTTTTCTTACTGATTTTTAAGAGTGGTGATCAAGTAAGATTATCAACCTTTTAATAGGTGATAAATGTATTTTCTGTTTTTTAAAGCTTTTATATAATGTCTAACTATTCAGACATTTTAGATTTTTATGTATTTTGATTTACTAACTTTTACTTTGTGGTTCCTGGAATTTTATGTCATGTTTAGGAAATCTTTTTCAATCCAGCTTCATGAATTTCTAAACAGCCACTTTTGCTAACAATCAGGGACTTAAAATACGTGGTTAATTTGCAATTTCTAAGTCTTGATAGCATCTGTATCTAAATGTGGCTTGTTTTTACAGATAGAAAGTTTCTACTTCCGACTCTGAGTTTCAGTATTTTTCTGCTTTCAAACCCCCCAGAAAGGAGCTGTGAACAGAATACCGTATTGGTTTTGGCACTGACTTTAATGCATCTCAAATAGGCTGATTCTACAGAATTTGATCCATAATACTTTAGTGTCTTGATGCCTTTTTGCCAAGCAAAATTGATTATTTCTAACCCAAAGACCTTCAGTGCTGGACTGAAAAAAAAAGTAAGGAGGGCCTCCTCAGATGGTGACAGATTATATAATTTGGCATCCAGTACAATGCTTTTTATTTTTCTCTCAGTTTTTTCCCTGTCTGCTAGTCACCAGTGGTCCATGCCTCTCATTGCTTGGTGACTTTTTGGAGGGCCGATTCAAATTTTTTCTTTCCAAGTCTTAGTAATTGTATCTTTAAAATATTTTTCTTTTTTTCCTGGCAGTTTGCTAAGTGGATACTGGGGTCTTTTTTTGACAGTTTTTTCTAGCTTTCTCTTGTGTTGTGGCATTTAGCTCTGGATTGAATTTGTTGTGCTGATGTATTTTCAGCCATAGTGATGTCTGCTCTATGATGTGGGTTCTGCTTATCACTTTAGTTAGAGGTGTTTTTAACTTAGTGTCTTGTTTTGTACCTCTTTTGTAATCATATCCTCCTAAATTATTATAGTGTATTATTTTAAAGTAGATTTTATCATCGAGTCTTGTTTTTCAGTCAAGCGTATAGGCAGGGAGACAGATTCTACATTTGGTTGAAGGCAATGGTTAAAACAATCAGAGTCATTCTGTTAGGGTTCATAGACTGTTCTCTTAAGCTGCCATGTCACCTTATCTAACCCTCAATTTCCTTATCTGTCAAACATGGATAAAAATCACATATCATAGGGCCAGGCCATAGTGAGTATGACATGAGACAATGGCTTTAAAGCACTTAGGAGTCTCTGGCTTGCAGTAAACCTTTTTTTTTTTTTTTGGTGATGCTGGGATTGAACCCAGGGCCTTGTGCATGTGAGGCAAGCACTCTACCAACTGAGCTATATCCATAGCCCTAAATTTTTTCTTTTAAAGCGTCGGTTTGCTCTTCTAGGATGTTACAATGCTATTTTCCCTCATAATTGTAAAAAAATTATATCCCCATTTTAGAAAGTTCAGATATTGAAAATATTAAAGAAGAAAATGTTTCCTATAATTCTACCACCCTCAGCGATAATCAAAACTTACATTTTAACATGTTTCCTTCCGGGTTTTTTTGTATTTATATATTATTTTACATAGCTGAGATCATTCTGCATGTGTAATATAGCTTGATTTTTTTTCACTTATCATGAACAATGTCATTAAAACATTTATAAAATCATCATTTTATGGTTACATATAGTCTATAACATTATTTTGATTGAGTTAATCATTCTCTTTATTTGGCCTTTAGTATTTGGAGCTTTTTTGGTGGAGCTGGGCTGCTTTCAGATCACTGTTGCTAAGCCAGTCTTTCTTTTCAGTTGGAGAGAGGTTTAAAGGCTTCATGATTGCACTTGTTGTTGTTGTTGTTTGCCTGTTGAATTAAGTGTGTGAATGAAGCCAGGATTTTAGCCATTAAACCCTGTGCTCTCAAACTTCTCCCTCCACCTTTCTGGACAGTCTCCATGCTTATTTGCTTTTTAACCTTTTTCTCATGAATTTCTTCTAATTTTGTGCTGGAAGAAAGATGAATGGGGATTATGATTAGTATTAGGTCTCCAACCCTACTGTGCCATGTGAATGGCTAGGAGCTAGCCAGAATAAACACTAGTTGCATGTTAATAGAGCTTTACTAAGGTAATCATGCTGAGCAGTTTCTGGTAAGAAGACTAACCTAGATTGTTCTTGACAGGGCACATTATTTTTGTTTCTACTTCTTACTTTTCCTGTAAAGTCAGGTTTAAAGTATGTTGAGACTGAATTCATTTGTACTTTGGAATATAATGAGGTCTTGTATTTTTTACTTTAAGAAAACCAGCCAAAAACAGCAGTCTGGAAAAGACATATGTATCCAAAATTGCCAGGGAAGCCTGCTGTGTAGATATGCTTTCTGAGAAACCACATGGCAAATGAATGTCGTCTTTGTTTCAGAACACAGTAGCCTGGTTCTGCTGGTGAATCACACTAGCTGGTTTGAGCTTGGATTTTTAACTCAGTTATTGAAATAGCACTGAGAGCAAGACTTAAAAGCTTGTAGCTGGTGACCTCAGAAGGTTGCTCAAAACAATATGGATCTGTATGAGCTTGACACTGGTTTTTACTTCCTTGGTTTGATTCTGAGACTGCCTGATCAGCTATTTAGCAGCCTTCTTCTTTAAAGTTCATTCTTAAGATCATATTCTCTAATGTTGAAATATAGGATAATTTCTATTTTTAATACATAATGAGCCAGAGGCTGAGTCCAGACTGGCTCAGAAATGGATCCTAAGAACCACAAACATATATTTTAGCACCTTGGGTCTGAGGAAAGCCTGTCTTACAGTCACTTCCATGTGGCTTCACAGGAAGTGCAGGTGACAAGTGGGCATATATATGTCTTGAATTCCTAGAAGCCATTGTCCCCCTCACTTAGTGATACTACTGATCCAACTCTGTATCAGTCAGAGAATGAGAGCCTTTAAGGATTAAAAGGGGCCTTAAGGGACATGTATTCCAACTTCTGCCACATTTCCAATAGGCATCATGCAGTGTTTTTTTTTAAATAATTTTTTAGTTGTTGATGGACCTTTATTTTATTTATTCATTTATATGTGGTGCTGAGGTGCTGAGAATTGAACACATGCGAGGCAAGTGCTTTTCTACCTCTGAGCCACAACTGCAGCCCCATGCAGTAGGTTTTTTTTTTTTTTTTTTTTTTTTTTTTTTTTTTTTTTAACAACTCTGATCATTTCTGAGAAGAGGCAGGATTCCACAAACTGGGCGTTAGTCTATATCACTGCTCAGAATTTCTGTCTGAAGATACAGCATTTCAAAACTTCAGCAAAAATTTGTCTCCACGCACTTTTACCCATGCAATTTTGATTATTTCTCACAAACTGTACAGGTTACTTGATTAGCTCAATTTTCCATTTTTACAGCTGGAGAAAGCCCCAGTCTCTTGCCCCTAACCCCTTAACATGTGGTAACTAGGCTTGAATAAAACTTGCCAGCCTGGTGCTGCTCAGCACATGGGCTCTGTTGGTATCTTTGCACTTCATCTTCTCTCCATTTAGCTGAGAGCATGAGTGTGAATGCATCACATAGTGGATGTTGGGTGATGACTCATTAAAAATGCAGACTCCAGCCTCAGAAACAGATTGCATTTTAGTCTCTACCACTTGCTGACTGTGTAACCTCAGTCAGATTGGATTATGTAATTCTTCAAACCTCAAACTCCTCATCTATAGAATCACATAAATAATTTTAGCTGTAAGATCTGGTAAAGATGAAATGAAGTGTAATTCATGTGAAGCACTTAATGTATGACCAACTATAATGAATAGTTAATAAATGTTAAATATAATTCTTTTATTATTACTCTTGTTATCATTCCTAATCACCATACAACAAAGTCCTTGAGTCTCTCCGTCTCACCAGGGCAGTTCTGACAGGGCTTGTGCTTCTCTTCAGTTCTGTCTTTACATTTCTTATTCCTCTCTGTAGGACTATGCTGGTGTTCATTTTACCCAATTACTGAGAAAAACAGTGTTAGTTAACATCATGAGAAGGGCTGGGGCTGGTGGTACACACAGTGTCTCTGGACCCCAGCGGCCCCCTCTCTCAGAGGAGGAAGTTTCGGGAGTTAATCTCAGTAGTTAGCCATGTTGTCAGAACTGGAAGTTGGGAGTTAACTTTTTTCCTCCTAGGGAAAACAACTTGCTCAATAATATTATGCTTATCTCTCTGTTTTCAGATTGTTTCATCTTTTATGGCTCTGTCATTTGAATACACGTTTTTAACAATAGTTTATTCTTGTGGTCCAGATTTCTTAATCCTTGTTTTGTTTAGTTTCATTCTAGATTAATCTAGGACCACCCTCCATTGGAATTTTTACTTCATCTAAGTTTTTGTAATGTATTGTCATATAGTTTTGAACTTTAAAATACACAGTATTTGGGGTAAGGGACATTATATGGCTCAGTGAGAGAATACTTACCTAGTGTGCACAATCCTGGGTTCAATCCCCAGCACTGCAAAAATGAAATAAAATTGCCGTATCTATAGTTAATAGTTTGCTTTTCATTTATAGTATTTATTCTTTTTGTTTAAAGCAGACTTATCAGGGGTTTTACAATTTTTTTAAAAGCTAATATCAGCTTTTGGTTTTGTCAGTCCTTACTACTGAGCATTGACTTTTGGATTCATTAATTTATGTATTTATCTTTTAGCATTTCTACTTTTTATGAACTTATTCTGATTTTCTCTTCACTGAGCAATTGAGCTTATTAAGTATTTTAAGTTTCTGACATTTGCGTTTAAGGCTATACAATTCCTTTTTTTAAAATTTTTTTTTAGTTATACATGGACACACATCTTTATTTTGCTTATTATTTTTTTTTATTGTCGTTCTGAGGATCAAACCCAGTGCCTCACATGTGCAAGGCAAGTACTTGTCACTGAGCCACAACCCCAGCCCCTAAAATTTCTTTTATATTAACTACCATCAACAACTTTAAAAATAATAATAATAAAGGGGTTTTTTGTTGTTGTTAAGTCAGGTTCATTGAAGTTTTATTTATATATCATAAAATTCATTCCATTGAAGTATACAGTTTGATAAGCTTTGACAGATATATACAGTTTTATAAATACCAACCATAATCATCCTGAAAAATTTGTCATCCTGAAAAATTCCCTTGTGCCCTGTTTTTATCACTATAGTTTTATCCTAAGGTGTCATATGAATGAAATCATATTGTCTATAGCCTTTTGTGTTCTTTCACTTCATTGTTTTGAGATTCATCCATGTTTTTGCAACACTTTATTGTTCATTTTTATTGCTGAGTATCTTTAATTGTATGAATCTACCAGAATTTGTCTCTTCACTACTTATTTTCAGTGGGAGAAAATGAGAGTACTTTAATTCTGTGCTTGGATTGTAAATATACATACTAGACTATTGGAGATTTAAAATTATCTTGGCATTTTTCAAATTTAACTTTTATTTGGGGTTTGGCATTTTGGAAATCTTTTTATTAGTGGGGAAGCATGTAAAACAAGGGGAGTTTAATATAAGGAAGTATTTCCTATGAGAAAAGGATTCCCCAGAGCACATATAGAAGGGAGTATTGGGCGCTTAGAGGCAAGAAACTAGTAACTAGTGTACTTTTTCCTTTTAAAACGAAATATTATCAAGTCATAAAACAGTAATAACTTTATACTTATGCAATTAACAGAGAGGAAAAGAATATACAAAAATTAGAACATACAACTTCAAGTAACAAAGAATATGTTTATAGACACATGAATATCATATTAATCATGAATTTTACCTTCCCACAGCTCTGTCTGTGATATACATAAAAATAAAGGGTATTGTCACTATTCCCCCCTCTCCTATTTATTATAGATTTCAGGTTGTAAACCAGACTGCAGGTGAAAGGCAGTTTCTTTCTTTAAGATGCTTGCCATTTTAGAAAACATTTTGGATGCACATTTCAAAGAATCAGTTTGCACCAGAGAAACTAAATGTTTTTGACCTTGAGCCTGAATTTACTGCTAAGAATATGGTGAGCACACTTTCTGTACTGAAAAACTAAGACACACTCTTTATAAAGAATTTTTTTCTGGATTGTATATGCACATTTGAAAAGCATTACCATGATATAAATTAAATCACATTCGATTATATCAATTAAACACTTGGAAAAGAATAAAGGGCTATGCCAAAATATCTAAGGATAACAGATTAATGCTTTCGTAGAATATATTTTATAAACATCCTTTTCAGACACTCTAAAACCAAAAAAAGCAAAAGAAAAAAATGATAAAAATCCATATGTAAAAGTTGGGTTTTTCTGTCTTTACAGTTTTTATTCCTCTCTGTAGGACTATGCTGGTGTTAAATCTTATATATACACACGAACACCCTCTATCTAGTTCTGATTTATGTTTTTAACATTGCAGGAGTTCAGGCCCCAAGACTTCATGATCGCTGATGTGCCTTGCAGATAGCTTGTCCACTTTTGTTGAAGAATTCTGCACCACTCCCATTCCCACCAAAGGATTTTTTTTTTTAAATCCTTTTTGGGGCATATTTAAGTTGTGAACCTCTGATTCTTCATTACATAGGAGTCCCCTACAGTAGAGTTAATGAAGTTTTATGTAATTTACAGAAAGTGTGTGTTATTTACTTGCAAGTTTACCCATGTTAAGATAGCCAAAATTATAAAAATCCCAGCCTATAAAATAAAGTTTTTATTTGCATTCTTGACAAGTTTTCTATAAATCTTTTGTTCTTGTAGTGTATTTAAAGTCGGATCATAGTTTGAAGATCTTTTAAGACTACAGCTATTAAGTAAAGTGAGATCAATTTGTATTTTAGCTTTCAGATTTTGCTTGGGGCTCTTTGGGCTTCTGTTACTTGGCAGGAAGAATGAGAAGCAGTCTGGCCTTTCTTGTCTTTTGGAAATTTCCAGCCCAAGAGAGTGTACAGAGGCACAAAGCTTGCAGGGAATTCTTATGTGATTAGCCAGCTCGTTCCCTAAATTATTAAATTACATTAAAGCAGCAGCTTGGTGTACTTGGTGTTTTAGGTTTTCATATCTTCTGCAAGATTAACTTCCCTACAAATGATGAGACTTTCAGTGTCTCCCTTTAGTGTTTTCAAATATCAGGAGCATCACTTTCTGCTCTCTTCTTGGTTCCTACCCTCTTTAGGCATTTGCAGTTATTCTAGGAGGTTTAATGTATGTTAACTAATTTCCTGAAGGTTTTCCTCTCACAGTTTGGCTTCCTTAAGTGTGAAATTTATACACTAATTTAGAACTACTCTTAAAATAGAATTTTTCTTAAAGAGCAATCATAAGCAAATAGAACTAGAGTGAATTTTATGTTCAATTTTTTCCTTGTAACTTAGTTGCTTTCAAGACACTGGATGAGTTGTTCTTTCTCATTTTGGAATGCATTGGTCAATTTTGAGTACTTGACATATCCTTATTTAATGAACTGTACTGTCCTCATAGGCTTGGGTATCAATTACATACTTTCAAAGCTTCTGAAAAACCTAGTGTCTTCCTAGTGTTTGTGGGAACCTAGTAAAAAGTCAGAATCATTTTTAAGTAAAGGCTTAAAGGTTAAGGATACATTTCTTTTTAAATATTTGTTAAGAAAACTTTTCTGCTGGTCTGTTTTTCTGAGAATATATTAGATGCACTCCCTACTCTCAGAGCACCCACTTTTGCAGAGGCAAAGGTGTGAGGGTCAAGAGAGGAGCTGAAGCCTGAACTGGGCTGGAAGGTCAGGTGGGCATTCCCCTAATAAGACGTTACCCAGTAGAAGCAGGACAGTGTAAAGAAAACATGGACCTGAGAGAGTTTTGACTAGTTATTAGTAATACTGACATTTAAATGAGCTCATTAGTTTTTTTCATTTCCTTATCCTAATTCTGTTATCTGTATCTTAAGTATGATAGTTACTTTTAAAAGTAACAAAATTCGCTTTTCTTTTTTAAAAATACTAAAATTTAGACCTTTTCCTGAACTAGAATAACCACTATGAATGTTAAAAAAAAAAAAAAAAAAGTATAAGGTTCTTATCTCAGAGACTGTGACCTTAAGGGCTCTTCCTTCTCTCAGTTCCTGTAGCACGTATTGCCTTGGCATGGATCTGGCTGGGCTTGCAGAAAGAGCCACTAGGATTCATACCTTACCTTGTATACTTATAGACCGACCATGGGCAGATTCCTTCATTTCTCTTAGCCTGTTTCTGTTTCTGAAATATGGGAGTAATACTGTTTCATGATTGTTGTGAGAATTGCATGAGATAATGCATGTATTGTGCTGAGTGCAGCATCTAGAGCAGTGTACTTAATAAGAGTATCTTTTCTTTACTGGCTATTCACCATCATCGACCCGGTAAATAACACTTCGGGCTGTGGCTTGTTTTCATGATTAAACTACCCTCCTTCTCTCCACTTCTAGTATGAAGGGAGTCTTCAGTGTGGGAGTCTCTTTGTCTTCTCCCCTCCCCTTATTCACTCTCACTTCTCTGTCAGCTTACCCCTGCCCACTCCAGGCCTAGCACAGGTGAGCAGGTCATGGCTATATCTCTCGTATTTTATAGATGCTTCGCAATGCAAGGCCTTTGGGGATAGTCGTAGTCCATCTTCTGCTTCTGTAACAGAGTAATTGGATAATTTATGAAGTCCTGGATTTATTTGGCCCATGGTTGTGAAGGCTGGGAAATCTAAGAGTATGCCACAAGCTCTAGCAAGAGCCCTCATGCTTTGTCATAACCTGATAGAAGGGCAGGTGAGCGCATACACAAAGAGAAAATCAGACTGAACTCATCTTTTTCATCAGGAGCCCACTCCCGTGGTAACAGCATGAATTCATTCTTGAGGGCAGAGCCCTCATGACCCGCCTCATAATTCCATCACAATAGCAGTTCACCCTGAATCTTGGAGGGACATTTAAATCATAACAGGGATCCATTTTTCTTTTGTCTTTGGAGGTATGAAAGTCCCTGATGGGTTCAAGATGATAGGAAAATATCTGGGTTTGGTCAAAACATATTACTTTTGGCCAAAGGCTATTACAAAACTCACAGAACAAAAATAAGACAAAAGAGCTGGATTGTGATTTTCAAAATAAGTCCATCCCAGAACAGAGTTGGAGTAAATTCTAGCATACAGAAGTACTACTTCAAAAATTAATTTCAACAGTATGCAAGTAATATACTTTATACTATAGCAAAACCCCATTATTTAAAGAAAAAAACTTTTTGTGTTTTTATTTCTGCCATTTATCAAACTATACCCTTCTCTCCCTCCCACTCCCTTCCCTAACATGATATATTGCTCCTCCGGTAGGTGTGTGAGGCTCTCTGAACATCGTCATGTGGTTGTTTGAGCCCAGTCTTTTTTTAAAATATTTATTTTTTAGTTTCCGGTGGACACAACATCTTTAATTTTTATGTGGTGCTGAGGATCGAACCCAGCGCCGCGCGCGTGCCAGGCAAGCACGTTACCACTTGAGCCACATACCCAGCCCTTGAGCCCAGTCTTTTAAGAGACCCCTGTCAGAGTTCTTGCCATTACATAGTCAGATTTCTTTGTTATACCTAGGTTTATGATCTGCATGTCATTTCAGTCTTCTAGGTAAATATTTTGTATTCATGCAGTCATGTTTTCTTTGGTTAGAACTCTGATAACTGGAATTCCAAGTGTTGATTTGAAGTAATTGTAAACTCAAAATGGGATTGAAATAGTCATTTAACTAATAATAGTTTTGCCACCTTTCCTATTGGAAAAGCATTAAAAAGACTTTTATGGGAGACTGAGGAAGTATAATTTGGCATGACTATAATTTGAATCAGGATATCTATCATTAAAGTTTTCACAAATTCATTTAAGGAGAAAATTCTTTTGAAATTGAAATTGGTGGTATGGCGTATATAGCCCACACAAATTTTGATTCAGTTGTCAGCGTCCTGGATTCTGCACTTGGCTCTCTTCTTCCTTTTCCCATGAGAGATTGCGGCATCGCCTGAGAATGTCACCTTACTAGAGTCTGCCGTGTTAGAGTCACCTCTTACTAGAGTCACCTCTCTTGCTCCTCTCTTGTCTCTACAAGTTCATCAAGACAGGGCATATATCTTAATGGAACTAAATCAATGCCTGGATGCCATGTGACTGATGCTCATGTGCTTTCTCTATTATACTTTGACCAGCTTTCCAGTGGCTGGTGTGGAGGGTATGGAATGACATTTTGGTGCCTTCATTTGACTTTTTAGCTTCTATTAGGCTTCCCCGTCATGATACTAAATCCCAAGAGTGTATTGTTTCCTCATTCTTGGCCATAATAAAGCATCACCTGTGACAGGATTGGTCTGACTTACCCATCCAGAAAGGATGACATGTTTAAGAAATCTTGTTTGTGACTTCAGAGGCAAAAATGTTATGTATGGAATGCAAGTTTGTCCTTAAAAACTTTAGCAAGTTTCTCTTTGACAATTTTAGGGATATCTCAACACCATTTGCACAGTATATTTCTGTGGTAAGAGTTTATATCAGTAGAGTAACAGAACTGTGAAATATGTCTAAACCCTTTACCCTGGTTGTAGGCCAGACCTGTTTGTTCACTGTGGGGCTTGTTGCCAAGGGACGGTGAAGCTCTGCTCTACATTCTCATGTGTTTAGTTTGGTCTGCTGGTTGAAGATAGGTTAATTGTCAGTGTGATTCCTAGGAATTCTCTCTCGTGATGAAGCATCAGCCAGTGCTTCTGAGTTGGTCTCTAGGCAAGTTGTGCAATGACACTAATGTGTGATTCAGAATTTCAGGGTTGCATAAAGCTATTTGTGTTTAAAAAAACAAAATCAGTTTCCATCTGCTTTGGTCTGGCCAAGAGGAAATCAACCAGATTTATCTGATTTGGGACTTCTCACACAGAGTTCACTGGAGACACCTCTCTGTGTGTGGTCTGTGTCTTGCACCATATTTTTAGTGAGCTCATGTTAGAGCAACAATAGTCACTGTTTATACTACATCCTCTATTTTCCAAAAGAGGATTTAAGGTAGTAACTCCCTGACCACTTTCTTTCTGTTGTGCATCCAACTCTATGGTATGTAATTTACCAATTCCTATAATCTGTATAGCTTCCCTTGTAGGACAAATACTGTTGTCCTCTATAAAAAAGTGAGGAAACTGAGGCTTGTACTAGATGACTTTCCCAGTGGTATCCATCTATGAAGGCAGCGCTCAAAGCCAATACTTAGCTGCTTCTCTGGTAGAGATCTTGCTCTTTATATTCTTGTTGCCCAGCAGTGTTCCTAGCCTAGGGTAGCTTCCAGTAAACTGGTTGGTTTTGATTTGAATGTTCAGCTGCCTTGAATTGAGTGATACACACCAGGGCATGCTGTTCATGTCATAGGCACTTTAGTATTATTATAAGAAGAAAGGCAGCATACCCATTTTACAGATGAGGAAGCTAAATTCTAGAGAGGTCAAGTGATTTGCCTAAAGTATTCCATCATCAGTAGTGGCAACATTTTTTTTTTTTAATACTTATGTTTTCTTAGTTTTCGGTTGACACAACATCTTTATTTTTTTTTTTAATTTTTATGTGGTGCTGAGGATCGAACCCAGTGCCCCCCGCATGCCAGGCGAGCACACTACCGCTTGAGCCACATCCCCAGCCCTGGCAACATTTTTTAATACGAGGGCCATGTAACATGTTTAAGTTAATTTCACAATTCTTCCAGCCTTCCACATTTATCACTAACAGCCCCATTTCCATAACCCTTCAGGTCTCTTCCAGTTACTTATTGAATCACTTTGGGCCAGTTACTTGCCCACTCTTATCCTTACTGACCTCATCTGTAAAAGGTGATCATGGTACTTACCTTACAGAAACATGAAATGAAGTAATGCAGACAAAACAGTTAATTCAGTGCCTAACACATCGCCATTAGCCATTCTTCCACGTGTATGTAAAATCCAGTAGTAAGACATTATTGTATCCAACTAAAATAAGGGTGAGACTGAATTTTGGTCTAAAGTACCTATCTGCTTTAAGATGCAACACATTTCCAGAGACCACATCTTTTAATTAAGATAAACCTCTTCTGCACACCCATTTGTTGCCTTTACCTGCTCAGATGTCCTTTAGCAGACATCAGACATCGACTGTAAAGGCAGCAACAGATAAAGAGCTCAGTGTTTATTAGGCTACAGGGAGCACGTGCCAGCATAGACCCCGGCACGCACTGTCAGACTCAGAGCCCATCCTTTCCCATTCACCCAGAACTCCTGTTGATTAGTCTACAGGTGGTCTGGAAATTCTAAATACCTAAGATTAAAAGGCTTATTTTAGCTTCTCCTTCTGAAATGTGACCTCTCCAAGGAAGAGGGCCAGAAATGCCTGTGCTGGTCTGTTCTCTTCCACATAGCACCTTCCATAATGACCCTGTGGCTCTGAGGTAGTCACTCATTTTGACCAGAAGGACCACGTCTATCATTCTTTTTATTGTCTCGTTCTTTCCAAGGTGTACCTCTTGAAGTTCTTTTTTGAATAAAAAATTACACTGGGCATGCCCTTTAGAAATGGCTGCCCTAGGATTAGAGATCTGATTATTGTCAACAGTACAAAACACAGAAGCGTTAATTAAGTGAGCAGAGTTGTTTTTTTGTTTGTTTTTGTTTTTTTAATTCCAAAAGACTGCTGAAGGGAATCACTTTTAAGTTTACAAGCTTCAAAAGAACAGAAACTAACTTACCACCTGTTATACACTGTGTCCTCTCAGCACCTGCCCCATAGTTGTGTAGTGTGTGATGGTGCTCAGTGTAAGCCTACTCTGTGGATGTCAGTGGTTCTCATAATTGTTCGACTACAAATGAAGGGAATTTTATTCATCTATTCCTTGAAACAGTATTATGTTTAATAATAAGCATTAGTCAGTAAGATAGATAAGGTCATTTGTTCCCCTCATAGAACTTAACATTTTAATGAGAGAAACAAATAAAAGGAATAAAAATAATTACAAGATGCATGGTTGTTTTGAAGGAAATAAACAGAGGAGGCAACCTTTCCAGATAAGACAGTGAGAAAAGGCTTACTCATGACCCCTGAGGAGTTGCTGTCTGAGCCAAAATCTAAAGGATAAAGAACTGAGCATGAGCCATCTAGGCCTTTGAGTCTGGAAAAAGTGCAAAAAGGGTCTGAACAAAGGGGAGAGTGACAGATCAGGAAGTCAGAAGGAGTGGTGGGGACCAGAGATGTGGGACCTTTGTAGCCCTTGGATTTGGATTTTACAAGAGTGCAGTAGAAAGAGTAATCGTGGGTTATCTGATTCTTGCCTGTGTTTAAGTGTGTTTGTTGCTGGGAGGTGATGGTGGCTTGGTCTGAGGGGCTAGAGATGAAGACAGAAAACACGGTTGGGTTTAAGTTATATTAGTATTTCAGAGATGAGATTGATAGGACTGATGAAGCTGGGATGTGGGCAGGAGGGGAGTAAGGGAAAGGGAGGGATCAGGGATGATTCTGAGAACCTGAGAGAAGGGCAGTGCTTGGTGTGGGGAAGACTAGGAAGTAGGGAGAGTTTGGTGATGGCCTGGGTGTGTATATAGCTCAGGTGTAGAGTCCTTGCCTAGCATGTATAAGACCCTGGGATCTATCCCCACTACCACCCTACTTCCGCGTCCCCCCAAAAAAGGTTTGGGGATGAGGGAGAGATGGGACTCAAGAGTTTTGTCTTGGATGTACGTTGTAGATTTCCATGAGATACTAGGGACTGAGGTACCCTGAGGGTTCTGATCTAGACAAGTGTCTGAGGCTGGAGGAGAACTCTGGGCTAGAACCATAAATGTGGGGGCCATTGCATAGAGAGGATGTTTAAATCCTAAGGCATGCTAAATTGTGAATTCCCTTACTTAGGGAAAAATAACTCAAGCTACCTACATGATTGGTTTAAGAATTTGTTCTTTTAGGGTGCTGGCTATATAAAAACTGTAGAACTACAGATATTTTACTTGCAAGGTAGCTACATGAAGTTTATTTGACATCAAGGACTGGGAAGGTGAAATACTACTACACTTGGCGCCATAAAATCATTGTCTAAGCTTGTTTTTCAGGAAAATCCATATTTTAATGGTGTGACCAAGTCATCAGCAGTGCCTGGCTCAATGTTCTAAAAGGTCAGGTGTAACTTAAGCCCCAAGGGCCTTAGGGCAGCTGTAAATTAGAGTCAAGGGAAGATGAAATGGAGCAAGAATGTTCATCGCCCCCTGATTAGAATCAAGAAATCAAAACTACCTAGAAATTAGAAACCTAAAAGCTTTTGACCAGAGATAGAAATTATTTTGTGAGGATTTTGCTAATAGAATAATAAGGAGGATGTAGAGTCATGCTTATAAAATTTGAGGATTTATAAGAAACACCTGAATTAACTTATTTAAAATGTAGTCTTAAAATGTGGTCTTATGCCTCACCTCCAAGAGAATCTGATTAAGCTGGTGCCCCAATCTGAGTTGGAACCCAGGACTTTTTATTTCTAGCTAGTGATTCTGGTACAGATGACCCATTTATGTGGAGAAACATTGAGTCTGGAAAGACCTCTTACAGATGGGGGGCAGGCCTGTGGGGATGAGGGGCCTGCCCATAATCGCAGAGCATTTTAGACTGTCAGTGCGGTCTCACTCACTCATATCCTTCATCGTAATGGTGGATGCAAGGCAGTTTATCTCAATTCCCAGCCCCGCTTCCTTCACTCTTTTGTTTTGTCTTTTTGCAAAACACAGATCACATTATAGGGTGAGAATAATTTGCTGATTTACTGTGTTTATTTATTTATTTATTCTCACCTCAGTGAAACATAAGCTTCAGAAACGCATTGATCTTTGCTTTTTGTTTCTTTTTGTTTCACTGCAGTGTCCTGTGTGCCTAGAATAGTGCCTGACCCACACTAGGAATTCAGTGAACGTTTGATAAATGAGTGGATGAAAAATATTTTGTTAAATCATACATGAGTTAATGGAAGTTGTGGGAAGGTACCAGTCCTTAGGCATTGTCAGCACAAAATAAAGTTGGATATTTTCTTTTTCACTTGTTGATTCTGCTTGAATCAGAGGTTTCAGGAACAGTTGTTATGAAAGATTAATTAAAAACTTTCCAATAATAAATTAACAACAGTGATAAACTACCACTTATGGAATGTTTGCTACTTGCCAAACACACTATAGGAAGTTCTGAGCTGAGAATGCTATGCCTTTTATCTCATCTAAGTTTCACTGTAGCCCAAGGGTGCAGAACTAGGATTGTCTGTTTTTCAGAGAAAACTGAGGCTCAAGAGGCAAACTTACTTCTTCAGGTTGCACAGACAGTACAGATTCAGGTCTGTGATTCTAAAGATTAAGCTCTTAGCAACCAGTGACATTCAATTTCAGGTTTGGGGTCTTCTCTCTTTGGAGAAAGAATTGAAGACACTAAAGCTGAGGCAAGGATCACTCTTTGGGGTATCCTAGACCAAGAACATCAGCCTCGAAGGTGGTATGAAACCACAGGCTGGAAAGAAACTGCATTTTTTTTTTTTTTCAGCTCAACTTTCCAGCATTTCCCCATACTCTAAAGTCTTTCCATTCTCACATTATAAAGAACCTTTCGTCTTTAACTGTTAGTTTTTCTCACTTCTCAGACAACCTCCCCGAAGCCAGGCAAGGAAAATTCCTGTGGTGACAGGTCACACTACACCATTTCTAGGGAGGCCACTGTAGCACTCATTCACACCCCACCCCATAAGGAAGGGTGAACAGAAAGGGCCTCCTTCACTCACACCTTCTTTAACATTTTCCTGTTGAGGCCTCAGGAAGGGGCTGAGGGATATGATGATTTTTATAAATGTGAACACAACAGATCTCTTGTGAGACTTGGTTGAGCCCTTGAGTTCTGGAAACACTCTGCCTATTAAACTAGCCATGAGCAACAGAATGAAGTATCACCACCCACTGTGGATAATGTGGACATTCATTCACACTCCGCTAGCCTTGCTGGTAGTCAGTCAGCACTGCACACCATTATGGTAGCAGATCTCACTTAATTCTTAATGCCACACATGACAAGGCATCACTGTCCCCCTTCTGTAGCTGAGGAAGGCCTAAAGATATTGGTAACTTGTCAGTCTTGTAGCATTTGCAAGAGGAAGAGCCATGTGTTAAACACAGGTTGAGTTGTAAGACCTGCAGGTTCTGGTTAAGAGGATGCACTCTGGAGCCAGACTGCTCAGGTTTGAATCTTGACTTAGGCACTTACTAGCTGGGAGATACTGGGCAGGACATTTAGCCACCCTTTTCCTTGGCTTGTTCATCTGTAACATGGGATGATAATGTTCTCATATCATTTGTTACAAGGGTTAAATGAATCAATGCATGTGAGCACTTAGTGCCTGGCATATAGAAAGCAATATTAAAGTGCTAGCCATTATTAATTTATATATCAAGTCTTTTTATTCCTTTGGATGGAAATTTGGTCTCAGGTTTTTTCCAACCCCTTACCCAAAGACTATATGCTCAAGAGTCCTATGTAGATGATCCAAATGTAGCACTCAGAAGAGTGCCTGGCATCTACTTAGCCCCCAGTAAATGTTAGTGGTGATTAGTGTACAGTGCCAAGACACTGTGGGAAGGCAGGGGTTAGGGGAGAGCATCCTACCTCAGTCAGCACCATCCTCTGGGGTGTGGACCAAGAAAGAGAGACAGGCACTGGCTAGATGCTCCTTTCACAGGACCAACAAGAACTAAAGGCAGCCATTATTTCACACAATAGTAGCAGCATGTTTCTGTAATTGTAATGCCCTAACAAGCAAATGTATATTTCACTAATTTAAAGGATAGGGAAGATGAAAGTACTATTCACTGAGTTTCTGGTCAGGACACAATGAATAAAAAAGATTAGTACCTTTCCAAGGATAAATTGTCCCAGAACAGCTTTGTGGCGTGCCATTCGGTGGAATCAGTTATCCCTGTCCAGCACCCTATGCTGGCCACAGTATTCTCCAATCTCCCTTTCTTCTGGGAAAGCTGAATTTCTCTGCCATCCTGCCATAGGCTTAGGCTTTGTCATGACAGTATTTTTCACTTCTTTTTTAGCTTAAGAGTTGGACAGTGGAGGACCTTCAGAAGAGGCTCTTGGCCCTTGACCCCATGATGGAGCAGGAGATCGAAGAGATACGGCAAAAGTATCAGTCCAAACGGCAGCCAATCTTGGATGCCATTGAGGCTAAGAAGAGGCGGCAACAAAACTTCTAAGTAAGGCCGTACCCAGGTCTTTGTGAACTCCGGATCCTCATCTCACATTTGTTAGCCAGCACTTCTGCTCTGTCATTTCTCCACAGCACCTTTGTGAACTCAGGAATGTGCGCCAGTGGGAAGGGCTACCTTGACAGTCATCGTGCCATCTTGATGAGTGCGTTTACATTGGTCAGGTATATTATTTAAAAGGATTTGTATTGGCGCTTTTAACTCAGAGTTTTAAACCCTAGAAACCAGAGACTCCTAGTTGAGTAATAGCTGGGAAAGTTTTACATTGTCTTTTTGTTTTTCTTCTCCAAATAGCTTTTGATTGTTCTTTCTAGAAGACTTTTTAAAAACATATAAATATGCATATATATATATACATAAATTATAAAGATTCCCCCACTCAATGTGGTGGCATCTCTGTACAGGTACAGTTTTGAACAGTTTTGCATCTTTTCTGTAAGATTATGGTACTGTGGAACATGAGGACAGAGGACTCTAGGAGGCTATAAGGGGATTAGTGAATCCCAAGAGCCAGCCTTCTCCTTTGCAGGACTGCATTTAAAAATTAGGCTTGGGGTGGTGCTTGCACCATGGTTGCAGCCTTGAGCGGGCATCACTGGCTTCTGGAGCTGTTGGTGATGTCCAGGGAAGCCTTGAGGATTTGTGTTTGCTCTCTGAGTCCCAGGAGAAACCTGACACCTTCTTTGCAAATCTGCCTTTGCTGTTTCAACGCCTTTCATCCATCTCCACTCTCCCAACTGCCTAAGTCACATCACAGATACTGCCCAGTGCCTTAAGAGGAGACGTGATCCAGTGAAGGGACAGGCCTACCAGAATTCTTAGTGAACATAGGGATGTATTCAGTTCACAAAGGGAAAGGGCTTTCGAAGTTCTCATTGTTCATGTGAAAAATCACATTATGTGATGTTTTGCTCTGCATTCCTTATAGAGAGGAATAGAGGGCATTGCTTGCTTTTATGATCCACAAATATGTGACTGTTTTCTTTTACTGTAAGGGGTCTAAAAAAGATAAATGAATACCAGATTAAAATTTGTTTTTCAGGAGGCTCAAGCCACACACATAAAATGCCAGAGTTGGAAGGAACCATAGAAATCATCTAGTCTGACACTTTGTTGCCTAGATGGGAAAACTGAGGCTTTGAGAGGGAAGTGACGTGGCCAATATCACAGCCCAAGTTAGAATAAGAGAAGGAATTGGAACTCGGGACTCCCCTCCTGGGCCACTGAACTGAGCAGCCCTTTCCCTGAGGAAAGAGACTTGTGTCAGTTTTGATTAAGGGAATCATGTTGACAGAAACTTGCTCTTGCCTTGCTTCTTTAGTAGGTAACCTGGATATGAAGCGATTCCTCATTCAGTCTCAGCAAGTGCATGAGCTCTGCACCATCTGCCAGTAGCAGACCAGCACCCATGAAGGCAGATTTAGGGCCCAGAGCAGATCAGAGGGCTTTTCAAAAGACAGTGTGGAGCTGTCCTGTAACATTGGCTCAAAAGCCACATTTACTCACACAGCAAAGATAAGACAATTAAGAAAGACAATCTTTTTGTCTTCTAATATCTCTTCTTCCCTCAGGGAAGCCATGACTGGGTTGCACCTAAGGATACTGTAATTTGACTCCATAATTGCTTTTGCTCCTTGGACCTGAGAATCGATAGAAAGGCAGAGAACATTCTTCCTCTGTGACCAGCTTCTGTTATTTGCACTTAAAGCAAGTTTTAAAAAATGCAAGAGACAGTTGGTCTTCAGGGCGTGGCCAGTGCAGCAGCAGTGTGGCAGAAGTAGAAAAATAGAGGGCAATTTGAAGATCTTGCTGGAATTGTATTTGTTGACCACCTATCATATTCCAGGCACAGAACTAGATTAATTAAGTTCCAAATTTCACAATAATCTCATGGATGATGTACTTTATCTCCATTTCATAGATGAAGAAATGGTTTTGTGAAGAAAGATTCTTCCCATTAGCAATACAGCTAGTAAGTGGTAGAATCAGGATTCATAGCATTACTACAGTGCTAATATTTACAGAGAAAGGCAAACTCATAAGTCTGTTTAAAATGAAGTGACCATGTTTTACACAGACTAAGTGGCATTTTTAGTTTGGAAAACAGCTGAACTCAAAGTCAAGTCTGCCAGCCAAGTAAGTTTTAAAATCCAAAATATTGTGTTTATTAACACTTCTATCTTGATCTCTTTGCCCCTTAAACAAATAACTTTGGGGTTGGTTAGACAGGAGAAAGCCTGGTTTTTCCTTTACTAAACAAAATTCCAGAAAAGGAAAGCTCAGTTTTTTCTCATAAATATTCTTGGGCCATGAACCTTGATCTGGAGTTTGTTTCAAGTAACATGTGGACACCCAGCTTGCTGGCCAGCAAAGTCACCTTTGGACAGTATGTTTTAGATCAGAGTAATTTCCTGGTGTGTTTGTTTTCTCGTGACAGGAACACAGGAGCAAGTCCTAGTCATTTTTTCCTTGAATACTAAATTGAAAACACTTAAGCTTGCTTTCATTGAGCTTGAATATTTGCAACTCAAGCTTCATGAAACTCTGAGGCTCTCAGAAAAACCATGACCCTACACCTAATTGCATCTTTAAAATAACTCATATTCTTTAGAAATATCTTAACTGTTTTGCCATTAGTACATTTGAAACATATTTCTATTTTTATTTCTCCCTTATCCCTATCCCTAACCACCATTTGAGTAGATAAGAATTTGGCTGGCTGGGATTGAGAAGAGGGTTGGTGGGTGGGTGCACATATGGACTGATGGACATTAGATAGGTAGGTAGGTAGGTCATAGAAAGAATGAATGAACCAGAAATCTGAAGCAGTTTAAGAACTATAATCTTGACTCCTCAAAACTATAGACTGTAATCAAGAAAACATTTATTTAGCACTTACAGATGCCAGAAATGTATTATACGATTTAAAACTCAGGAGCCCTGCTACTGTCAGGAATGAGATGGCATCATTCCTGTATAACCTACAAATTTTAAAGAACTGATAATTACAGAATATTATGAACAATTTTACACTAATAAATTCAATAACTAACATGAAACAGACAAATTCCTAGAAAAACACAAAGTGCTAAAGTTCACTCAAGAAGAAATAGATTATCTTAATGGCCATCTTCTAAAACTTAATAACTTTGAGAGAGATATGGGTATTACTGTCCCTTGTTTTACAGATGAGGAAACAGGCTAAAAGGTAAAGTCTGTTGCTCAAGTTCATGTTACTGGAAAAATAGCAGAGCCAGGATTCAAACCCAGGTCCTCTGCCTCTTGATCTAGTGCCCTTTCTAACATACCATGTTGCCTCTGAAGATCACAGCTCCTTATTTATGAGGAAATTGTTCCTGCCCACTTCACAACCCTCACCCCACTGACCCCACCCCATCCTTTCTTAAGCACTGTGTTTATGGTTTCATCGGGTATTCATTGTCTTTGGAATTCACATTCTGATTTGTGTTTGGGGGGAAAAAATCTCTTCCACCAGCTTGCATTTGGACCAACTTGGGGGGAAAAGAGGCTTAAATGCTGTTGCTGATATACAATTTTAAAATGTGAAGTTTGTAGCTTTAATTTTTTGTAACATAAACTTAATAACACCGGCTTAAGTGCTGACTTGAGATGCTATTTTGTAAGGTTTGGATGTAAATAATCAGTTGAGGTCAGCAGTTTGTATATGTATGAGACATAGTTTCCTCCACTGCCCCTCCCTTTTGGTTTGTTTTTTTTAAATTTGAGATGCTTACTATGTGCTTTTATGTTAGAATTGCTGTTCTCCAACCTTCCTTCTTCTGACATCTTGTTTTAAATAAACTGTCCTTTGGACCACAGACTGTCCTCTTATTAAAAATGAGATCCTCCACACATGCCTGCATAATGGAGTTGTAAATCCTCGTGACACTGACTCTGCTGGGTGTAGATTCTGGGATCCAGAGTTGGGAGAGGTAGGTGACTTTGATTGGGCACTTGCTGTGTGCTAAGGACTGAGTTAGTTGTCAGGGATGTAAAGATGAACAAAACGCAGTTCTTGCAGAGCAACTGGAGAGGCAGTCAAGCACAGAACCACACAAGAGAACTGCTGTGGTTGCATCCTCATCTGCTGTTGCATGCCACCCCAGGCACAGCCCAGCATTCAGAGTAGAGCGGCAGGGTCCTGGCCTCTCATGGCCCGTCCTTATCCAGGAATAATTCCCAGCCTGACCTTGGATTCTCCTAGTGTTAAAAACCTACCTGGCAACATGGAGGAATAGAGCGACACTGAAAAGTAAGCAGGTCTCTCGAGTCACATTGCTCTGTGGTATTTAATAAAATAATTGCATAGTCTGCGTAATGTCATCATGCTCCTCCGCCAGCTTCTCCTGGAGTGGGGTAATGGTGTGTTTATTGTTGCCCAATTTACTCACCTCACTCCTTGAAATATTCAGTGTACTTTCCTTACTGTCACCAGGGTTGATGACAGATATTCTCTGTTGGTCAGATTGAGAATCTACAAACAGAAGGAGAGGAGGGATGAAGTAAATTGACACTGATTAAGCATTTATTACATGACAGACACGATGCAGAGCCTTTGAGATTACTTCACCTTGTTTTTGCAGTACTGTCATCTTGGGTGTGTTTTTGACTAACAACAATCGAAGGGCCCTGCCAACATTTAAAATGGGCAGAGGCAGGTTGGTTGGGTGTCCTACAGTAGTGCATCCTGGGACAGTTCTACACAACTTGTTAATAAACTTGTTAATAAACATTTGAGACTCATTTGCAACTAAAAAAGTATATTTTATGTGATCTTACTGCTAATTTTCCAAGAACTATGTAGAAATGAAGACACTTGTAATTCCTTTTATTTGGAGCTTTGCCCAGAGTTGTTCTCCATTTCAAGAAAGTTATATCATCAAAGGCAACGATGCTTGTGATTTTCGAGTCACTAGTGCAAGAAAACACAGCAACATTGGTTTAGGACTGTAACTGTCATAGTCACAGAGATTCTACGTAATGTAAACAAATAGTGATAACTTAAGAAAATAATATGCTATAATTATAAAAAAAAAAGATGGGGGTAGGATTGAGAGTAATGTGTGTGTGCACATATGTGTAGGGAGAGAGCTTTACATAGAGTGATCTGAGCAGGCCTGTGAGAGATGGCACTTCAAGTGAGACCTAAAAGACAAGAAGGAGGGGGCTGGTGTTGTGGCTCAGTGATAGAGTGCTTGCCTAGGATGCGTGAGGCACTGGGTTCGATCCCCAGCTCCATGTTAAAAAAAAAAAAAAAACTAAACAAAATAAAGGCATTGTGTCCATCTACAATTGAAAAAAATATATATTTATTTAATATATATATTTATTATGTATATTATATATATTAAAAAAATAAGAAAGGAACCAGCACAGGTGGGAGAACTGAAAAATGAGCATTCTGGGCCAAGGGAAAGGCGAGAGCAAAGGTCCTGAGGCAAGGACAAAAGTTTACTTGTTGGGAGAATGGAAGGATGGTCACTTTCCCTGGGACCATGTGTATGAGGTAGGTGAAGGGTGTCAAGGTGGTCGTGGGAAGGGGTGTGGGTTACTTCCCATGAGGAGGAGAGACTTTAGAGGGTTGTAAGCAAGGACTGGCTTGATCAGATCATACTTTTAAAAGTATGTCTTGGGCTGGGGGTAGCTTAGGAGAAAGAGAACTTGCCTACTATGTGCAGGGCCCTGGGTATAAATCCCCAGGAGTGCAAAACAAAAACTGTATGAGATAGGGTTTAACCTTAAGCATCAGGAACATGTTTTTTTTTTGGGGGGGGGGGGGTTGTTTCATTTTTTGGTACTAAGGATTGAACCAGGGATGCTTTACCACTGAAGTACATCCCCAGTATTTTTTTTTTTTTTAAATAAGATAGGGTCTGTTGAGACTGGCCTCAAACTTGTGACTCCCCTGCCTTATCCACCTTAGTCACTGGGATTATAGTCGTGTGGTACTGCACCCAGCTGGAACCTGTAAATTGAAACTATACTGTTATACTGCTATCACTACACACCTGTCATAACAGCCAAAATGGAAATGATAGAAATTCCTGCGTTGGTGAGATGTGGAGCAGCCAAACTCTGCACACTGGTAAGCACACCTGGGACCCCACAGTTCCTCTCAAGGTAATTCCCCAATGGAAACGTGCATTTACTTTTACAGAACGATACAGACACAACACTGAGGAACACTGAGAATGAGCTAGCTAACGTAGCTACTGTGGCAATGAGCAAAGACAACCAAATGAGAAAGCAAAGGCTACTTTTTTTCTGAGCCTGCTATATCAAGGGAGTCAGCCACTGTTACTTATATTTTGGCGAGACTCAAAGGCAGGCAGAGGAGTGGGAAAACTATAGTGGGAAAAGGGAAGGTGCCAGGGGTGTCCTGATCACAGGCTGTTGGCGTGGGAAAGCTGCAGGCAGGCTACCTAGAAGCAGGATGCTCTGTGTGACTGGTGAGGGGCACATATGATTTCCTCTGGTTGGTTATAAATTGGAAGTGGGGACTGAAATTAGAGAATCTGTCAGTTATTAATCAAATACTGGATGTTTGATTAATAACTGACAGTTATTAGAGAAGTTACTGTTTAGTTTCTTAAATTGTCACCAGAGACAGCAATCTGGCCTCCTGGGCTGTTGGTCATGATACTGGATGCATTTCCTGAGCAGGCTGCTGCAGGTTGTAGATCAGAGGTCTTCTTTTATATATGGTCTGGCCATCGTCCACATGTACATTCAGTCTCTCACTATATTCAACAATGACTGAATCTCTCGAACATTAGAAATTAGCCAGACATGTCCACTGACAGATGAATTAACAAACAAAATATTGTATTTACATATAATGGAATATTACTCAGTTCTTAAAAGGGAAAAATGTTCTGACACATGCTACAACACAGCTAAACCTTAAAGGCATGCTAAGGGAATTAAACCAGTCACAAAAGGACACATATCTGATTCCACTTATACAAGCTGACCAGAGTAGTCAGGTTCAGAGAGATGGGAAGCAGAATGGAGGTTGCTGGGGGAGGAAGGAGTGGGAGTTGCAGTGTTAAATGGGTGGAGTTCCAGATTGGAAAACTTAATTTTTAAAAAAGTTTTGGAGAGGGGCTAGGGTTGTGGCTCAGTGGTAGAGCACTCGCCTAGCATGTTTGAGGCACTGGGTTCTAGCCTCAGCACCACATAAAAAATAAAGGTATTATGTCCATCTATAACTAAAAAATGTATTCAAAAAAAGTTCTGGAGATGGATGTGGGTTGCATAGCATGAATACACTTAATGCCACTGAATTATACGCTTAATATGGGTAAAATAATAAATTCTATGTATATTTTACTACATAAAGCCAGACACAAAGGAATATAGACTGTACAGTTCTATTTATATAAAATTCAAAACCAAGGAAACCTATGATGCTAGAACTCAGGACAAGCTTAACTTGGTAATTATGGGGTGGTGACTGGGTGAGAGGACATGGGCTTCTAGGGTGCTGGCCAACTTCTGATTATCTGGGTGCTTGCTACATGGGTGTGCTCACAGTGAGAAAATATATTGAGGTGATCTCTTTAGATCTGTGCTTCTCCCCCCCCCCACCTTATGCATTTTATACTTAAATAAACAAATCTTTACTGTACTGGACTCTTTGCAAGCCTCCAAGGTCATGGATGGAAAACTACCTAGGCCTACAGTAGCTGCTCTTAGGCCAGCAGCATTTATCTCAGTCAGCTTTGGCATACGATGCATCCAAGTTCCAAGCTTTGGCAGCATGAATTCTACACTCACACTCAGGCTTCTGGACCCAGTGTTCATTCTGAGACATCTAAGACCTTAAGAACAAGAGTGAGTTCAATTTGCAACTGCAGATAAGCAGACTACCTTCTTCCCTAGTGCCCTCTGCTCAGAGTTGCTTTCCTTGTCTCTGGGAAACAAGACCTCTGATAGAGGTTTTGATATTTAGTATTTAAGCTGGGCACAGTGGCACACACCTGTAATTGCAGGGGCTCAGGAGGCTGAGCAGGAGGACCTTGAATTCAAAGTCAGCCTTAGTAATTTATCAAGGCCACAAGACCCTGTCTCAAAATAAAATATAAAAAGGGTTGGGGATGTGCTCAGTGATTAAGTGCCCCTGGGTTCAATCCCCTGTGTGTGTGTGTGTATGAGAGAGAGAGAGAGAGAAACTCATACACACATACTTATATTTAGCATGATGTCAGGTATTTTTATGTTATTTCACTTAAACTTGACATTAACACTCTGAGAAACAAGAAACTGAGGCTCAGAAAGGCAAAGAAGCCCAACCACTTTGTTGGGTTTCTATCACTTGTAACTGAACGATTCCTTCCGAACCTCATCTCAGGATCTACACCTTAATGCTACTACCTTCAGCAATGCCCAAGGAGTTAAGTTTGCCAACCAAAGGAATGACAGGTGTGTGTGCTGCATGAGTGTAATCCAGTGTTAGGAAGCTAGAGTTTGAAACCCTGATCCACTCTTTTTTAATTGTTGGCCTTAGTTTTCTTATCTGTCCAGTAATGATGATACAGGTTTTTTTTTTTTTTTTGGTTGTAGATAAACATAATATCTTTATTTATTTTTATGTGGTGCTAAGGATCGAACCCAGTGGCTCACATGTGAGGGGCAAGCGCTCCACCTCTGAACTACAGCCCCAGCCTGATGATACTATTTTATTGTTGTTGTAGTTGTCTTGCAGGGTTATTGTAAGAAGTATATGAAGCCAGACACAGTGCACATGGTAGTAATCCCGGCTACTCTGGAGGCTCAGGAAGGAGGATCGAAAGTTTGAGGCCAGCTTTGGTAACTTAATGAGATGGTATCTCAAAATTTTAAAAGGGCAGGGAATATAGCTCAGTGGTAGAGTGCTCCTGGGTTCAATCCTCAGTACACACAAAGTGTATGAAATAATGGACATGGAAATACTTTATAAATTGTAGAGTGCCACGGCGCCTGGCCTAACCATTGATTTTTCAAATCAGGACTGGGAAGGAGTTCTCTGGCAGAGGCGCTGCACGATGTGTGATTGGACTATTGGTAGCCTTGTTGTCTCCCACAGAGGTCTGTCTTCCTGTCTCTCTTGTCCTTGGTTTGCCGTTACTGAGCGGAGCCACCTGGCTGCCATTTTCACGCAGTGGTATTGTGAAAGATATTTGTTGGTTTTGCCACTTCAGGATCTCTTTCCCTTATTTTAATAAAAATATCCCCCTTTTCCTTAGGGAACTATTCTCCAGCAGTGTCTGGGGAGACGGTCTGTGGTAGGCCCTCCCATCCCTCCCCCAGGCCATTTGAGGGCATGTGATCCAAACAAGCCATTTAGACTCAGTCTTAAGGAATTTTTAGATTGAGCAGAGTGATCCATATAATGAAGGTGTTTGTCACCCAGCCATGGTGATTACACTGCCCTCAAGAGATGATTCATGGCTTCTGCCTCCATCTTTGTGTTGCCCTCACCCGTACCTTCTCAAAGCCTGACTAGCTAATACTTTACTCCTCTCCAGTATCTATCCAATGCGGTCACTTGGTTGTTTGCAACCAAATGTTCCTGATATCAGAAACTGGACCTAGAGTTGAGTTGTAGGTAACATGTCTTCCAGGAAATGTGGGGTTTTCAAAGCTATTGGGCTGTCATGGGGCAAAACACTGAGGTTGTTGCTCCTGCTCTACCCTGGAAAGCCAGTGACTGGGGGATGTAATGATAACGAATGATTTCTTGTATGACCTTTAGCATTTGACCACAGGGTCATGGTTTCCAAGGAGAGGTAGCATGGGTCACAGTTCAATTTTAAGGAAGTGAAGGGTGCCCGGCTTGTGTGATAGAATGTTTCTAACTGCATAGAATAATATAAACAGAGAGTCAACTAAGCGAGATCAAATATTATTATTTTTAACATGAAATGAAATGTAAATCATTTCTGTGACCATGGTGTAAGAATCTCTTATGACTCACAATAGGGCTCAGTTCTCCAGGTACTAGAGCTCGAAGCTGATCGTGCAGGTTGCTGAGTTCACAGCCATGGTGCACTTCTGAGAAGTTAGGCATCAATAAAGAAGGGGACTGCGACAAGAGGAATGGCCAAGTGAGCGCACGCAGGAGAGACCCAAGGCTCTCTAAAACACTGGTTCCAACAGTTCACAATGTCCTCTAGGAGAAAGAAAGTGCCCAACTTCCTGCTTGCCCCACCCCTCCAGGCTGCTAAGCTGGAAAGTGGGACCAATTTGGCCTGGAGGCTGAAGAGTAAACTCTGGGTAGAAAAGAATCTTGGGGCCATACAGAATTGCAGAAGTTGTTAACTGATACCATTAGAAATTGGGGGAATCTTGTGGAAATGGATTTCTGTGGTGCTTCATCAGGCAGGGGGAAGATGTAAGTTTGGACCAGGCTGATCTTCTTAGTATGGATGCACTAACCAGTGATCAGCCTTCTCTGTGCTAGCTCCAGGAACGGGTCTGGCTCTAGCAATTAATTCATGGATTTGGCTAAAGCAAACTTGGGTCAAATGCTGGTCCACCTGAAATGGAACTACAGGGCCCAAGTCCCTTGGCATCATGTAGAGGAAGGGAATGAGAGGTCTCTGAAGACAGGATGCTGAATTGGATCTGTTTTGTGCCTCCTTCCCGTGGCCTCCAGTGAACCCAGCACACTTCCCCCTTGCTTTGAAGAAAGTTGAGATCAAGAGTGCTGCGTGGAGGGCTATGATCTGAAATGGGTTCCCTGAGCTCAGAGGGGAGGAACTCAGGGGATGCCTGCCACTCTGGCCTCCAAAACTAAGTGGGAACAATCATCAGGATATTCCACAGTCTCTGAATGAGACAAGAACTCGCAGTGTCCCATGGCCCTGGAAGGTGAAACCACAGGCAGCCAGTTTAAGCCTTACTTAATTTGTACAATCAACAAAACAGCAGAAATAAAACAACAAAGCAAAACAAACCCCCACTCTTCAGCTCTGCAAGACTTGAGCCTCCATGAGTGATAGATCATCCCCTAACACCAGCCTTGAGGGGCTTATGGACCTAGAGCCCTTAGCTCGAAGGCCATCTCTTTAGGAAGGGCTTTGCCAGCACAGAGGGATGCTATAAATGCCAGTTTTAGGCTTGTGACCATCACGGAATGAGGACGAAGCAACAGTGTCTTCCTCCTCACAGTCTCTTCCTTTCCCGCCAGCCTCACATCCAGGGTCTGCCGGTGGCCTGTACACTTGCCATTTATTCCTTATGTCACAGAATACTGAAGAAGGATGAACTCTGGGCTAGAATCAGTAACAGGATATGACCGTGGAGCGTCCCCTTTAGGGAGAGGATCAGTGTGTTTCCAGGCATATGCAAGAGAATTTCCTTATGTTAGAGCAAGTGTAAAATGGGGTACATGGGCGGAAGGTGTGAGTGGGGTGCTGGGCAGCCCAGGGGTGGGATTTAGGGGATGCCTGCCACTCTGGCCTATCAGCAGCCCTCTATTTTATCCAGGTGATGGCGCATAGCCTTTCTTGGGGGGTGACTGCCTTTGCTCCTTGTAAACCCAGTACTCTGCCCTCCATCCCTTCCAAGGAAAAGCTTGGCACCAGGCTGGGCCTCCCCCTCTCCTGGGACTAGATTGTGAGCAGCGTGACTCAGGGAAGAAGGGGATTGGAGATGGACGTCTGGGTGGCAGTGTCTATCTTAGCAGGTCCCCAGGCCTGTTACTGAGGTCCCCAGAGCTCCCCTAATTGTTCTGTTTCCCAAGGCCTTATCAGACGGTGCTCTGTAGAGGGCTGACAGGTGGCCTCAAACGTGTCCCCATCCAAATCTCTGGAAGCTGTGAATGATTCTTTATTTGTGAAAGGGTCTTTTTGGCAAGAGTGATGAAATTAAGGGCCTTGAGATGAAGTCATTTTGGATTATCCCAGTGGACCCTAACAGATGTCCTTAGAGGAGTGAGGCACTGGGAGATTAAACCCACTTAGAGGGTGAGGTGACGTGAGGCCAGAGGCAGAGACTGGAGTCACCACCAAAAGCCAGAAGAGGCAAGAAGGGGGTTCACCTCTGGAGCCCCGGAGGGAGTGTGGCCCCACCAACACCCTGATTTTGGATTCCTGGCCTCCAGGACTGTAAGAGAATAAAATTCTGCTGTTTTAAGCAGTTGAGTTTGTGGTAATTTGCTGTGGCAGCCACTGGAAACTAATGCACTTTCCAATAGATTCATTTTTTCTTAGTCTGTTTTAGCTGCTTGAAACCAAAGAACTCAAGATAGATCACTGAAGTAATTTACTCTAATGGATTGCCCTTTTCGACCAAGTTCATTCCTGCTGAGTTCCTGACACTTGCAACCTGTTCTGGCTGACTGAACTCCAGCCAAGGCCTCTGCCAAATCCAAGGCAGGAACCAGGGAATGTGGATTCCAAGTCACTCCACATATTGCCCACCCTCCCCAGTCACTCAGAGGACACACCAGCAAGCCAGCTCTAGACAAGCAGAAACGGGTCCCTGGGCACAGCTCTTTATTTGCATAATGGTTTTCACAGACACACAGAGTGGCTCACAGCCACTGTGCTCATGTCAGGAACACACAATCTTCGTCCCTGAGGTATCCCCGCACCATCTTCAGGGACTTGTTTGTGGGGTAAGAAAATCTGGAAGCCGTCAAATTCTTGGGGTCTTAGGCAAGACCGTAAGGAGCAGTTCATGCAGCTTTCCAACCTCTGTCCCCCAACCTGAGCATGGCTGGGCCCAGACGCTGAGGCACGTGTGCGGGGGGGGGGGGGTGGCTCCTACATGGGGAGTTCCCGAGAGGCCCTTTAGCCTAGCTCCTGCCCTGGTCCAATCTGGAGACCCAGGGTCTGTGTGCTGGGGGCCTGCTATGTACCAAGCCCTGTGTAAGCTACACAAGCTGTCACACCGCCCCGCCAAGGCTTGGAGTACTCCTCCCCAGAACCCAGCTATTCACCGTCATGAGGGCTGGATCACAGCTAGATCATCGCTGCTAGGGAAGGCCTTCGCTGATCTCAGGTAACGCCCCTGTGCTTTACCTATGCTTGAAATTCCCTGCAGTTTCAGAGCTACTACCATGTCTGTTTGTGATTGCTGCATTAGTCTGTCTCCCCTACTAGCACACATAGCTTCCTGAGTACAGGGACATCTATTTTGTCCATCATTCTCTCACTTGAACTGCACTCAATAAATCAGTGGCCAGGTGGGTAAAGTAAATCAGCTACTCTGGGTGTGACACACTCGTGGTAACGTGTGTCCATATATGGGGCCACGGTGGTGGGGAGATGCTATGGGGAACTGAAGAGTGCATGCCTCACCCAAAGGCATTTACATTTTTACAATATGCTAAAAATCAATGCTCAGCTGAGCAAAATATGTCCATATGCCACATGGAAAGCCCCCAGCTCATGACTCTTCCTATAAAGATCTGTTGAATGAGGGGAGTGAAGAACCTACAAGGAGGTCATTCTAAAAAAAAAAAAAAAAAAAAAAAAATTCTCAAAAACTGCCAGGCATGGTGCACATGTTGTAATCCCAGCTACTCAAGTTACAGGCCAGCCTCAGGCATTTAGTAAGACCCTTTCTTTATAAAGAAGGACTAGGGACATTGCTCAGTGCTAGGGCATTGCCTAGCATGTGTGACACTCTAGATTCAATCCCCAGTACCACAAAATAATAAAAATAAAAATTAAAACCTCAAAAAAATCAAGGAAGGCCAGGGGAAGCAGAGTTGAATGGCCTCCTTTTTGGTCTTGTTCACACACTCTTTCAAGAGCATCCAGAATCTCTCCCTGTCTGGCTATTTCTTCTCCCAGCTCAATGCTTGGCGTCCAAAGGCTATAGGAATCAGTCAATCTGGTCAACATGTACCAAGTACCTCCTCTGCCCCAAGCCTGGGTTCAGCCAAATGATACCTTCCATCCTGAGGCTCAGTGTGGCCATGATGGTACAGTGATGGCGCTCTAGCCAGTGTCCGTGGAAAGGGCCATGAGAACACTTCCCAGCTCTCTCCACAAGTGGAGAGAGGAGTGGGCAAGGGAGTATGAAAGATTTACCCACAGCAAAGGAGGACAGGCCAGAGCTAGCCCTGGGACAGACAGGAGTCTCAAGTTTTTACCCACTGGCTTCTCAAGGAGGGCTGGATATGTGTGTGGTGGGTAGAAGGGGACGGCCGTAGTCAGCATGGGGACATGCACGGAAGCCCTGCCTCTGACATTTCAGAGCTAAGCTGGCTTTAAGTCTGTGCCTCCTCTGCTCCACTCAGCTTTCATCTCCCCCTGGGTCACGAGCCAGGACCAGGAGCTGGCTCACAGTAGGTCCACAGCTGGGTCTCAGTCTTGGCCTCAGGCCTCAGGCCAGGGCCGCTTCAGATTTGCTCTCAAGTCTGCCCTGGGAAGAAAGGCGGGAGGGTATTGCTCAGCAAATCCCGCGCCTGGGCTTAGGAGGCAGTTCCCTTCCCCTCCCTCAGGACTCATTTAAGAGCTGAGTCCCTTCAGCTCCCAGGAAAGAACCACAGCTGAGGTCCAGGTCTCCTACCTCCAAATCCCATCCGTTCCTTTCCCTCCCTGACAGAGCATTCTCACCCTATGGATGAACTCTGGGGAACCCCAGACCCCCTAAAATCACATCAAACCTCGTGAGAGCAGAGGAGTGGGGTGGATGAAACGTTTGTGGGGGCCAACCACAAACACAGACTTCACACCTGACTCCACCACATTTGGGTAAGACACTCCTCCCCCAGACCTCAGCCTCTTAATCTGAGAAGTGAGGCAGTTCTCATCTCGCACCACAGGGACAAACTGGGCCAACGCAGGGGAGGTGTTCAGAATGTCCCCATCCTTCCACTTCATCCTCTGGCTCATGCCTGCTTCCTGGCTGGGGAGGCTGGTTAATAAAGGTGTCCAAGTGGCTCTGTGGGCGCACAGCATCTAGGTGGCACCGTGCTGGCCTGGGCCTTTGGAGGGAGATATGCAGCCCAGGTTTCATTTCTCAGGCGAAGGGTCCCAAGAGGCTCCCTCTCATGAAGAGCTTGCACAGGGAACAATCCGCTCTGTTTCAGCTGACTTGGGGGTGCAGGGGGGATGCGGAGTCCTGGTTTTAATAACTCTGAGAGTTTGGAGGTTCACGGGGGGCCTGCATCTCCAGGTCTGTGGACCGTCCCTCCTGAGAGGTCTCTCGGGATGTCTCCAGCGATGCCTCTGACACCCCGTCAACGCTGCTCAGCAAGTCCTCAAACTCTTGGTGGCCACTGTTGCGGACAGCCGCCTCCAGGGCCTTCTGGCGCCGGTAGAAGTGGGAGAACTTGTTGAAGATGATGGTGATAGGGAGCGCCACCACCAGGATACCACCGAGGATGCAGCCCGAGGCTGCCAGCTTGCCAGCCACTGTCACGGGCACCACGTCCCCATAGCCCACAGTGGTCATGCTCACTGTGCCCCACCACCAGCAGGCGGGGATGGTGTCAAAGCCCACGTTCTCCTCCTCAGCTGTGTAGGCCACGCCGGAGAACACAGACACCCCCACGGCCAGGTACAGCAGTAAGATGCCCACCTCGCGGTAGCTATGCTGCAAGAAAAGGCAGGAACCCGGGTCAGCCAGACGGGCTCTCAGACCCGGTATCGGGCAGATGGGGGAAACTAGGACCCAGGGAGTGGAAGGGGCAGGTCCAAAGTCACAGAGCAAACCACGATCTTCCAACTACAGCAAGCAGGAAGCTCCCCAGGACGGAACACAGGCCCAAAGGCTGTCCATGGCGCCCACAAGGCCAAGCTGTTTCTAACTCAGGGATCTCCGGGGGCAAGGGCCAGTGACAAAAACGCTGTGATTTCTACATGGCTGTCGAACCAACAGAACCACAGTTTCTGCTTCACAATGCAGAGCTGGTTTCATGAACTTTTGATTCAAAGTACACATTTCTGACATACAAAAACACTCCTGCCCCTCAAGGAAGTTGAGAGGATGAGTTCCCTAGAGCACCCATGGGTGCCCTATGGCACTGGTTCTTAAACAGGGTGATTTTGTCCCATAAGGGACATCTGGCAATGTCTGGAGACATATTTTGGTTGTCACAATGGGACAGATGTGCCATTGGCCTCAAATGGGTAGAGGCCAGGGCTTAACCCCCTACAGTGCACAAGACAGACCCTCACAACACAAAGAACTAACGTCAAATGTCAGCAGTGCCAGCCCTGAGTCTAGAGCAGGTCTCTCAAACTGAAATATGAGGAGGAACCTTCAGGGTCCTGTCACCTCCTAGAGACTCAGTTTCCACATCTGCACAGAACAGACAGCACTTGCCCCTGCTTTAAACCCTTCACACGCTCCCTTGGAGATAAAGTAGAAAATCGTGGGCCAAGAGACATGCTTTTCAAAACCCGCTTCCTCATCAACCTCATTTCTTGGCTCCCTGTTCCCTGGGTCCCCTCTCCCAGCATGCACCCTGTTCTCTCACCAAGCCTTGTGCAAGCTGTTCACATTGCCTCCCTCTCCCAGCAAGACTAATTTCATCCCCAGTGCATGAAGATGGGGCTCAATAAAGTGCAACCAGGCTTTAAAAAACCACCCTTCATTCTTGCATCTTCATTTAAGAAAAACAATAAATAACACTAAATGACAGCAACTTCCTGAGGAAGCCATACTAAGTACTGAACCAGTAATGCGTGTGAAATTGGCACTGAATGCCGAGTCTGTGCTTGTTTTAGCTCCTGGGCTATTCCTACACTTTCCTACTAAGGGTGACCTGTGACTGTGCCTTCTGATAATGCCAGGAGAAAGGCTCTAACCGAGAACCCAGAAAGCATCCTGCTTTACATATTTTTGTGCTATGTTTTATTTGATATTTAGCAGATATATCAAAAGTGACCAGTTTGTAAAAAGCAAAAACATACCTCGGTTTTCTCCTCGGGTATGAAGATAACAGTAAGCCCTTTCTTTCAGGGTCATTAGGAAGGTCAGACTAGATTGAGCCATACACTTGGCGTCTAGCCCTGTGCCTGACCCAAAGGATGGCATCTTGGTTCAGGGTGCGCCTGGACATGGCAGGTTTACAAATTCACCTGTAAACCTGACCCTTCCCCAACCCGGCCTACCTTGAGCGTGGCGCCCAGGGAGCGCAGTCCAGTGGAGTGGCGTGCCAATTTCAGTACCCGGAAGATGCGCATGAGGCGGAAAACCTGCACCACCTTGCCCAGGTCGCCGAGCTCCTCGCCGCTCCCGCCGCCCCGGCCACCGAGCGCTGCGCCAGCCAGCAGCGTGAGATAGAAGGGCAGCACCGACACGATGTCTAT
>NW_026000026.1:3932101-4002017 GCF_001458135.2 Marmota marmota marmota
GGGCGCGCGCGCTCAACAGCCGCCGCACACCGCCCACGTTCACGCGCAGAGCCTCGTCGCTTCTCCGCCAGGGAACCCCAGGGCCAGGCCCCGAGGACTCGCTCACCATGGCTACAGCGGGTCGCCCTGCAGACACCGGAGGGCGGACTGAGAGATCCCAGGGCCTCCTTTCCAGGAAGACTGGGTTAAAATCCCCTGCTCCCTTCACCAGGCGGGGTGTTGGAGGCCCTGTTGAAGAACCCGGTATGCAGTTAGAGATCAGTAGACGTCAGATGTCCTCTGGACGCAAGTCAGGCCTGAGTTTGAATATCCCACACCCTCCTGGCTGCAGGACTTTGGACAGATCACGGACCCTCCCCATTCTCATTTCATTTTCTCCTGTGGAAAATAAATGGGAGCTCTACCTTTAAGGATTATGTCTGGCATGCGCCGAACGCTCACGTAGGATGTCTTCTTTTCCAGGACTAACCAGAGGTCTACAGTGTGATCCTGGATGTGCCAGCACTCTGAACCTCGGTTTCCTTCTCCGCAAATAGGAGTAGTAATGCTTGCCACCTAGGATTGTTAGGAAAATCAGTTTAGACCAGGGATTCTCAAAGTGTTCCCTGGATTTGCAGCATCAACGTCACCTGGGATGCAGATTCTCAGCCCACCCTGGATTTGCTGAATCAGAAACTCTGGGGTAGGGGGTCAGCAGTCTGAGTTCTTAAAAATCCGGGGAGTGATTCCAACACAGGGTTAAATTTGAGATCTCCAGTCAGACCATGTAAGGCAGACAGCATTGAACCTTGGTGTGCTTGTGGGACCTTAGGCAAGTTACATCACCTTTCTGAGCCTTCATCAAATAGAGATAAAAATATCCACCTGGAAGTGTGGTTAAAATGATTACCTTGACTTAATGTCTTTTTTGAGGTTTATTAAATTATCTGCCTCTGTCCCTCTTCTGGAGTCAGGCAAAACCATCCTTGATGCACCTGGGTCCTTGAATAAGCTGTTTCTTCTCCGGGTCTCAGTTTCATGGGCAATGCCTACCCCCAAGGATGGCTGAAGGGTTAAGGTAGATTACAGCGTTTGGCTTAGTTGATACTCAGGAAATGGCAGGTCCTTCACTGCCCACTGACTGCTGCCTCTGATGGAATTGATGGCTGGGACTCACCTCCTGACCCTGGTTATCTCATGTGCACGGTGGGTTCAAACACGCTGGCTTCCTGGGGGTTGAGTATGCATCAAAGCCCGGAGCCTGGGTGTCCTTCACTCCCCCTGGGTTTGGTGTTAGGGGGTTGGGATTCCCCCCGACCTCTGGCACTTGTGCAATCTCAGGCCAGTCTCTGGGCTTGCTCTCTATTTCTAGAATGGGGATAATGGCCCTTTGGATGAACTGTTACCAGAGTATGTGTGCAAAGCCCCTGGAACACGGTGGGTGCTCAATGAACATTAATCCCTTGTCCTTCCCTCAGGTCAAACCTGAGTCCAGATTCTGAGTCTGCCACTTACTAGCTCTTGACCTTGAGCAGATCCATTCCCTGCTCTGAGCTTCAGTTTTCCCATCTACAAACTGGAAAATATCATACTTTCCATGGGAAGCTATGAGGATACAATGACGCTAGATGTCGGTGGGCAGTGCAGACCCTGGCAGTAATAGGTGCACAAGAAACCTGTGCTGCAGCTCCACTCTCACCTCGTCCACCTGGGTTTGGCAAAAGTTCTCATCTACTTTCACCACCCTCTAGATGCAGAGTCAGGGGTAAATCCCTTCATCTGTCTGGAATTCACTTTCTTGCTCTATAAAATGGGATAATTAATTCAACAAATATTCCCTGACTAGATCTGCACATCTTTCTGGTTCAAGACTTTCTGGACACTTACTTGGAACACCTATTACTTGCTGGTCACTTTGCTGAGCTCCACACCCAGTGCTCCCGTGAAATCCCTTCTCCAACCCCGACAGGGAGTCCTCAAACCCCATTTTACAGATGAGCAAGCAGGGCCAGCCCGAGTCCCCCTTTGGGCCGTGTCCTAGAGAGTCTCAGGCACCAGGAAGCCTAGGCAGTTCCCAGCGCCCACTTTCCCAGCCCAAGACCTTCCTCAGACCACGCCCCTTCCCAAAGAAGGCCCCTTACCTGCGGCAGCCGCTCTCTGGAGCCTGGCGCGACGGTCCCCAAAGGCGCAGAGGCTGCGGAGGCGCTGGCGACGCCCGGGCTGTCAGTGCCCCAGCGGCCCTGCCGCCTCGCTGCAGCCGGAGGCCCCGCGGCCCCCTCCTTGCCTTGTTCCTCCGTCCCCCGCGGCTGAGGCCGCATCGATCTCTGCCGGGGAGGAGGGAGACCGCGGCCGGCCGGAGGCGGTGGTTTCTATTCCTGACTCGGTGGGGGGTGGGGGTGTCTGGAGTCTGGGCCCAACAGCCGGTCATCCCCCCCATCTGGAGTCCGCGAAGGATGGGTCATGTAGGGGATGGAGATCCACCTAGAAAGGGGGTTCGGCCTCGGTCCCAGGACAGGCAGCAACAATGGTTGGATTAATTGAGTGCTTAATATGTGCCAGAAATATTTCAGGTGACTTAGCTCAGCTATTCCTGGCACAAACTTGGCAGGGACAACAGGCTCTCACGTTCTGCATTTGACAGGTGCCGCTGGGCCCTTGCTCGGACTGCAGGGATCTGACTTAAGGAGTTGGGGAAGGCGGCTGCATCTCCTCCAGCCCCAAGCTGTGCCTGAGGGGGCTGCAGTCGGCTGCAGGCAGGTGGGCTGTGAGCATCCTTCTGTCCCTGAGGCTCAGTACCCTCACCTGCCCATGGAGTCCTGATCCTGCCTTTGGGGTGGGCTGGTGAGAGTCAAAGGGAAGGGTGGCAAAGAACTCTCCAAACATTGTGGGATCTTCAAGTATTTATGAGTGGCTTCTGGGTGCCTGGTTGGGGAGAGGGTGCTGCAGAGGAGGAACCAAGTTCATGGAAGACTACAAATACTGTCATTAATAACAATGATAATTACCCACACTGGCTGAGCTCGTGTTTGGGGCTAAATTCAGGCTTCATCTCATGTAGGCTGCACACGTACCTGTGGGTTAGGTGCTGTTATTTATTCCTGTCTCACAGGGAAGAATTATAAGGTTTGAGAAGCATGATGGCTTGCCCAAGGTCAGATCAGCCTCTGTGTCCCCCATGCCAGCCCTGACAATAGATACTAGGTGGACCACCTATGCAACTAAATCTTTATAATAGCAACATTTTTAAGAAGTAAAAAGAAGCAGGTGAAATTATTTTAATAGTATATTTTATTGAACCCAATGTATCTGGAATATTTAATTTTAATATAAAATCATAATTATTAATGAGATATTCATTTTTGTACTAAGTCTTTAAAACCCAGTGAACTGTTTTTTATCACTTTGTAAAAAATTGGCCACAACTTCAGTAGCTTCAAACAATACAGATTTATCATCATCTTATTAGGTCAGGAGTCTGGGCCCAGCTTGGCTGGATTCTCTACTCAGGGTCTTACCAGGCTGAAGCTAAGTGTCAGCCAGGGTTGAAGTTTCCATTTGTGTTCAAACGTCTCTTCCAAGCTCACATATTGGCAGAATTCATTTCATTGTGGTTGTAGAACTAAGATCCTCCTTTTTCTCCTAATGGTCTGTCGGCTGTCATCTCAGATCCTAGAGGTGGCCTGTACTTCCTTGCCGCCTGGTCCCATAGCTAGTTCACAGCATGGTGCTTGCTGACTTCCTATTCTGTAACCAGACAGAGAAGGTCTCTGGTCTGTTTCATCTCCAGATCACTTCCATTTACCGTTCGAGAGGTGATCAGAGTTTGAGATGCATGTGTAAGTGACAGAAGTGGGGACAGGGGCTTTGTGGGTCACTGTGCTAACAGGGTATCAATGCCCTTTGTATACCGTGGGTGAGCGGTCCCCCAAACTCCTTCAGTCCCTTGCCAGGGGTGCTGTCAGAACCCATAAAGTTTTGCCTACAGATTAAACTTGATGTGGCAGAAAATACAGTTTGGGGGTGAAGTGGACCTGGATGGGCAGCTTCTTCCACGTCTCCCAGTGATGTGCGCCTGGGATGCCCTTCCGGAACCCCTCACTTGGGTACCAAGTGATTCTAGTGAACAGAACAGGCAAAGGTGGTGGCCTGCCACTTCCACAATAAGGTGGCTTAAGGTGGTGACCTCTGCTGGCTTTGAGAAGCAAGTTGCCAGTTGCCATGCTGGATGGGCGAGGAGGTGAGGGTGACTTCCAGCTGACAGCCAGCGAGAGATGTGATGTTCAGGCCATCAGTCCTCCAGGAACTGAAACTCTGCCAACAACCTCCTAACCTGGAAAGCAGATTCTACCTCATCAAGGCTGGGGAGAGAGTCCCACCCTGACCAACACCTTGACTGCAGCTCATGAAGCGGAGAAACTGAGATAATAAATGGGTGGTGTTTTAAGCCCACGACAGGGGATACCTGTTACCCTGTGATAGGTAATAAATCCGTGGGCTTTAATCCTATTTCTGCTACCAAATTCCTTGTGCAGGGCCTCCTCTGAGATGCTCATCTTTCTCTTCTGTGTAATGGAAACAACGCTTCCCTCTGAGGAGTGCACAGAGGATTAGCACATGCTGTTCCCTTCCCAGAGCAACTGCCCTTTCTTGGCCCAGGGTACTTGACTTAGGAACAGAAATGGATTCATAGTGGCTTCACTAGAGAAGAGTCTAATTTTTTGCAGTAGGCCATCTTCTCCCTTAGGAAGCTTCCTCTGGTTTCGGGGCTGAGTTAGGCCCCTCCTGGCCTCTGTAGCCTCCGAGGTTTCTCCAGCCAGGGCTCTCTCTCATCTACTAGTGCATGAGCTCTGGGAAGGCATGGCCTGCAGCCTGTAGTAGGTGCTCAGCAAACTTTTACTGAATGAGGCAGAGAGGAAAGAGAGGTTGGAGTCTGCACAAGGGACCAGGATGTGCAGCTTCCCAGGAGGCTTTCCAAAAGGATGGTGGAGAGAGACAGGATTTGGAGCTGAAGCAGTTGAACTTTGGTAGCCAAAGATGGAGCCACATTGCACAGATCAAGACACGGACCTGATGGAACAGGTAGTGTTAGCCAGGAAGCTGAGCAGGCTCTGCATCCTCACAGCCTGTGACTTGCCTCTTCCTGACACTCCCCAGGCAGAACTCAGGGCCCCAGGACAGCCAGGGGGCTCTTCACAGCCAAGGCTTAGCTAGTTCACCTACAAGAGTCCTGTTGGGGCCCCTGAATTCTCCTCCCCATCACCTTCAGGAAAGAAAGCAAAGCAATAAGTCTGTGCCCACAGGCCTGGGTCCCTGCTGTCCAGATTCGAGCCTGCTCATTTCACCTGCTTTGTGATCCCCATTTTTCAGATGTTAAAGCTGGGTTACTAAAGTTGGAGGGACTCTCTAAAGACCTGCTGTAATTAGTATAGTTAATAAGGCTGCAAAGTTTGGGGGCAGACTGTTTGGCTCTGACCTTGACCCAATCAATCTCTTTGTGTCTCAGTCTTCCTCATACGTGAAATGGGAGGAAACAGAACATCCTGCCTGGCAAGGCTGTGAGGATTTAATGAGATGATCAAAGGACACCTGGTTCCCCGGGGGGTGCACTGCAAAAAGGAACATGTGGCAGTTTAATCCACTTCTCAGCTGGGGGTCTTGGGCAAGTCACTTGTCTCAAAGCTGCAGCTTCTTCATTGTCAAATAGGAATAACAATGCCCACCTTCCTCGGGTTACGGGATGAATGAATGAAAGGACAATTTAAAGTGGGAGGCACAAGGTGGCCATTCACTGGGCACTAATAATTGGTGTCTGCATTAGGCTCTTACTGCAGTGGACCTATCACCGGCAGCCCCTGAACCTCCACAGCTTCCCACCACAAATATTGATCTGTCTCTTGCAAGTTTGAGGCTTGGCTAGGACTGTTCACCTTCAGGCCTGCCCGTGTGTCTCTGATGTCGAGACCCGTGGCTTCTGGGTGAACTCTTCTCATGGCAGAGAGTAGGAGTTCTAAGAAGGCCAGTGCCTCATCTTGAAACTGGGGGGCTGCCGTTTCCACCCCATCCCCTTAGGCAAACGCGCTCCTATCAATCCCCAGATCGCTGGGACAGGGACGTCCACTCCCCCTCCAGGGAAGCCGTGGGAGGGAAGGGGCAGTTGTGGGCAAGTGTGTCATCTGCATGTTGTGTGCGTTAACCTTCTGAGGTTACCGAGGAGGAAAACAAGGCTCAGAGGGAGGTAAAGAAATATCTGAGGTCGCACGGAATCAGTGACTCCCAGAGAGCTCTCTCTGCTCCTCCCAGACCTCGCCCTGCGTCCACAGAATCAGCATTTGCAGCCTTGAGTCACTAATTCAGGCACTGGGGAAGGACGGTGGCAATGAGGAAGGGCAGTTCTGTCCGCTTTCCAGCAGCACCAACAGAAGCCCCGGAGTGGTGGGCCGCTCACCTGGACTCAACCTCAAGGTCAAGAGAACAGGGAAAGAAGACCCAGGATTCCCAGGGTCACCTCACAGTTGACCAGCCAACTCCTGAGCCCAGCGGGATGCAGAGGAGGCCTGGCAGAGACAGCAGCAGAATGTGCCTGCCTCTGTCCCTTCCCAAGGCAAGTCCTGGGGAGGAGACAGTCAGAAGCCAACTGTCTGGGTTCAGGGATGTTCTTGTCATCCCCGCACTGACCTTTCTCCCTACAGGAAACCCTCAGCAGGCCCTGACCACAGACCAGCCCCAGGGAAGCCCAGCCCAGGGTTGAGGACAGGGCCACCATAAAGCTGGCGTCCCAGCTGCTCCGACGACACTCCCCTGAACGTGGGGCAATCCACAATGATCTTAATGAGCACTTGGACGCCACACTGCACAACATTGGCTTGGAGTGAGACCGTGCTGCTCTTTCGATCCTGATTACACCAGGGAGCTGTCTCAGTTCGAGATCTGCGTCTTTGGCATCTCTTTAACCCTTGCTGATCTCCATTTATTAAAACAGAGACGGGGAGCAGGCTTCCGGTTCAGTCTTGGCGGGTGGCCGTATCTAGCTCGAGTTTAATAATCTGATTTATTGGACATGATTTAATTTAATGGACCTGAACTATTTTCATTGTATTTGTTTTCACAATTACATTCTATTTGTGGCCAGTGATCTTGCGCCTCTCATTTAGAGCAGTGATATCTAGTTTTCTTTTGAAATAAGTTTAAAGTGGGTGATTTAAAGAAGACATGAGGTCCACAGTAGAGGCAGCATGTGAGACGTCACCGTGCTGGTTTGCAGGTGTGGCAAAAACTGGGAAAAGATATACGAATGGACCATCGTTTGGAAAATCCTGCGAGGACTTCATCTGGAGGCTGCAGGTGGGCTCAGGCCTGCCTGAGTTGGGCGTTTTGGTGGAGGAAACAGAACGTACAGAGACGTGAGGATTGGGACTCAGAAGCGAGGAAGCTCAGTGTGGCAGTGGCCGCGGGTGCTAGGGAGACGAAGAGGAGTGCTTGGGACTTCAGGCTGTGGACCTTGGCATCCAGGAGGACAAACCAGAGGCCACGGGTTGCAGGGCGGTGACAGCAGGTCAGTTAATCAGAAGATTGACACTGCCTCCAGGAGAGATGTTGCTGTGGGTGCCAGCGTCCCCGGGAACCCCACCTGAGTTGCAGAACTGTAGGTCTTCAGCCAGAATCAGCCTGAGGGGAGAGGAAGAAGGGATAACCCGCAATGTCCATGACAGAGCTCTGAGCATTGGGTTCTGTCCCCACATCCAGACCCCACCAGCCCAGCCCTGGTTGCTACTAAGGCAGGACCCCCCCGTCCCCTTCCAAAGGCCAAACTGGAGTTCAGAGCCATTTCAGGATGTGGTCCATGTGAAGTGGCAAGTTCAGGAAGAGAACCCAAGGTCCCCAGTTCCTCTGCTATACTCACAGGGCTCCTCCTGCCCCAGCCACTTCCCCAGTTCTGGCCAGAGAGGCCCTGGCTTCTGGGGAGGTCTCTGGTTCAACTTGCTGAACTGGAAGGAAACCTCGGAGCTGGGCTGGCAGAGGGAAGGAAGGCCCTGCCTCAGGTCCCCAGGAGGCGCACCTCTGACGGGGTCTCTGCAGTCCCGGCCACAGGCGCTGCGACAGCACCGCTTCCTGCCCATGCAGTCGGAGTCCTGGCTGCACATGTGCCTGGTGGGGCTGAGGCAGTGCAGCCGGTCCTCGGGGCAGCTCCCCAGCTTCACTGCAACACAGGGGCCGGCGTGAGCCCGAGGTGCCCACCTGGGGCTGGGGGTTGGTGCTCAGCAAGGCGGAGGGGCCACTGACCTGAGACCCTGGGGACACACTGGCGGAAGCAAGCTCGGTAGCAGCACTTCTTGGTTGAAGGACACTGGCGGTCACCAGTGCACTGATCGGGCACTGACAGGAGGCAGGGCCCGTCATCGGGCGGGCAGCTTCCCCACTTCTCTGTAAGAGAACACCCACATCTTGCAGCTGGAGGCAGCTCAGGTTATGTAACAAGTGCTGACCCGGAAATCACATCTGAATTCGGTGTCCCCTACTCCTTGCCCGTCCTTTGAGAAGTTTATTTATTTATTTTTAACCACTATTTTTCCCCCAGGACTGGTTGGAGATCCAGGCAGCATAACAATAGGGAAAATAAGAAAGTTAAAAGTCTCCACTGTGTCCAATAAAGTTATGGCTAGGCTAGCCTCTCTTCTCCCTGGCCTCATCCTCTACCACTTTTTTTTTTTTCTGGGGGCTGGGGGTGGGACTGGGGATTGAACCAGAGATACTTTACCTCTGAGCCTCATCCCCACTCCTTTTTGTTTTGAGATGGTCTTGCTGTGTTGATGAGGCTGACCTCAAACTTTCAATCCTCCTGCCTCGGCCTCCCAGGTTGCTGGGATTAAGGCGTGCACCCACCCTGCTCTGCCACTCAGTGGCCCCTGATGGGCTCCAGGCTCCTTCTGTCTGCAGGGCTCTTGCTGCGGCTGCACCTTTGCCTGGTGCTGTCCCCTCCACTCAGAGCACCTGGTCAACTCATTAATCTCTGAAACACTTCATCCTCAGAAGACCTTGCTTCTCCAGCCCCACCCGGACTCTGGGCCTCTCATCAGCTGGAGGCAGTGGGACTTGTCACCTGCCTGCTCTGCTGTGCTCCCTGTGAGCTCTGGCACAGCATTTGGTGCACAACACTAGGGGCTCAGTGACTGTCTGAAAGAAAGGACTTGAAGGGAACCCGGTGTCATGCACATTGGCTGTTGCCAGCCTGCTGCATTGTCACATAGCCACCATGGCCACATCTGCACTGCGTGCTTGTCGCTGTGGCAGGTGGCGAGGCTTCAGGGTCCAGAGGTACTAAGTGTCTTGGAGGTGCCCCTCCAGGCGGCTGTGGGATGTAGGGTCCTGGAGTTTACCTGACCCCTCTTCTGGGATATTTCTGGCTATTTCCAGGTTTCACAGAAGGCTGGAGATCAGTACCTTCCTCCACTGGGTAGAGGAAATCAAGGTCTGAAAGGGACAGTGACTGGCCCAGACCCACACAGTCCTGGGCCAGGACTCCTGCGGCCAGTTCCCTCTGATCTCTGGGACCTGCTCTGGATGCTTTTGAGCCCTAGGGATGGGGCTGGACCAGGTCTTCAACCCAATCGAGCCTCAGAGAAAAGGTTCCGGAGCTCCCACAGCACTGGATTCAAGGCTCTGTCACCTGGGTCACCCTTCCCCCTCTGACCTGCCTGGGTGTTGGCTGCACATAGTAGGTAGCCTCTCACACAGTGAGTGCTCAAAATCAGCTTCATGCCTCCTTAGACTGAGTTGGTTTAAATCGAATTGCTGCCCCCTGCTGGAGAAAGGGTGGCTGAGCCTGGGAAGGAGTCTGATTAGCTTCTCTTGGTGGTGGGTGGCAGGGGGAGGGGAGAGGGGAACCCAAGGGGCCCTGGAGACTGTCTGAGGTGCCAGGGTTCAGCGTTAACTCACAAGCCCAGGCTGGAGGCGCTCAGGCCAAAGGGAACTCAGAGCAGGAAAGCAGGAGTGGGGAGCAGGCAGGTATGTCAGGGGACAGAGGCCGCAGAGTTTCTGAGGGGGGCCAGGATGGGAACAGACTGATAGGGAGGGGGCTGAGAGCTGGCATCTCAAGTGGGAAGAACTATGACAGCCACCGTGTGAGCTGGGCATTAAATTCTGGAGGGCACAAAGACAGGTGGCAGTTCTGGGCGGCCACAGAGGCTCTGCCTTCCTGACCTTCCTGTTCACACATGCGCACTCTGAGCAACAACGTGTCGATGCAGGTGGTCATCCAGATGCGTCCACTGTGGGTGCATAGACTCAGCCAGCAGCACACAGGTCAACAGATGTGTTCACACACTCGTGTAGATACACAGCCCAGTGTGCAAGCACTTAGATCTATATACACAATTCGCCGTAGGCTTAGCCATCTGGGATTGCGGATACTCAACTTTTTTTTGATCTACAAAAAATAGCACATTATGTGGTTCAACCTAACACATGCACACACACACATTCAGACATGCACAAGATAGTTTAATATTAATACACACACATGTATAAATGCAGGCAGTCACACATGTACATTTGAAATGGGACATACACTGAGTCAGATTTATAAATATACAATCACATATATGTCTACACACATGAATATATATAAAGAAAGATTCATAATGCACAGTTATGCATGAAAATATACAGCACATGCATACATGCGAGCACAGTGACATATACACCACAGACATCTATTCACGATCACACGTATGGAACTATAGACCCAGATGTTCCCGGCACCACATAACCACTAAAAACATTTAACTAGGCGTTTACTGTCCACTGGGGAGAGCGCCCAGCTTTTGGATCAGAGACATCCAGACAGTTGAGTGAGGGCCAGGGCTCCCCTAAGCAGAGGCAGCCAGTCTTCCACAGACGTCAAGCTGAGGTTCCCCTCCCTCACCCCTGCCACCTTCCTCCACTGTCTGAAGTCCACTGAGAGTCGGGCAGAGGTCTCCTGGAGAGGAGCCAGGGAAGGAGGAGATGCGGTGAACTGGGGAGACATGCGCATCACACATGGCCACACCCAGAGGCCCAGAGCTGGCCTGGGCTCTGCTGGTGCTAGCTCCCACTCTTAGCAGCTAGGTGAGGTATCAGGACATGTCCTCCTGGTACCCCCAGCCCCTCCTCCAAATCACCCAGTTATGCTGCTCCTACTGTGTACCTGACCCTCTTCAAGGCACCATGTGCTCCTGAGAGAGAGGCACGAGCCCATTTCACAGGAGTCAGCAGGTGAGCCTTTCTGACTTCCCCGACCTCACTCAGATGTCACCTTTGAGACAAAGAGTCTTGGACCTTGGACAAGCGGTTTCCCGCTGTGCTTTGGTTTCCTCATCTGCAAAATGGGAATCAATGTAGTGCCACCTCACACACTGCAGAGGAGGTGTGTGGTGACCGCCGTGAACCACAGTGGACGGACTGGCCTTGGCCCACCAGCCTCCTTCCTTCCTCGACCCAAGGACTCTGAGCACCCTCCTCCCCACATCAGCTCCCTCCTCCGGCAGGGACCTGTGCCTCCAAGGAAGGCATAATCTAGGCTAAAGAGAGCAGAGTGGATGCAGGCAATTGCTCCCAGAGCCCCTGCAGGAGGGGACCTGTCCTCATTACTGACCCCTCCCCCCAAGGCAGGGCCAGGGCTGCCCAGGTGAATGTAGGTCACCTATATTCCACTAGAAGGGAGCAGTGCCTCACCCAGATCAGGAGGCACCAGTCCAGCCGCTCCAGCACCCTCACCTCCCTCCCCTGTCAACAGGCAGCCTCAGCCCCAGCCTCATCTGGGGGTGCCAGTGGGCATGGAGGTGCAGGAGGGAGAAGAGAGGCAGCGACAGAGACTCCTCCCAACATATCCCAGATCCCACGAGCCACGTTCCCTATTTAACTCTCAAGCCCTTCTACAAATGGAGCTGGGAGGGGGGGCAGAAAAGACTCGCGGAGTGGCAGACTTGGAAGGTTCCCTCCCCAAAGAGGAACCCCAGCTCAGACACACACGATGCAGTTGTTCTGCAGTGAACACGCGCGGGCTTGGGCGTGCTGTGGTACATCCTCAGATGCGTAGATGGCGCCAACCAGCACCGAGAAACCAGCCGAGATACACAGACACGCGCCAAAAATGCACAAATGAAAACACAGCCTCCCAGAACCACTAAGCAGGGTGTACGTACACACACACACACACACACACACACACACACACACACACGCACCCCATCGCCTGCCCTCCCCAAAACCAAGCCTTACTCTCCTCGAGAGGCAAAAACCACCCAGGGCCTAGAGAATAGGGATCTCACCACCTCACCTCCCTTCTTCCAGCCAGAGGCGGCAGGCAGCTGAGTCCCCAGAGCCAGGAGAGCCACCAGGAGGAAACTCCAGAGCCCCATGTTTCTGCTGCTGGCATCCAATAAGGTCAGGGCCCAGCAGCTCCCAAATTAGCATCTGCAACCCCGGGAGGCCAAAGCAGCTGAGTCAAGGGAGGATGATGTCACATGGGGGTGGATGATGTCACATGGGTCTCCCTCACCCTGGCTCCACCCACTGCTCAGGGCCCAGGGCCAGGGGTGCTTGTGCAAGAACTAAAGGCAGGGTGGCCCAGATCCTACAGGTGGGGGGACCTGGACCCAGTCCTGCCTGTATCCCTGACTTGGCTGTGGTCATGGCAAGTCTCGGGATCCCTCTCTGAGCTGCGGTTGATCCTACCTGTGTTGTGAAATGAAAGGGAAATGGTGATGGAAGCAATGTTGAGAGAATGGACTTGGGAGGCAGCGGAACTTATGCAGGTTTTTAAGCTGCCACCTGGAGTTGTGAGAGCTGGTCACCTCCACCCTGTGACCTCAGACATCTGGAGTATATATTGGGAAAGACCAGGTGATAACATTGTGCCCAGAGACTCAAGATGCACAGCAAAAGATTCAGACTCTTGCTTGATGGACCTTGTTACCAAGTATATACACCCTTTTGTTACCTTCTTTGGTCATGTAGCCCCCGTTGTTTCTTAGCATTTAATAGGAGTTTTCTACAAAGGGGCTTCACCACTTTGTAACACAGGAGCACCGCCGGCCCATTCCGTCCCCAACTCCCTGCCTTCCTCAGAACGTCGACATCAGCTCTCTGAACCTGTGCCTCTGACGAACAGCTCTCAACTCAGGTCTGCCGACTTGCAATTCCTAAGACCCCAAATAAAGTTCTTTTTACTTTTACAGTTTCTGAATTTGGCCGAGAGTATTCAGGGTGAAGCATGAGTCAGGTCCCCACTTTCCTGGCTCTCCACAGTCTCAGAGTTCCAGCAACGTCTTAGGCAGGGACGGAAGTTAGTTCTGCCTGACACGGGGGCTTTGCTCATTCTGGATTCCTAGGAAGGGAGACAGCATTAGGGTTGGGGTCGGAGCTTCCTGCCAGAGAAGCTGGCCCAGGCTGGCAGGTGAAGGAGGCCAGCCTCAGTCTCCCCTTTTGGGTCCCTGTGGGGAGAGAGGCCACCCCACCTTTGTGAGATCACTTGCAGTGACATCTGGTAGAACTGCCCTCTGCCTGGGCTGGTGTGGCAGAGGGGACGGATGAAGCAAGGCTTCATTGGGGCTGTATTCATGGGCCAGAGCAGATGTCATCTGACTCAGGGACCCCAGCCTAGTTTTCATCAGGGTGAAATCTCGATCCATGTAGCCCCTGATAACGGCTCCTGCATTTGGTGGAAGAGAAGAGGCTGACATTGACCAGTGGATCCACCAGCTCTGTGGGAGCTCAGGTCCCTCCTCCCGGCCCTCCCATGTGAAAGATGAGGAAACCGTGAGCCAGAGATGAGAAAGAACTGCCTCAAAGACACACCTGATTCCTGGGACTAAGCTGGGACTTCCGCTCTGGCATCCCCAGCATCTGGGTGTTGAAAGCAGGGAAATACTTCAGCTGACCCTGAGAGAGGAAGGTGACATTCCAGGGCTTAGCTCACCCTTCCCTCCCAGTCCAGAGCAGCCAGGCAGGAAGTTCTTCCTTGGACTTAATTGGAATTCCTCACGCTGTCTTCCTAGCTCTCGGAAGAAGAGGGGCTCTGCCTTCTATGACCTGAGGTTACTTTTGGAAGAATCTGGCATCTCCTTGGCAGCCTTATTTTGGAGAAAAACACTTATGGACATACTTTTTTTTTCTGATTATAAACAACATGTTCGTTGAAGAAATGCTTTTTTGATGAAGATGATTTTGTGAACATTTTCAAGTCTCTAAACATGATGTTTAAGGATGTGATTGCTTGTCTGTCATACATGAGTGGCAGGTTTGGTGGTGTTGGTCAGAATGTTGGATGTATGCTGAGGTGGTTTTAAATCTTAGTGCCACCAATCTCTTACCTGAATGACTTTTTTTCAAACCTCAGCTTATTATTCTATAAAATAGAGACAGACATAACAATATTTTCAAATGGTAGTTCTGAGGATTAAATGAGGTGGCTTGATAAATGCTTATTGTAATCCTCTATTGCAAATACTTCTTTCTTTTCTTTTTGGTACCAAAGTTTTAAATTTGGGGATAGTTAAATCAGTATTTCCATATATATTTTCTCTCTCTATTTTTGTGCTAAAAAGCCTTTTTAACTCTGATATCCAATAAGTATATTTATTTTGTTTTGTGATGTTTGGAGAACCTATTAATTCTGAATCCATCTGAGATTTATTACGGCAGAGCATGTGAAAGAGAAAATGCTTTTTTCCTAAGTTATTAGGCAATTGTACCATTAGCCTTTAGTAAATAATTCAAAAGTTTGCCATTGATTAGAAATCAGAACTTTATCAAAAACTCTTATATGTCAAGGGGCCGTTGCTGGGTTTTGGTTCTTTCCCTTTGACTGTGTATTCTTGTTCCCCATTACTGCTGTCCCCCCCCCCAGTGTGTTTTAGTGACACGAGGTGTCCATCACTGGTCACTAGCCTGCATTGTCAGGATTCACATCACCAGTACTTCATTCTCCCTTATGAACCTGATGATCATTTTGTGAAGTTCCAAAAATAAGTCCACTGTTTTTTATCATAAAAAAAAATGTATCACAAAATATTTCAAAAAATGCACAAAGGAACAGTAACTCTATACGACATGCTCATCACCCAGATTGGATAATGAACATTTTGTAATGCCTCCTGTTTTGGCTGAAATATTTTAAAGTAAATCCAATGCGTCGTATATTTTAGCCATAAATACTTTAGCATGGATGGCCAAGAAGAAAGACATTCTCTTGCATAATCACAACATCATTCTCACACCCCACAAAACAAACAGGAGTTCTTAACTTCTAATGCTCTGCTGTTTTCTTATTGCCCTGAAAGTGACTTAGCGAAGTCCTTGGCACCAGAATCCACCCCTAGCTCTGTACACTCATTGCACTGCTCTGATGTCCCTGACCCCCTTGTCATCGGGAAGAGCTCCTCCTGCTGGCTTCTGCCCTCCCTCCCTCCCTCCCTCCCTCTTCTTCCTGTGGACCACGGAGGTGTTTCATGACACAGATGAATGGTCCCTTAGAATGTCCCACGTTGCTTCCTCCTGAGTCTTTCAACTTCCCTGTCTTTGGTATTTCTGTTGACCCATGTGAGGCTCTAGAAGCTTATGAGGTCACGCTGACTGGGCAAGAATCCTCCCGGGTGTTGGGTGCTGTGGGCCTCCACCCCCTCAGGAGGAGCAGACACCTACTGGACCATTTGTAGTGTTTTGAGGACAAGTGAAGGTATTTTTGTAGTTGCCCCCCAATCCCCTCGTTGTAAACCTGTGTCTCCCCATCTAGGAAGAGCAAATACACCATGGCATGATGATGTAGCACCCTGCAAATATTTGGAAACTGTGGATAATTACCTAAATCAATTATTTAATTAGGTTTTGATTCTGATTATATTACACTTCACATGTAAATTATGTTGACCAAATAGACATCCTTTTTGTTTTTTTACATTTTTATTAGTGCCTTATTGCCATATGTAACAGTGAAGCATATACCATAATTTGCTCCATTTTAATTCCCAGTACTTCCCCTTTCCCATCCACATCCCTCCCTCTCAATTCACTGTTCTCCCTTCTATTTTCATGAGATTCTCCACCCCCTTTAAAATCCTTATTCTCTCTACCTTCTGCAAATGAGAAAAAACAGGATAGACATCTTTACCTCATGGAGGTTTCCTGTTTGGGAAGAGCAAACGTTTTAAAAACCATTTTATCATGAAAAATTTCAGCCTATTCATCCACTTAAATAGGCTGAATGTCAGCAGAGTTTTACAGTTGTTGTTGTTATTTTTTTTTCCAGAAAATTTCTGTGTGCATCTAGTTATGTTCATTGGTAGGCATATTATATATTTTTTGATAATGTTGAATAGGAATTCTTTACTATTAAGTTGTCTTAGTCAGTTCTGGCGACTGTAACAAATTACCACAGACCAGGTGGTTTATAAACAACAAACACTTATTTCTCACAGGTCTGGAGTCTGGGAAGTCCAAGATCAAGGTGCCAGCAGATTCATGTTTGGGGAGGGCTTGTTTCCGGTCTCTGTGACTTCCGGCTGGGTTCTCACGTGGGGGAAGGGCAAGGCAGCTCTCTGAGGCCTCTTTCCTGAGGGCTCCTGTCCCCAGGAGGGCTCACTGGCTAGGGTGAGAAGGAGCACTTCAGAGGAGGAGAGCCAGCGTCTGTGGAGGGCTGAACACTGGAGAAAAGGACATGTGGACCAGGTTTCCTTTGGGGAAAACACTTTTGTCGGAAAAAAACAATCATATAATAATAATAAAAAAAAAAATAACAAAAACTGGAAATTACAGCCACACACAGATAAAGAATATAGGTTCCTTACACATTGGAAAAGCTTTTAGACCCGCCTCTCTGTCTAACAGGACGAATAATTCACCCTCATCCTGAGTACATCCTTCTCATGTCTTAGTTGAAGAAACTGTGGTTATAACCTAACAGCCTTGGATTTTATTAGGGAAAACAAGAGGAAGGCTGAGTCTTGTCACTTTCAAATCACAACTGGTATCCCTGAGGTAAAAGGAAGAACTACCTGGATCCCCCACAGACTCAAGTCACTGAGATCAGCTTTCATAATAAGGCTGGAAAGTCTTTAGTCATTCTTCCTTGTCCCCAGGACCTTCCCTGACACCTTTGTCTACACCAGGCAAGAAAACAAATAACGACATTCAAATTGGAAAGGCCTCAGCCTGCTCAGGAGGGTTTCCAAGTTGAATGCCTGTTATTAGTTTTTCTTGCCTGGTCTCTCTGGCTAGAAGCTCAAGTGCAATGTAATGGTGCTGACAATGGCATGCTTGTTTTGTTCCTGATTTTAAGGGAAAGGTTTGGTCTTTCACTATTGGGTATACTATTCGTTTTAATTTAAAAATAAATAAATGCCCAATATCATCTTGAGGATATTTCTGTGCATTCCTAGTTGGTGGAGTGTTCTTATCATGAGAAGATATTGGATTTCGTCAATGCTTATTTTTTGGTATGTTTTGTTTTGTTTTATGGTGGTAGTTTTTGGCTCTGAGATTATTGTGGAGTTTTTTTCCTTATTCTGTTAATGTGCTGTTTAAAATTGTTTGGTTTTCATATGTTGAACACACACTTTGGATTTTGTGATAGATCTCACTTGGTCATGAGATTGAAGACTTTTTAAAACATAAGAGATCTTGTTTTATTTTTATGTGAAGTTTTTGTCTAGCTCTAGATCACAGTCATGCTGGACTTACAAAATGAGTTAGGAAGTGTTCCCTCTGGTCCTGTTTCTCGGAAGAACTCAAGAAGGATTCATGATGTTTAGTAGAATTTACAAAACTCAGCTATCTGGTCCGTCAAGGCTTCTCCTTCTTTTCTTTTTTTTTTTCTTTTTCTTTTCTTTTCGTTTCTTTTTTAAGACAGGGCCTTGGTTGGCCTCAGACTCCTGGCTCAAGCCATCCTCCTGCCCCAGCCCAGCTTCATTAGGTTTTCCTTTGAAGGAGGTTTTAAATTTCAGATCCAGTCTCTCACTTGTTTTAAGTTCAGATTTTATGCTTCTTGAGTCAGTTTGTTAGGATGGATGTTTTTAGGAGATTTTCCTTTTCTCTAGGTATTTAGTGCGTCGGTGTCAATGTCCAAGTAATCACTTGCCATCTGTTTATTACTGTACGACGAGTAGTAATGTCCCCATCTTCATTTCTGATTTTAGTGATTTGAGTTCTTTTTTCTTGATCTGTTTGGCGAATGATTTACCAACTTCATTCATTTTTTCCAGGTACTTTCTCTTGAATTCATTGATTCTATTACTTTTTATTCCTTATTTGTATCTTTTCATAGCTATATATTACCTTCCTTCTGTGGCTTTGGTTTTGCTGCTGCTCAAGGTGTAAGTTTAGGTCATTGATTTAGAGCTTTCTTTTTGGGACCATCTTTAACTATAAATTTCCCTCAGAACTGTTTTCACTGCAACCCAAAGATTTTAGTGTATTGTGCTTTTATTTTAATTCATCTCATGGAATTTTATAATTTATCTTGTCATTTTTCTTTGACCCTTTGATTATTTAAAAGTACATTTTTTTAAAGAGAGAGAGAGAGAGAGAGAGAATTTTTTAATATTTACTTTTCAGTTTTCGGCGGACACAACATCTTTATTTTATTTTATGTGATGCTGAGGATCAAACCCAGCGCCCCACGCATGGTGAGTATGCTACCGCTTGAGCCACATCCCCAGCCCTAAAAGTACATTTTTTAATATCCATACATTTGTGAAGTTTCCAGTTTCCTTCTGTTACTGTTTTCTATTTTCACTTCATTGTGGTTGGAGAAAATCCTGTGTATGATTATTTATTTATTTATTGCTTGCAATTGGCAAATAAAAATTATACATATTTGTTGTGTACAACATTATGTTTTGAAATATGTACACCTTGCATAGTGGCCAAATCTAGCTCTTTCTTTACTAATTACTTCAATAATTATCTCTTTTTTTTTTTGTGGGGCAACCCCAACTTAACCCATAATTTCACCCTCTCACCTCCATAGATTTATTTCCTTCTGGCATATAAAATACTCTACTCCAGACATTATTATTGCTGTGGGTATATACATGACTGCATGACCAATGTAATTCTGCAAACTGTACATTCAGAAAAATGAGAAATGATATCCCATCTGATTCAAATGTATGATATGTCAAGATCATTGTACTGTCATGTGTAACTAGTTAAAACAAACAAAAAAATACTCTACTCCAACATCTCCCCAACTCAACCCATTTCATAATCAAATTTAAATAGAAAATATTATTGAATGTCGTCTAAATCAGGTATGATACTCTGGATATGGTCAATCTTCAACAAAATTCCTCTCCATCTGTGAACCTCTGAAAGTAGACAAGTTATCTATTTCCAAAATGCAATGATGGGAAAAGAATAGTATAGAAGCTCACATTGCAAAAGTGGTAAATCAGAAGGAAGAGAAGGACTCCTCTGTCTCAGAGACGCCCAGAACTCAGCAGGCAAATTCCACTGGGTTTTCAGGCTTCAGAAGGATTCCCTGCATTTCCAGGCTCTGTTCTCTGAGCCAACAGGGATGGTGGCCACACCTTCTAGGTCCGTCTCAGTAGTGTCCCTGCCCTCTGGAACTGAGGAGGTGGGCCCACCCGGGGCCACACTCTCTGGGCCAGCGCCTGTGGGCTCGGTGGCAGAGGCAGGTCTGCTGCTGTCCTCTGCCCATCCTAGGTCATTCCTCCCTTCTCCTCAAGGACCAGGCATGTTATCGGCTGAGTAACTCCACCAGCGGCTTCCTGCCTGCAGAATCACACAAGTGTGACTGTCTTCCTTCATCTCACCCCACCTCTGTACCCTGAAGTCCACGTTGGCAGAGTTTCTGCTGGGACAGCTCTTTGGAGATATACCTGCTAAATTCCAGAGCCTGGACCGCCAAAAAGAACTCAAAGGGTTGAGGTTAAGCAGCTTTCATCACCATAGCTGGAGAGGTAACTGTGTGGTCGGAGGCTGAGGACAGTGGCGGGCACAGAAATGTACCGCCCAGACCTCCCGCTGCCTGGAGGTGAGTGATAGACACCACAGCTACTGTCCCCTGCACCCTCCCCAATGTATTCACCAAGGCCATGCAGGGTGCTTCCAGCCAGTGACTGAGTGGCCAGACACTAAGACACACCACCTCCTGGGACAGGGGGCTCCTCTGATAGGTGACCTCAGTCAAAATACTCTTGCTCAATCTGGCTCACATTGGGCCTTCTGACACCTTTTCTTTTTCTTTTTTAAATTCTTTTGTTGTTGTTGTAGGTGGGCACAATGCCTTTATTTTATTTGTTTTTATTTTTATGTGGTGTCAGGGTTTAAACCCAGAGCCTCATGCAGGCTAGGCAAGTGCTCCACCACTGAGCCACAACCCTGGCCCCCCCACATCTTTTCTTTATAACCCTTCTTCATCTCCTCCCTCTGCCCCCCAGGGAGTCCCGCATGGTGGGCTGACAGTTCTCCTTGAGGTCTTTGTCTTCCTTCCATTTTCCCTCTCAGATATCCTCCCTAACACACTCTTGATTCTAGAATCATATCTGAACATTTCTTTTTAGGGATCCCAAACTAACTCCTTTACCTACACTTCTGGAAATGACGAGAAGGAGGGAGAAGTGGCAGAAAGTGGGCAAAGAACGAACTTTTAAAAAATTACTATCAAATGAAGAAGGTAATTAGATTTCACAAGAAACAGTAAAAAATCAAAAATAAGATCCAGGTATGGTGATGCACACCTATAATCCAGCAGCTTGGGTGGCTGAGGCAGGAGGATCCCAGAGTCAAGGTTAGTCTTAGCAACTTTACAAAACCCTCTCTTAAAGCATGAAAAGGGCTGAAGGCGTAGCTTAGTGATAAAGTGTCCCTGAGTTAAATCCCCAATACTGAGAAGGGTTGGGGGAGATACCCATTTTATGTAAATGACAATATTTGTAATGTACTTAAAATTGTTATCCCTTGATATTATGCGATCATTATAAAAATAATAGATGGCAATTGAAAACATGATAGGGGATAAGAAGTTTTTCAAAATTTGTTTATTTGTTACAGACACTAAAATTTTGGAAGACCACTTTCCCATACCTTTGCTACCATTAAGATCCTTTAAGAAGTCAGAGGCAGAGAGTTACAAAGTGAGGAAATCTGAAGCACTTTATTCCTAAGAAGCTTAGGGGCTCAATTCCAAGCTAAACGTCAGGGCAGCTGAGCTGAACCACAGAGAATTCTTTACTAATTAATTATGCTTAAATGTTAGGGCCTAACATACTCTAGAAACTATGATATGTCCTGCTCCATATCCAACCCAAAGTTCCAAATCTAGTCCTAAATCATCAAGTGGAAAGACCACCAATACCAATACCAGAAAAATAGTAGCAAAAACAGCCTGTTCTTCAACCCTAGGATAATGTGCTTGCCCTTCATGAGAGCCAAACCCAGAAAATTTGATTCCAAGGTGTTTCTGGATTGATTAGGGAGAATCTGAGTGTCAGATAAAGAGAAATCTATCAGAAAAACAAAAGTGCAAGAATTAATAAAAATCCAATGTGAAATAGGAACTGCATGCTTTTTACAGACCCTAAGGGATTCCCCAGCAAGATTGAGGGGTGGGGTAAAGAAGAGAAGGAAGGAGATCCAGAAGCCCCATAGATTTTCATGTAGTTTTAAATATACACTGTGCTATGCTTTGGATGTGGTTTGTGTGTGTGTCTCCTGAAGCCTGGTCTCCAGCGTGGAGATATTGAGAGGTGGTGGTCCCTTAAAAGGTAGGGCCTGGTGGAAGGTAACTCGATGGGAGCAACACCTTTAGAAGTAATCAGTGCAGGCCTGGTGGGGCCACACTACCTCCCTCAAGAGTCGCTTGTTCTAAGGCAGCCAGCGACTCCCTGCATATCTCTTCTGCATGTACCCCCCCCCTTACGTGTGCTCCCACCCCAGTGATGCCACTTGCCATGAGGCCCTCCCTAGAGCCCAGCAGATTAGGGGCATGCTCCTGAATCTCATGCTGGGGATGGAACCCAGAGCCTCATTCATACATGTAACAGAGAATGGACTAAAGACCTGGGCTTTTATTTCTTTGTCTTGTTTTCATATTAATAAGCATTTAACTTTTGATAACAGGAAGGGCCTGGAAGAAGCACAGAAGAATTGGAGACTAGTTATCCAAGTCAGAGGCTGTGGCCCACTGTCTTCTCAGGATTGGTTAAACAGGGGGTTCCACCTAGGGAGAGAAGAACCAGAAACATGGGGCGATGCAAGCCGTCAGTCCTGGGGATGTGGCTTTCCATGGAGGTCCACAGTGGCCTGAATCCTGCTAGGTCCTCCCCTCCAGAGCTCTGAAATATGCCAAAAGGAAAGAGGGCCGGGTGTGAAGGGCTCTAGACATGCCCGACTAAGGCCTTGTGACCTCCTGATCCCTGATTAAATGTGAAGAGGAAAGTGCTTCAATATTACAAACTCTAAACGGGGGAGGGAAGGCCATGGAAGGGTGAGGAGCTTAGAGGGAGCGCAGGGCTTGTCTCGTCCAGGTGTCCTGTCACACGGAGGAGACTCTGATGCCCACTCCGCGAACGGAACCGAGCATTTTCTGCGGAGGTGGGTCTGTTGGGGCTCCGGGTCCCATCCGGAGGACGGATCTCTGGACCAGCCTCCCTCTAAGAGCTCGGAAGGACGGATACCTAGCGCACGCACGGACAGTCCTGGACCCCAGGACAAGCTCACCTCAGTCCAGCGTGGGCCAGGGCTGCATGCACTGCTGCTGGCACTGGTAGAAGCAGCACTTCTTGGGGCCGTTGCAGCCTCCGTCCCGCCGGCACCGGGGAAGCAGCGTGAAGGAGCAGGAGAGAAAGAACTCCGGGCAGTACCCAGATTTCTGCTGAACTGTTGGAAAGTGCCACCGGGTGCGTCTGGGGACACCGACCTGTCGCTCCCAGGCACAGGCCCCAAAGGAGACGTCGCCCACCCCGGACACCCCCGGGACGGCCACGCCTTACCTTCCTTCATGTTGGCCTGCGCCACGCGGAGCCAAAGGAGGGCGGCCACCGAGAGCAGGGAGAGGCTGCTCAGCTTCATGGCGCGACAGACAGGCGCCGGCGACCGGCGGCGGGCAACCGGCAGGGGGTGCTGTGACGGCGGGGCAAGAGGTCAGGGTGCTGCGGGTGGCCTGCAAAGGCCACTGTCGTCTTCTCACCCCTGGGGAGGACAGTAAGGTAACCTCTGGGGTGTAACTGCAGGGAGCCCGCAGGGACGGTCCCCTCTTGAGGCAACCAAGGGCTTTGAACAGCAGATTTGAGGCAATAGCCGGGAAGGACGGGAATTGTCCTTCCCCGGCCACGCCTCAGGCCGGCCAAGCCCACTCTGCTCCCAGCCTATCCAGGAGGATTGAAGCCCGCCCCTTCCAACCCTGTTCACACGTGGGGTGCGTTTGAGGTATTTATGGGTCAACTTTCTATCACCCCCCACACCATCCCAAGGACAAAGCTAGATAATGGGCTGTGAGCAGCCTGCTGCCAGATTAAGAAAAACGCCAATTCATTGTGCGGCGTGGGTGCATAATTAATGTTTTATTCCTTAATCCCTTCCTTTGCATCTCCATGAATGTGCAAAACGTTCATTTGCTGATAAAGTCAAAAGTCTAACTTGAGGTCATTTTGAACGTGAGCCCCAGGACAAATAACTCTTAAGCCCCTCTCTGCACTCCTATAAAAAGGTTGAGTTGTTCCTGCTTGGTTGGTTGCCTAGAACATACCTGTGTAAGCAAGGCCACGTAAGTACACACACACGTGTACACACACACACACACACACAAACACACACAGAGTTATTAATGCACCCAGAGACTTGGAACCTGACATAAGAGGCAGAGGTTCCCTGGAGCAGTTACTACATCTCTTCTCTTTCTTTCTGGTGCAACCTTATGCTTCCTCCCGGCCTGGCGTCTTTTGGCTGTGCCTTTGTGCTTCTCTCTTCTAGTTCTGGGCTGCCCTGCCCTCGCTGAGATGTAGTCCACACTTAGAAAATAAATGAAGCTCCTTCCTACCTGTTTTACATGCCAATAACTTCCACTGTTTCCACTTTTATTTTCAAGATGTGTGCTTGCAGCTCCACACACTCAGATCTTTGTTTTCAAAACAATTTGACATTCATGGCAATTTTATGATACCGAAATAGGGGACACGAGTATTACATGAAACTGTATCCCAACCTTGCTATAAGTATAAAATTCAAAATCCCAAATGAAAATTTACCCAGTGGATTTTGTCATATATAAAATAGTGGCATATCACAAACAATTAGGGGTTTATTTCAACAATGTATGACTGGTTTAACATTCCAAATTAGGTCAATGAATATTTCCTATTAGAACATGGAGGGAAACCTGATTATCTCCATATCAGACACAGAATAGATGAAAAAATCATTTTTCTGTATATGATATAAATGAGAAAATAATGACACAGAATAAGAAATTCAATTATTTAATGTGATAGCCTCTACAAAAACCCTACAAGTGGGAAGCAATTTGGGGGACTAAAATCTGCTTATCCATCAAAAGTCTTGAGAATATTAGCAATTCTTAATTCCAATGATGTTCTTCATAGAAATAGAAAAAGCAGTCATGGAATTCATTTGGAAAATTAAGAGGCCCAGAGTAGCCAAAGCAATCCTTAGCAAGAAAAGTGAAGCAGGAGGCATTACAACACCAGAATTTAAATTATACTATGGCATGGTATTGGCATCAAAATAGACATGTAGACCAATGGAACAGAATAGAAGACACAAAGACAAACCCACATATATATAGTTATCTCATACTAGACAAAGGTGACATAAACATACATTGGAGAAAAGATAGCCTCTTCAACAAATGGTGCTGGGAAAACTGGAAACCCATATGTAGTAGAATGAAATTTAACCCCTATCTCTCTCCCGGCACAAAACTCAACTCAAAGTAGCTCAACGACCTAGGCATTAGACCAGAAATCCTGTGCTTCCTGGAGGAAAATATAGGCCCAGTTCTTCATCTTCTCAGCTTAGGAACTGACTTCTTCTTCAACAAGACTCCTAGAGCACAAGAAGTAAGATCAACAATCAATAAATGGGATGGCATCAAACTAAAGAGCTTCTTCACAGTGAAGGAAAGAATCAAGAACATGAAGAGAGAGCCTACAGAATCAGAGAAAATCTTTACCACATGCACCCTCGATAAAGCATTAATCTCTAAGATATATAAAGAACTCAAAAAAATTTAATACCGAAAAACCAAATAACCCAATCAATAAGTGGGCAAAGGAATTAAACAGAGACTTCACGGAAGAAGAAATACAATGGTCAAAAAAATATATGAAAAAAATGTTCAACATCACTAGCAATTAGAGAAATGCAAATTAAAACTACACTGAGATTCCATTTTACTCTAGTCAGAATGGTAATTATCAAGAATACAAGGAACAATAGATGTTGGTGAGGATGTGGAGAAAAATGCTCATTCCTACATTACTGATGGGACTGCAAATTGGTGCACCCACTCTGGAAAGCTGTATGGAGATTCCTTGGAAAACTTGGAATGGAACTACCATTGGACCCAGTTATCCCACTCCTCAGCATATACCCAAAGCACCTAAAATCAGCATATTACAGTGATGCAGCCACATCAATGTTTACAGCAGCTCAATTCCCATTACCAAAGCTATAGAACCAACTTAGGTGTCCTTCAACAGATGAATAGATAAAGAAAATGTGGTATATACACAATGAAATACGACTCAGCCATTAAGAAGAATGAAATCATGGCATTTGCCGGTAAATGGATAAAACTAGAGACTATTATGCTAAGTGAAATAAGCCAATCCCAAAAAACCAAAGGCCGAATGTTCTGATATGTGGGTGCTAACACACAATGGCAAGGTTTGAGGAGAACAGAAATTCACTGGATTAGACAAAGGGGAGTGAAGGGAAGGAACAAGGGATGGGACTAGGAAAGACAGTAGAATGAATCAGACATGACCTTCCTACATTCATATGTGAATACATGACCAGTCTGATTCCATACCGTGTACAACCACAAGAATGGGAAGTTAGACTCCATGAATGTAGACTGTGTCAAAATACACTCTGTCATGTATATCTAAAAATAAATTTTTAAAAATAGTTAAAAAATAATCTTGTCTAAAATAACCATTTCAGAACTCTAAACTAAATCAAAGCCTTGCCACAACCCATGGTGTTGACTGAGGGAAAAGAAGGGTGGTGCATCACCCCTAAGGAAGAGGGGAGTGAGAAAACACCGTGTCCTGAATACTCCCATCTGTCCCCAAAAAGCTAGCCACGTTAAGGGAACAATGAGAGCCAGTCTGGGCCAGAAAGTCCAGATACACGTTATCTTGCAGGACACTGGCTCTCTCTTGTGTGTGCTGGAAACTAGGGCAAGCTGGTGTCATCTGTCCAAAGCCAGCTTCTTGCATGTTCACTGGGACAGCTGCTCCTTGGGAGCTGGTCACCATGCAAGCCAGCTAAGCAAGCTAAGGCTGCTGCTGTCACTGCCTTGCAGCCTGACATACATCCCCTCTCTGAGTGGGGACTGGTGAGGGACAGAGGACCCTGGAAGGGGTATGTGTAGCTCATCTAACTGGCTGCCGCTGGGCAAGATCCTGTGTGGGACAGAAGGGGACGCTTGGCAAAGCACCTTGAGGGACAGGGGAGCTGTCCTCCTCAAACCTTGCCATTGTGTGTTAGCACCCACATTCAACATTTTGCCTCTGAATTCTTCTTGGAACAGTCCCTGACCTGTTGTTTCCCCCATGTGTCTCCCATGCGGTCTCTGGGTACTTTCTCCAACTCTCTGGCAACCTACCCTGCTGCCCTGGCACAGGGGGCTGTGGCTGTGACTGGTGAATCTCATCAGGAATCTCAGCTTGTGGCAGTTTACTAGTCCTATTTCCTGTTGAGCTGTGCGGTCGCCATGAAGACCGGCAGGCTTGCTCTGTAGTAGCTGGGAAAACCAGAAACTGGGCAACCACTTCAGGGGAGAAAGGTTTCCTCTGGCCTCAAGTCTCCATGCTCCCCACCCCAAATTGTCGCTCTTTCAACTATACGGCAACTCTCTAAAAATCCCCTCTCAGGGCATGTGTTTAGTCATGTCACTCCAATCTTGCTCTATGTGGACAGCACTATCCCTGGGGAGCACTCTCTATATATACATGGGGAGGGGAAGTGAGATATATATATATATATATATGATTTAACTGAGGGGTGTTCTACCACTGATTTACCACTGAGCTAGTCCCACAGCCTGCCTATCTATCTATCTATGTATCTATCTATCTATTTATTTATTTTTGAGACAGGGTCTCAGTTGCTGCTGTTGGCTCAAACTTGTGATCCCCCTGCCTCAGCCTCCTTAGTATCTCAGATTACAGGCATGTGTCACCATGCCTAGCCCTGGGGCAATTTTTTGACATCACAGCTACTTCAGCCTGTGAGATTCATTGGGGCTAACAAAAGAAAAGAGTGAAGAATGAGATGCCCAAAGGTTTTTGAAAATCTCATATTGGCGGTGGAGGGTGGGGAAGGGGAGTGGGGGGAGAAGGCCACCTGCAGGTGTGTATGTTGTGCATTTGTCCCTTACTGTGTACAGGCTAAGGAAGGAATGAAGACCCACCTCTGCCTGAATTTCAGGATCTGGGCAACAGGAAGTGAAGGCCATGAGAACCTGTTAACTGCTTGCTGGAACGTTGAAAATACGCCCCCAGATACACACAGCCCTTGAGAAACCCAGGTGATGTGCTGGTTCACAGAACTCAAGCTCATCCCCGCCCAGTCATTAGTTGCTAGCAAGCCAATGGAACCGACTGCAGTGGGTGCACAGGAGGAATTATTCAGACTAATTTACAAAGTTGGTTCAGGAGAGTAACTAAACAAATGATCCGTAACAAAACGACATTAAAAAAAAAAACTCTGGGGAGAGGAACTTATTTCCCAGGTTGGCACATTGTATTGTGTAAAAATTTCAATTTCATTGAAAAAAATAAAATATGTCAAGAAACAAGAAAATTGCCCCTACACAGTGAGGAGGGGAAGTGATCCATAGAAACGGTCCTTACGACTTCCCAGACAGTGGACTCCTGCAGAAGGACTCTAAATCAGCTCTTGTGAATATATTCAAAGGACTAAAGGAAACTATGAACAAGAGGCTACAAAAGAGAGCAGGGCCGAGCAAGAGGGTGGGTAGAACTCTGGTGATGGTTTCCCCACAAAAACATCAATCTGAACAATTATCCACCCATGAAAGTACTTCCAGAGGAGGTAAGGAAACCAGGCAAGAGATCATAGCAACTGGTTGTAGCATAATAATGAGAAATGACCCACTGAAAAGATTAGAAGGGACAGTTTTGTGCTACCTGTATCCCGACCCCAGCTTGCATGGTACGGAGAAAAGTACACGTGTTTCAGGGAAGAGGAGGAAAATAACACAGGACCCGCCTTGGACCTCAGTGCGGGCTCCGTCACAGTGAAACACAGCACCTGCAGGCCTGCCTGGCCCCTGACTTCAGGACCAAACCTGTGGCCTGCACCTCAGACCCACCCCAGTGCCCGCTGGGAACGTGTGGGCACTGCCAGGGGACTTGCTGGCTAGCTGTGGCAGTCCCGGGTTTTCACCAACCTCAGCAGCAGGCAGGCTTCAGAAGTTTGGGCTCTCGTGTTCCCCAGAGCTACGTCAGTCCTCACAGCCACGGGATCTCCGTCTGGTGCTAAGCCAGTCTCTATGGCCACACGGGTCCAACCTGGAAGGTGCTGCCCATGACAGTCATGGATTCAGGGTGGCCCCCTAGCACCAAAATGGTTGCGGTGGTGGTGGGCTTAGAGACCACAGCAGATGACCTGTACAGAATTTCCGGACAAGCGTACTGTTGAAGGACATTCTCAGACAAGGCCAGACTGCAGAGCCTGTAATAAGTACCTACTTGCTTAATTCAAGGCATGGATACAGGATAAGAATCAAGAATGATCAGGTAAAGGGGCTACAGTTGTGGCCCAGTGGTAGAGCACTTTCTTAGCATGTGTGAGGCCCTGGGTTTGATCCTCAGCACCACATAAAAATAAATAAGTAAATAAAGGCATAAAAAACACAATAATATTTTAAAAAAGAATAATCAGATAAATGTAATATCACCAACTAGGAAAAATAAGGTATCGGGGCCTAAGCTTAAATAGATAGAGATGTTTAAATTCCCTAAGAATTCAAATGATCTCTTTTAAGGAAGTTAAAGGAACTTGAAAAACACACAGATAAACAATTCAGAGATTTATTAGAGAATTTCAAATAGAGGTTGGACTAATAATGAAAAATTAAACAGAGATCCTGGGGATGAAAAACACATGAATATACTTTAAATGCATCACAGAGCATCAACAGTGAATTGATCAAGCAGAATAAAGAATCTGTAAACTTGGAGACAGGTTATTTGAAAACAGAGTTGAAAAAGAATAAAAAAGAAAAGGAGAAAGCTTATGAGATTTATAGGACAGCGTGAGAAGGGAAAACGCATGAGTCGTTGGCATCAAAGAGGAGGCAGAGGAAAGAGGTAGACAGCTATTTAAAGAAATAACGCAAGAAACCTTTCCAGACCTAGAGAAAGACATAAAACACCCAGGTACAGGAATCAGATTCAATCCAAATAGATTATCCCAAGCATATTATGACCAAAATTTCAAAGGTCACAAACAAGGAGAGGACCCTGAAGCAGCAAAAGAAAAGAAGCAAATAATATATAAGGGAGGGTGAAGCGCCTAATGGCAGACTGCCCAGCAGAAGTTCTACAGGCCGGGAGAGGGTTTAACGGCATACTCAAGTGCTCAAGGAAAAGCCCCTCCAAATTAAGAATACTTACCCAGAAAAACCTTCCTTGAAAAATAACAGATAAAGACTTTCCACACAAAGAAAACCTGAGGGAGTCATCAGCCTCAGACCTGTTTTACAAGAAATGCTAATGTTGAAAGAAAATGAAGTTCATGAGTAACTTGAGAACAGCTGAAAGTATAAAACTCACTGATAATGGTAAATACAGGGTTAAATTCAGAGTACTCTAACAATGCTGTGGTGTTCAAATCACCTGTATTTTTAATATGAAGGTTATTTGGCAAAATTGTTAAAGATAATAATGTTAACAATTTGTTAAGGCATATGTACTATATAAAGATGTAAATTGTGACCTCAAAAAATCAAAACCTAGGAGGGCAGTAAAATTAAATTCCAGAGTTTTTGTTTTTAAGAGTTAAGGTTGTCAGTTTAAAGTAACTTTTTATAGCTATTTATTTTTTTGTGTGTCATGAAAACCACAAAGCAAAAATCTATGATAGATACACTTTAAATAGGATAAGGAATCAAAACATGGTATTAGAGAAAAAAATCATTTAACCATAAAGAAAGACTTTAAGAGAGAAAAAATCTGTTTAACAAAAGAACTAGAAGGTAGTTCCAAAATGGTGATAGCTACAATGCAAAATGCATTCTACTGTCATGTATAAATAATCAGAACAAATTTTAAAAAATAAAAAAACCAAAATGGCCTTAGTAAGTCCTGATCTATCAATAATTACCTTGACTATAAATTGCCTAAATTTTCCAATTAAAACCCATCACACGACGAATGGATAAAAAAGATCAAGAACCAACCACATTCTGTTTTTAACAGACTTGTTTCACCTATAAGAAGATTCATAAAATAAGAGAAGAGATGGAAAAAGATATTCATGCAAATGGAACCCAAAGAGAGCAGGAGTAGCTGAAATTACAAGTAAAACAGACTTTAAGTTAAAAATGATAAAAAGAGACAGAGGTAATTAAATAATGACAAAGGAATCGATTTATTTTTATTTTTTTTAAGAGAGAGAGAATTTTAATATTTATTTATTTTTTTTTTTTTAGTTTTTGGCGGACACAACATCTTTGTTTGTATGTGGTGCTGAGGATCGAACCCGGGCCGCATGCATGCCAGGCGAGCACGCTACCGGTTCAGCCACATCCCCAGCCCCAAAGGAATCGATTTAGCAAGAGGACATAACAATTGTAAATATTCAGACAACACTGGAGCATCTACATATATTCATAGATCTAAAGGACATGATAGACTGCAGGATGAAATAATGGGAGACTTCAACACCTACCAAACTTTCTGCAATGGACTGAGCATTAGATAGAAAATAAAGAAGCATTGGATTAAGCTACCTGCTCGACAAAATGCACTTAACAAATATTTACAGAACATTCTGCACAATGTGCATTCTTCTGAACTGCATATAGAACATTCTCTAGGAAGGATCATATTTTAGGCCACAAAACAAGTCTTCACATAGTTAAGAGGATTGAAATAATATCATTCATCCTTTCTGAAAACAGTGAATAAAATTAGAAATTAAAAAAAAACAGAAAGAACTTCAGAATTTTGTAAATGCATGGAAATTGAATAATATGTTCTTTAATAATCAATGTCTCAATTAAGAAATTAAAAGGGAAATTAAAAATTTTTTTTTTAAATAAACAAAGATGGAGCACAATATACCTGAACTTATGAGATACAGCAAAGGTAATTCTAAAAGGGAAGTATATGGAAATGAGAAAGACCAGAGCAGCAATAAATATATCTATATGCTCTCTGAGAACATAGAAACTCATTGGTACAAACAGGTTGAAAGTGAAAGGATGGAAAAGTTAGTTCATGCAGACTGTAATAGCAAGAGAAGTGGCTACATTAATATCAGACAAATAGACTAATTTAAAAATTGCAAGACACTTATTTGGTGTGGATATCAATGTGAGAGTGTTCAGATATGAAATGAGTACACCATGAGAATTGTAACCTAATCGATGGATTGATCCACTAATAAGGATTAACTGGAGAAGGGTGACTGTAGGCAGCCAGGTTATGGCTAGAGGAGATGGGCCACTAGGGGTGTGCCTCTGGGGCTCATATTTTGTTTATCTTTTGTCCCTGGTGAGCAGAGTGCCTTCTCCACTTCCTGGCTGTCATGTCTTGAGCTGCTCTCCTCCACATTACCCTTCTGCCATGATGTTCTGCCTCACCTTGGGCCAAGAGCTGTGGAGTCAGCTGATCACGGAACCTCTGAAATGGTGAGCCAATACACATTTTCTTCCTCTAATTGTTCTTATCAGGTCTTTTGGTCACTGATTAGGCTTAAAAGATACAAATAGAGTATCCTACACCAAGACGGGAGGGTACACATTTTTCTTGCATACACATGGAGCATACTCCCAGATAGGCCACATGCCAGGCCACCGAACAAGGTCAGTATGCTTACAAAGATTGAAATTATAACAAAGTGTCTTCTTTAACCACAATAGAAAGCAACTAGATATCGATAGCAAAAGCAAAAGTAGAAAATTCCCATGTAGGTGGAATGAGCATGCTTTTATTTTATTTTTATCTTTTATTGATTTTACTTTTTTTAAATACACAACAGCAGTGGAATGCATTACAATTCTTATTACACATATAGAGCACAATTTTTCATATCTCTATGTAAAGTATGTTCACTCCAATTCATGCCTTTATACATGTACTTTGTTTTTTTTTTTCATTACAATTCTTAATACAGATATATACCACAATTTTTCATATCTCTGTTTGTATATAAAGCATGCTTTTAAATAACCAATGAATCAAAAAAGAAAATATAAATGAAATCAGAAAACATCTTGTAACTAACAAAATGAAAATGCCAGCTACCAAAATCTTATGGGATGCAGTGAAACAGGGCTCAGAAGGAAATCCACAGCTATAATGACCTACATTAAGAAGAAATATACAACTAATAATCCAACTGTATGAGGGAAATAAGAACAAATGGAATCCAAAGCTGGCAGGAGGGAAGAAAATAGTAAAAAAGAGATGAAATAGCCAAAGATGAGCCAGAGACTAATGACAATGTTATTTCTCCCCTTTCCAAGTTTTCATAGTTGAGTCATGAATTGAATCAAAGGGATGTAAGTAAAGACTGCAGTTTCCAGGTCATTTCTTAAAGCCAAAGCTGTTTTATCCTTTTCCTGTCTATCACCTGCGAAATAGGGATGGAAGCTATCCATCTCCAGCCCTGGCAATGAAGACAACACCCTGGGAGATGGAGGGGCAAGAAGGAAGGAGCCAGGGACCCTGCCTGTTCTCCAGTTGCTGAGCCACCTTGCCCGCCAGACTGCTCACCACCGACTGCTTCCTGGGAGGAAAGAAACCGTCTTAGAGGAGTGCTGTGTTTTTCCCCTCATAGCAGTTGAATCTGCACCGCCCTTTAGACAAGAGTTAATTCCTTTGTTTTTGCAACTAATAAACCTACAGTCTTATTTCTTTTTTCTTTTCTTTTCTTTCTTCCTTCTTTCCTTTCTTTCTTTCTTTTTTTCTTATTTTAGAGTCTTATTTCTGGAATAACCCTTGTTCATTGTTTGGAACTTGACACCATATCTTACACTGAATTGGTTAAAAAGAGGCCTGTTCCTGGGTTTCTTTTCTTTCTATTACTTTCTCTTCCTACCTCTACATGCTGCTAAAAAAACAAAAAAAACAAAAAAAAACAAAAAACATATTCACTGAAGTCACTTTGCAGGACATTTTTAGGGATCGGAGGTTCAAACATCCTCCAATTAATCATTTTCAAAATTTCAAGGCTATTCCCAAGAATTTATTCTTTTGCATAAACTTAAGTATTGTTTTGAAGTTCCTCCAAGATGTATCATTGCCCCAAGTAGATAAACAAACAAAAGCAAAAATGGGTTTTGAGTGTTGTACACTTAAAAAATAAATTGAAAAGGTAAATGTTGACATCCTCACTCTGGAGTCTTCTCATTAAGGAACACAGTATGTCTTTTTTATTATTACTTTGCAATGTACCCCTGAAAAGTTTGAGAGCTTTGTTACCTCCAGTGGTGCATTTCATATTTGTCAGGCAGAAGTGTGGGTGCTGCTCTCTCTGTACTGCAAGATGTACCGATACCCAGGCCAACTGCAGTAGGGGGCCTTAGACTGTGCTCCTGGAAGGGACAGGGGTACCGTACCTCCTGTTCTCTCACCCCTCATCAGGTTCCCCAGTTTCCACTCACAGCAGGAGGCCAGTACAAGAAGTTGATTTGAATTCCGGAAAGGCAGGGCCAGACCAGACCTCCAGCATGCCCAGCGCCTTCCATTTAATAGGCAACTGAGGCTCAGAGGAGCAGAGATTTGCCTGGGGTTCACTTTATGAGCAGAGAGAGAGCTGGGGCTGGCACTCAGCTCACCTGACGTCCATGCCTGTGCTTTCTGCTTGGTCCAAACTGCTCCTCCTCCTGCCGCTTTGCTCTTCTCTGGAGCTTCCTTGGAAGGTTAAGTGGGGTAGGTTAAGTGGGGCAGCAGCAGAGCCAGTTTGTCCCACATATTTTCCCCCTCATCCTCACTACCTGAGCCTGTCAGCCCTGACCAACGTACAGTCTGTCTCTGGAGAGCACATTTATTCTTGCTAAGATATCAAGGACTTAGAGCGTCTTGCTGCCTCATTTACATCTTAAACTAGAAGTCCTGCTGGGCATGGTGGCACACTCCTGTAATTCCAGCTACTTGAGAGGCAAGGCAGGAGGATCACAAGGTCAAGGCCAGCCTGGGCAACTTAGCAAGACCCTGTCACAAATTTAAAATTTTACCAAGGCTCTGGGAATGTTGCTCAGTGTTTGCCTAGCTTATGGAAGGCTCTGGGTTCAATTCTCGGTATTGCAAAGCAAATCAAGAGAATTCAGGCTGTGGTGTAGTCCAGTGGTAGGGCTCCTGCTTAGAATGCACAAGACCTTGGGCTTACTACCGGGCACCCTCCAAAGATAGAGACTATTCAGCAGTATAAGGGAACATTTTGAGTAATCTGTTGATTTTGCCAAACTTCATTCCCTGAAATTCATTTTCACACAGAATGCCACACAACTCTCTGATGGTAACCCATCCTTTTGAATTCCTCTCCTCTGTTACTCCTATCTTTGCTTCTTGTCACAGACTTTAGCTATTTTGTTGCAACAGGAAAGCTGCCTTGGGAACCATCCTTCTCTCTGTCCTTTTGCCCACGACTGACGGGTTTTTCCTCTCTACTTATATCATCTGACATTCCTTTTGGGCTTTGATCATGCCCTTGGTCCTGCTTAGAATTCTGTGTCTGCCTTTGATCTTTCCTGAGCTTAGCTAAGCAGCTGCCTTGGGATCCGTCTTGTGGTCTGCCACATGGAATGTCACAAAGTGGCGCTTCTTCTTGACTTGGACGGTCCCCAGGCAGTTGATAGAGACATGATTTGATATGTGGTTTTGGTCCTTGTCACACACTTGCAGTGTCCCTTGTCCATGTTAAAGTGGCCTTGTTCTCTACTGAGACATTGGCGTGGCGATCCACTTACACAGTGGCCATAGCCTTGATCTTAGTCGGCATTTTCTATCCACTGATGACCATCGTCCTCTACCTGCTGTACAGTTGGGGTGCGAGGTTGTCTTGTGGTGTCTGCGCACTGCCCGGGATGGACTGGTTCTTGTTTTCCACCTGGATGTTGGTCTGACGTTCTCATTTCAAAACATGCACACCAAGAACATTGATTATATATTTGTTTCTGGTCATGATAATGATCACCTACTTGCTGTTTGACTTAGATCTTGGGACCCAGCTTGGTTTTTACCTTTTTATCCTGAATAGTGCTGACCTCCTTGTCTACTTGGAAATCCATGTGATCCATTTTGTAATCGGTTTTGCAACTTACCTGGTAATTGATAATGAGAATGTCTGGGCTCCGTGGTCTCCAGAGTTCCCTCTCAGGTCTTGCCCTGGACCTTTTTCTAGTCAATGCACTGATGTTCCCAGGAGGGCTGTGCCTCTGGGTGGACAAGACTCAAGCATCACCAGGGATAAGAAACCCTCCAGGAAGAGGTCTGGGCCAGCACTCTACAGCTCCAAAACATGCCTTTTCCTTTTATTTGGGGCCTGTCCATTGCAGGAATGCCCCCAACCCCAAACCTGTAGGGACAATGAGATCTCAGGGTCAGAAGAAAATGAGGCAGAAAGTGACATTGCTATTGGCAAGCAAGAGCCAGGTTCAGTGACCCCAAGGACAAAGAAGCATGAGCCGGTGGGGTCCTGCAGGGACCAAGGGTCTGAGACCAGGTGGGAGTCTGCACCTTAGAGTCATCACACACTTCATTGAGGTCAGGGGCACCCAGGGAGACGGGGGATGGAGTGAAGAGTGGAGGGTGGGCACAGGAGCTGGACCAACTTGTGCCTGTGGAGGGTTAGGGCACGTGTTTCTGTACTTGGCCTCTGTTCAGATGAAAAGTGACGTTCTGTGAAGTAGCAGGAAGCATCATCCGCCCTCGCTGGGCCTCAGTTTCCTCTCCTGACTTGTGATCATCCAGTTGGAACCCGGGGCTCCTCACCACCTCTCACACGTCCCCTTTCATCTCTTCCACCGTACACAAAGGCTCTTTCCTGCATTCTGAGGGAAAGAGTAGCTAAGTTCTTTGTGGTCTCTGAGGAGGACAGATGCACTTGAACAGGATGTAAGAACACTAGCTCTGTGCAGAAAGAGAATGCTAACTGCCTTAGCACTTTAAACGAACACAAGGAAGAAATTGAGTTAGCTAATCTGAAATATAAGACACAACAAGATCACATTATCAACTTATGAATATGTTTATGTGATTGATTCATGCTCAAGAAATTTAACAGGTCGACAACGAGACTCACTTCTCCCTACAGAAGAGGACAGAGCCCAAGAAAAACCCCAACACAGTTTTCCTAACCAAAGTGATCAGACAGTGTAGGACATGGGCACAAACCAGACACGGATTCCTGGCCAAGATGGAAAAGTTGGCCAAAATGGAAATAGACCGCTTGGCCAGTGTCCAGGGACAAGCATGTCCTACTCTGTCCTACTCTGTCATGGACAAAAGGGCACATGACAGTAGGGAGCTAGGTCAGACATTATATCCAAGTTAAGCGGCAGGTACATGACAATAATAATCAACTAAAATCCTAATCAAGATCCAGGATGGTGCCAATGTGCCAAGAAAAGCCTAGTCCAACTCTGACATAAACCTGCCCAATAGACAAAACTCACCAAATGAAGACCAGGAACAACACCAAAGTAAGTTTCTTACCAAATAGGGGAGACTCCTACCCCCGTGTTTAGGAGTCGCCCATGAGGAGTGGTACACGAGGAGTTCCTGGGACTGTTATGGGACTGACATCCACGGTCCACACCAATCTCAGAGCTGTGTCCAGGCTGGGGAGATGCACATCACTCCCAGGTGAGGTGAACACCTGGTAGAGACAGGATGAGCTGCCCGTGTCCTGGATTTCTGCTGTTGGTTTTCAATGACTTTCTTTTGCAATCCTACCAGTTAAAATTCCTTGAACATGTACCAGCTATATAAACATACATAAATATAAAAGCATATACATAAGTTTATGATGTGATCTTGTTGCTTCTTAGAACTTCAGATTGATTAGCTTAATTTTTTCCTTATGTTTGTATAAAGTGCTAAGGTAGTTCACATTTTCTTTCTGCGTATGGTGAGAATCCTTGCATCTTGTTAGGGAGCATCTGTCCTCCTCAGAGACCACAAAGAACTTAGCTGCTCTTCCCCTCAGAATATAGGAAAGAGGTGGATGAGGAGGAAGAAAGATCCTGTGTGTGCTGTGGGAGAGATGAAAAGAGACGCACGGGAGGTGGTGAGCAGCCTCGGGTCAAAGCCACGTGTCCAGATTTCTGGCTGGAAACTCAACACTAAAAACAGGTGCCTGAACTCTGCCAGTCATTATTTGCCACCCAAGGCCAAAGCCAGAGACCCTTCATGACCCATTCCTCATGGGATCTCAGGGACAGATGATTTCCTAGAAAAGACAGAGAAGATGTAGTGCAACAGGCCCTGGGGAAGTCCCTGATCTACTTTGCCTTCAGTCCCACCTGTCCACAGTAGCATGCCCTGGACTTGGTTTAAGTATTCTGCTCCTCTGACAGCTTCTTTTAAGATGCGAATATTCCAGAGTGTTATATTAAGTCTCTGCCACATCAGCAAAGGGATACGGGTCAAACAATGTTGGCCGTGTCCTGGATTCCTGCTGTTGGTTTTCAAACAAGATTTGGATATGAGATATCATGAGGTATCGCCCAAAGCTCCTGTGGAAATATTCAGAGGTGAAATGATTATATTATGAGAACTATAGCTTAATTGGTCCACCCTAATTTGAATGGAATAACTGAGTGGTAACTCTAGGCAGGTGGGGTGTGGCTGGAGGAGACAGGTCACTGGGTCCGTGCCCTGGAAGGGTGCATCTTCCTTGTGGCCCCTTCCCTCTCTCTGCTTCCTGACCCTGCCAGGAGCTGACAGCTTTCCTTCACTGGGCCCTTCCCCACCACCCCCATGATGTGCAGGGCCCAAAGCAATGGAGTTGACCACCTGTGGACTGAGACCTCTGAACCCATGAGCCCCAAATACACTTTCCCTCCTCTAAATTGCTCTTATTGGGTATTTTAGTCACAGCATGAAAAAAAAGTGACTTTAAAAAATTATCATATGTAGAGAGCCAGAGGACTGGCTACAGTGGTTTTAGAGGGGTATCTTCAAAATGGTCTCTCCCCTCCCCTCCCTCTCCCCCCTTTCTATACATCTTTTTTTTAACATTTATTTTTTAGTTTTAGGTGGACACAATATCTGTATATACCATTGTCAGGAATGTGAATTAATACAGTCATCATGGAAAACAATGTGGAACCATTGTGGAGACGCTTCAGACAACTAGAAATAGAACCACCTGATGATTCCAGAGTAACTGCTTGGAGGAAGAAGAAGGAGGTGGGTGAAAGACATTGTTTTGGAGCCCAGGGATGAACCCACCAGGGTGAGGCCCAGCACCAGGCAGAGTCCCATGGCACTTGATCTCAGACCAGGGACTGTAAATGAGATGTCCCAGGTGGAGCTTGCAGACACAGTGGGGACAGACTACTCACTTAGGGCACTACCCAAACCTATCCTGAACAACACCCCAACTACAAATTTGCAAGAAATTTGAGTCTAGGGTGCCCCCTAATGTCAAAATTGTGTCAACATACCAACCATGACTTGTAGCAAACTTGGGACTGAGTCTGCCACCTAGGGGTGAAATGGTAGAGTCTCCACGGACTCCGTCAATACATTTCTGGAAGGATACACACAGAGTGAGATGGCAAAGCCTGAAATGAATACCTCATACTTCAATGTTCAGATATCTCCATATGTCAGCAAGTATCAGGAGCTTACAGGGGACCATGACCTCACCCAATGGACACAGTGAAGCAACAGAAGCCAACCACAGGGTGATGGCTGGCTGATCTCTTGGACAGAGAATCTAAAATAATTATTTTAAAGAAACGCAATGAACTTTAAGAAAATGTAAAGAAACACTTCCATAATTTATCTGAGAAACTTAACAGAGAGACTAAAATAATTTTTAAATAATCAAACAAATCCTGGAAATAGAAAGCACAAATGGAAATATAATGCATAATAAACGCAACATCATGAGTCACCAAGGAAATACATGCTTTGCAATAAGTCATGTTAGGAAAGCCATAAAGACTTTTAATGCATGGGGAGGGAGAAAAAAAAAAGAAACTATAATCAAATTCAAACAAGAGGGACTGGGGCTCCATGGTAGAGTGCTTGCCTAGCACGTGTGAGACACTGGGTTTGATGCTCAGCACCACATAAAAATAAGTAAATAAATAAAACAAAGATATCTGCAACTAAAAGATCTTTATAAAATTCAAACAAGAAAAACTAGGAAAAATACAGCTAGTATCAAAGAAAAAGTGTTAATCTCCCCCATATATAAAGAGCTCTATGAAATCTAAAACCCAAGAAGAAAGTGAATAAAATTCAAAGACAGAGGACTGGAGTTGTAGCTCAGTGGTAGAGCACTTGCCTAGCATGTGTGAGGCACTGGGTTCAGATCCTCAGCACCATATAAAAATAAATAAATAAAAATAAAATAAAGTCATTGTGTCCATCTACAACTAAAGAAAAATATTTTTTTTAATTGCAAGGACAGAAAATTTGTAAGAAATATTTCAAATGGCCCTTAAAATAAGGAAAAGATTCACTTCTGTAGTAACCAAAATGCACATTGAAACTCTGCTGCAATGTTTTCCACCTACCAGACTGCCCAAACAGAGTTTGACAGCAAACTCTGCTGGCAAAGGTGTGAAATAGTCTTTCTGGTACGTGGCTGGTTAAGAATCCAGAATGGTGTAATCCCTGGGGATTTTTTCCTGAGCTGGGGATGTATTATGGAAATTTAGCAATGCATCTATCCTTCCAGCAATCACTTCTAGGAATCTGCCCTGAGGGTGTATGTCAACAATTACGTTAGCGTGTGTGACTTCAGATTGTCTGTGTACGTAAGACCAGAAAATGAGGTGAATGAACTCTGACACATCCACATAACAGAAGATTATGACACGATTGTTTAAAAAAATAGAACAAGGAAGGTCTTCATTAGCTGAAATGGAGGGATTCCCACTTACATTTTAAAGAACAATGTATATAATAATCAGTCTATAATAATAGATGCAAATAATAATAGTTTTTCAAATAAAAATTTAGGAAGAATAAACCAGAAACCAACAATATTGTTACTTGCAATGACTGGGTGAAGTGGAGAAGGGCAGGCAAGGCTTCTGTGACCCTCTTTTTGTTTAACTTTGACTTCCAAACCGCAAAAATGTTTTGAATGTTTGAAAAATTAAATAAAAAGAAAATAACTCTTAACAACTAAAAATAAAGAGAAACGAATGATTAATATAAAATTGAAAATTATATTTTTTTAAAAATATTATTCTGTCACTTTTGCTTATATCGCTTAATGTATATCTTTGGTTGGATATATCCTAAATACAAACAGAAATCTAAAACTTCACTGGGTTATTGTCAGCAGTAATGATGGCACTGTAAAAAAAGCTACTTTATGGATGTTTTAGGAGAAAGAAGTAAGAGAAAAGAGAATCATACATAAAATTAATGTTTTAAAACTATCATGTTAAATATGAACTGGAAAGGCCAATATGAAATCATGTTTTTAAAATGTTTTCTGGGTTTGTAAAATGAAAGCGACTACATCACAATAGTATTGAACACACTCACTGTGCTGATTGTGGTTTCTAAATCTCTTTCCCCCATCCCTTAGAGAAATGGCTGGTTTTAGGGAGGACAGGAAATGTCAACTGTAGGCATTTATGTATGACACCTTCTGTCCTGGAAAGCCAGGAAACGCTTGATAACCAATGCGGCAATGCAAAGGACAAGCGGGAAGCAGATCCCCATGGCCACATGTAGAACAAATGGAACAAAGAATAAAGACTTTAATTGATCGTAATATATGGAATAAATAAAAAATATATAATCTTATAGCAATTTTAAAAAACAGATTACAAGAAAGAAAAAGAAATCTCATCTTTACAGAAAAATGTTAGCTAGTAAATTGGAATAAATAGCATTATTAGAAAAAGAAAATACAATTTTGCTACTCCTAGTGTGGTATTTTATGTGAACAAGGGTCTCAGTAGGTACTAATACCACTAGGATACTAGTTGTGGGACTTCAGGATATTCCCAGTTGATAAATTTTCACCCCATCAATTTCTTTTTTTATATATTTATTTTTTAGTTGTAGGTGGACACAATAACTTTATTTTATTTTTTTTATGTGATGCTGAGGATCGAACCTAGTGCCCCACATATACTAGCCAGCACTCTGCTACTGAGCTACAGCCCCAGCCTCCCATCAATTTCTTATTGATTGCAAAGGAAGAATTTTTTTCCTGTGCTGGGAATGTGGTATCACTGAACCACATCCCCAATCCTTTACTTCTGTTTTCTCAAATTTTGAGACAGGATATCAAATATAAATTGCCCAGGTTAGCCCAGAACTTGCAATCCTCCTGCCTCATTTTCTGAGAAGCTGGAATTACAGACATGGGCCACCACACTCAGCAGAAATGTATTTTTATAATGGAAAAATCAGGATTCCCGTCTTAAATTAGCATTGTTAAGAATATAATAGCTGATCTTCTCCCTGATACACTGCAATATGAACTATACATTGTAAAATGAACTATACTATATCTCCTATGACACTTTCTTACCAAAATGTTAAACTTGAATTTTAATACAATTTTTCGACACAATACCTTTATCTTATTTATTTTACTTTTATGTGTTGCTGAGGATCAAACCCAGTGCTTTGCACATACCAGGCAAGCACTCTACCACTGAGCCACAACTCCAGCCCCATTAACTTGAATTGAATATAACATCTTGGTTACAATACATACGGAGAAGAGAAAGGCAAGTTAAATGTCACTGTGTGGAAACAATTGGATAAATTCAGGATGTGTGACCTTCTAGAAGACAATTGTCATAGACTTGCAAAGCCGACATCCTAAAGACAGAGAATTGGAATCAAGCATCTTGATTTGGAACAAGACTTACACAAGACAATTGGGGAAGTTTCAAAAATAGAATGAATATTGACACTATCATAGAATCAATTCTCTCAAGCATGAGAAAGGCATTACAGTTATGTGAGAGATGTTCTTGTTCCCACATGAAAGTTGAACAGCAATTATATTTTAGGTGATATCATTGAAATAATATTACATTATTGGATCTATTAATAGTATTGAGATATATAAGAATATTCTCTTACGAGAATCAAAGGAACATACTGTCTGCAAGTTACTTATAAATGATTCAGCAAATATATGACATAGAATATGTATAAAGATATGCCCATATACATACTTTTCTATATATTTGAAATATTTTATGATGGAGAAATATATGACTTGAGAACATACAGGATTTGAGGAACTTATATGTTCTAATGAAAGTTTAAATCTTTGCTTTTGAAACTTAAATGTTTAACTTTTCGGGAGCTGACTTTTATTTGCAGTGTGAGGAAAGGATACCATTTACTTTTCTTCTATATTCATCATTTTCTTGATTGATTAGCCTTCCCTTCCCCACTGATCTGCCAATCCACTTATATCCCAGATCGAAGTTCTACATATGCACAGATCTCATTTTGGGGTTCTCTTTCAAATCACATTGAGTCAGTCTTGTTGATCTTTTCATTTATACCCCGTGTTCTATTTTTATGATGATGTTACAATAAGTCTTAATGTCTGGGAAAGGGCAGTTCTCCCTTCCCTAATTTTTTGGGGGGAAATGTATTGGGCACTTTGGCCCATTTCCTTTCCATATAAAAATTGCAATCAGCTGTCAAATTCCCACAATGAACACCCCCAACCCCCATACAGACTGGATTTATATTATAATCTAATATTTAATTCAAGTTTAGAAGAATTTATGTCTTTTCGGCAATCTGATCAATTGTTCATGTGAGATATCACTCCATTCATTTAGTGTTTTTTTTCAATAATTCATAGCAACTTTTCCTATGTTTTGTTAAATATGATGGTGGTGGATTCTTTATAATTTTTGCTGTTATTATAAACTTGCTAGGTAGCGAGGATTAACAGAGAAAATGTGAGTATAATGTGGTTTAATGTAACAAGCCACAGGATGGAGCTGTAAACACAGGGATCTGACTCCCTGGCACCTATGGCCGTGGCCAATCGCAGTATTTCTATTTCTAGGGATGGACTATTGAGGTAGACTACTAAGAAGCTGTTGGGGGGAAATAAATTTTCAAGGTGTGGGTCACAGATCAGCAGCATCAACATTGCTCAGGGACTTGTTAAAATTAAAATTGTGGATCACTCTCCAAATCTACAGGATAAACACCAGTGGGAATGGAGCCAACAATCATTATTTTAATAAATCCTCGAGATGATTCTGGTGCATGTTAAATATTGAGAATCACTGGCTCATATAAGGGGAAAAAATATAAATCTTATGGGTAAAAGTGACTCAAGAGACTCCAGCCAGGAGATGTGGCCTCTTTCCTAGTTCACAGACCTGGAGGCTCTTGGTTAAAAGGTAACCAGGTCCTGGGGATGGGGCTGGGGCTCAGCGGTAGCACACTTTCCTGGCATGCGTGAGGCACTGGGTTCGATTTTCAGCACCACATATAAATAAATAAATAGATAGATAGATAAATTAAGGTCAATCAACAACTTAAAAATTGAAGGAGGACCCTGAGGCACAGCACACACTCACTATGGATCTGCCTGTAAGATCTTCCCACTGTAACAGGTTGTCATTTATTAGAGTGGCTGTGTACTGGGTAAAAGGAAGTGACCATCATGCAATCACAGGCCTTCTGGCCGGTTCCCGGACTGGTATGAACTGGTACGAACCACCCCTGTCACAGTTCTCAACTCCCTCAGTGCAGGACTCCGCTTCTGGGCTATCTGTTCAGTTCTCTTAACCTATTTTTCTATTTCTATGTCAATAACTAAAGCAGCATTAATTCCTAATAATTTAACTAGGCAATTGGTAGGGATTTCCTGGTCTTGCAGAATTTGTATTAAATTCTTATACTTTTATTCTAACATAAGAATAGGGGGGTAGTTTGGGGGACAATTGTCAATTTCCTGAAAAATCACAGGAATTTTTATTACAATGATATTAAATTTAAAAAAATTTAGTAGAAGTTGGACACAATACCTTTATTCTATTTATTTATTCTTATGTGGTGCTGAGGATTGAACCCAGGGCCTTGAACATGCTAGGCAAACACTCTACCACTGAGCCACAACCCCAGCCCTACAATGATATTAAATTTATAAACAATTTGAGTTGAATCAACATCTCTACTATGCTCTATCTTCCTGAAATGTGCACAGTTGTATCTCTACACTTCAGATAAGACCCAGTAAATCTTTTTTAAATTTTATATATATACATATACATATGTATATATTTAGTTGTTAGTGGACCTTTATTTTATTCATTTATTTTATATGTGGTGCTGAGAATTGAAACCAGTGCCTCACACATGCTAGGCAAGTGCTCCAATGAGCCACAACCCAGCCCAAGATCCAGTAAATCTTTCAACAAAAAACTATTAGAAATAATAAATTTATTGAAGTGGCAGAATACAAAATCAATATTATTTCTAAATAATATTTGAAAAAGAAATCAAGAAAACAATCCCATTTAAAATAGATTAAAAAATAGAAATAAATTTAAACAAAGAAGTGAAAGATTTGTGTACACACACACACACACACACTCACACACACACACACACAAACCTATAAAATTAAAGAAATGGAAGGAGACTCAAAAATGGAAAGATGAAAAATATTCCATGCTTCTGAATTGGAATAATTAATATTACTGAAATGATTGTACAACCCAAGCAATCTACAGATTCAATGCCAGCCCTATCAAAATTCAATGTCATTTTTCACATTCTTTGAAAAAAGTGGCCACAATCTAAATAGCATGGTGCTAGCATAAAAAAGTGACTAAAGAACCCTAGAGACAGCCCACAAATAACCCACACGTTCATGGTCAGTGAATTTTCCGAAAAGGTCTCAAGAACATGCAACAGGAAAGGGGCCGTCTCTTCAGTGAATCGTGCTGGGAAAATGATATCCACGTGGAAAAGGACAAGATTGGTCCCTGCCTCACGCCACATACAGAAGTCAACTCTAAATGGGTAAAGACGGATGTAAGACTATAAGAGGAAAACCGGGGGAAAGCTCCCCGACATTTTTTCTGGACAATATGTTTTTGAATTTGACCCCAAATCACAGACAACTAAAGAGAAAATAGGCAAGTGGGGTGACACCAAACCAAAAAGTTTCTGCCCGGCAAAGATGACAGTGGAGTGAAAGGTCTGTTCGTAGATGGAGGAAATACCTTTAAAACACAGATTCAATTAGAGGTTTGTGTCCAACACACACGAGTGACTCAAACAGCTCAATAGCAAAAAAGCAACCGATTTTTACAATGGACAAAGAACCTGGGTAGACATTTCTTATTTTGGGGTACTGGGGATAACTCACGGGCACTCGAGCACTGAGCCCCATCCCCAGCCCTATTTTATATTTTATTAGAGACACGGTCTCCCTGAGCTGCTTAGTGCCTTGCTAAATTGCTGAGGCTGGCTTTGCACTCAGGATCCTCCTGCCTCTGCCTCCTGAGCCACTGGGATTATAGGAGTGCGCCACCGCGCCTGGCCCTGAATAGACATTTCTCAGAAGAAAACATGAATGGCCAATAGGTATGTGAAAAAAAATGTTCAATAGCATTAATCATCTGAAAATGCAAAAAAAAAAAAAACCCAAAACCAAAAACAATGTCACCTCATATCCATTAGAATGGCTGTTATTAAAAGGATAGAAAATTAAATGTAAGTGAGAACAGAGAAAAGAGAATCCTTGGATACATTGTTAGTGAAAATATCAATTAGTATAGCCATTATGGAAAAACTGTAGAGAGGTTTCTCACACACTTCAAAGTAGAACTACCATAACACCCAGCAATCTCAGTTCTGGGTATACATCCAACAGACATGAAATCAATGTGTCAAAGAGACATCTGTGCCCCCGTAGTTATTGCAGCCAACATACAGAATCAAACCCAATGTCCACCAAGCTAAGGGAGGATAAAGAAAATGCGGTATATAAATACAGTGGAGTACTATTTGGCCTTTAAAAAGAAGGAAATTCTGGTACTTGCAACAATATAAATGCACCTGGAGGACATTATTCCTAAGTGAAATAGGCTGGCCTCAGAATGACAAATGCCAGGTGATCTCACTTATATGTGGAATCGGAAGCAGTTGAACTCCATGAAATAGAGCACAATGATGGACACCAGGGGCTGGGGCAGGGGTGGGGATATGCTGGTCAGAGCTCAGGACTGCTGAGAAATTTTCAAATGTTTACATCACACACACAAAAAATCAGTATGTGATGTAATGGCAGTGTTACCTTGATTTAACCATTATGCATCATGTACATACGTCAAAACATCACATTGTACTTCATGAGTATGTGCAATTACAATTTGTCAATTTAAAATAAAACTTAGAGACTGAGAAAAGACAAAGGAAACAATCTTTAAAGATTACTGATAAGCACAATAAAAGTTGTTAGTTTGAATTTTAAAAAAGCAAATTGCTTTCTTTACTAGTTTGAGCTTTGCCCTGCCCAGTTGTAAAAATTCTCCCTTTTATGTAATGAATTTCCATAAATGCATATTTCTTTTTAGATATCCTGTTCTCTTTGACTAGACTGTTTATATCTATACCAATACCACACTACATTAATTATCGTAACATTAGCATGTTTTGATACCTGGTTTGGCTAGCCTTCATTTTTATACATTTTTTTTGAGGGGGGGAGTGTACCAGAGTCCTTTTTATGTTTTATTTTGAGACAGGGTCTTGCTAAATTGCTGAGGCTGGCTTTTAACGTTTTATCCTCCCGCCTCAGCATCCCCAATAGCTGGGATTACCGGCATACACCATGGTGCCCAGTTGTTTTTACACTTTTGAAAAATTGTATTGGCGCCTGGCACAGTGACACACACCTGTAATCCCATCAATGTGGGAGACACAGGCAGGAAGATGGCAAGTCTGAGACCAGCTTCAGCAATTTAGTGAGACCCTCTGGAACTTTGCAAGATGTTCTCTCAAAACAAAAAATAACAATGGATTGGGCTGTTGCTCAGTGGTACAGTGCCCCTGGGTTTAACCTCTAGTAATTCCATCCCCAGATTTCATTGGCTCCTCTCAAACTTTCATACTAGCACTTTATAGGATCCCTTTGTCAAGTTCTTATCAAAAACCGTACTGGGGTTTTCACTGCAATCACATTGAATTTGCAAGTGATTTTAAAAAGACTACCAACTTTGCCATGTAGCAGCACCTTCCCAAGCATAAAAGTTATTTTTCCATTTATTTAGTTCTTATTGTAGGCCTTTAATACATTTTTTATCAATCCATGAAGGTCTGGCATAATTTTTAGATTTATTCCTAGTTTGTAGGACTTGTTTCTTTGATTGTTTACGACTTTTTCTATGATTTCTCACTGGTGATGTGTAAAAATGCTGTAAAATATTGTACAGAACTTATGTGTAACATCGTTGATGAATCTTACTTATCAAAATTATTGAGTGTTAAAAAAATACCATATAAAAACGACAAAAGTCTGCAAATAACGTCTGTTTTGCGCCATCCTCCCCCACGCTATATACCTTCTTGCTTTGTCTTATTGTATAGTTTTCACTGTCTCAGACATCGCTGGGAGAGAATAGTGATCCTTACTGTTTCTGACCTCAATCACAATTCCTCTGGAAATTCAGCTCATTGTAGGTTTTGCTATAGAGTTTCATTGTGTATGTGTATTAGTTTGTATTCTTAATTTTAGGAATTCACACTCACATTGAACTTTCTAAAAATTTTTATTTATTTATTTATTTATTGAGAGAGAGAGAGAGTTTTTAAATATTTATTGTTTTTAGTTTTCGGCGGACACAACATCTTTGTTTGTATGTGGTGCTGAGGATGGAACCCGGGCCGCACGCATGCCAGGCCAGCGCACTACCGCTTGAGCCACATCCCCAGCCCCTCACATTGAACTTTAAAACTCTGATGAATTCTAATTTTGAATATTTTATTTGGGATCATTGCTGTGTTCACAGAAGACATGGGTGCATAATTATCTTTTTTCTCCGGCTGTATTTGGTTGTAGAATGCAATCTTTGGTGTACTGCTATTGCGGCATAACAAATTGCCCCAAAACTCAGCATCTTAAAACCATAGACCTATGTCACAGCTTGAGGGTCAGGACCCCAGGAGATGGAGTCTTAACTTGGTGGTCCTGGCTGAGGTCAAGTCTAGCTGTCCACTGGCCTGTGGTCATCTCAAACCTAGAATGGGTCTGGAGAATCTACTTCCAAGTTCAATCGTGTGTCTGCTGGTGGCCCTGGGCCGTCATAGGATGTTGACCAAAACCGTCATTCCTCACCCTGTGGGCCACTCCCCAGATGGCCTGACTTCATGACATGACAACTACAGTCCCCCAGAGCAAACGGTCAAAGAGAAAGAGCCTGCTCCCCAAACGGAAGCTGCGGTTTTATCACCTAGTCTCATAAGGATGCTAACTGTCATCTGTGCAATATTCCACCATAGAAAACTGTGGGAAGGACTACACGAGCGTGTGAAGTAAGTGTGAGGATCCTGGCGGGCCCACGTGGAGGGTGGCTTCTCCACCCAGAGAACATGTAAAAGGGTTTTCTCTCTCTTTGCCCCTTTGCTGAGTCAGCCAATTTAACACACCCAGTCGCTGCTCCTGGAGACCTGATTGGAAGCCTATCCGGGCCCACTTTCTGCTTTGAGTATAAACCTTGCTGTTTGACCTCAGGTAGCTTGGTTTTTGTTGTTGTTGTTGTTTTTGTTTTTAGGGCTTTTATTATGAAAAGCCTCCTTTTCCTGGTGCATGATAACTATACTTAGTAGTGGGATTCACTGTGCCATGTCCGTACTTGCACAAAAGATTTGAGCCATCTCACTCCCCAGTGCCTTCCCCATCCTCTCCCTCCCCGGAGCTGCTGGCTCCAGCTACCGGGTCTCCTTCTGCCTGACTCTGCCGTCTTCCTCACCCCATCCCCTCCCTCTAGGTGAATAGCATCACTTTTTAAAAAAATTAGTGCACTACAGCTACACGTAATATTGGTGTTTGTTCATTCTGATATGATCAAACAAGCTTGGGATATAATCTGATCCACTTCAGATCCCAGTACTTCCCTTTCCCTCGCCTCCTCCCTCCCCCTGTTTTCTCCTCTAGGTCCTCTGTTCTTGTCTTCCTTCTGTTTTTTATGTTTTTTTTTTTTTTTTAGTCCTTTGTGGATATACATAAAGGTGAAATTCATTGTTATTTTAAATCAACATTTTTCCCCCATTTGCCTCACCCCCTACCTAACAGTCTGGGGAACAAGACTAACATTTTTTTTTCCAATCCCAGATTAAATTCTCATGTCCTTCACTGCCCACAAGAATTTTTAAAAATCCCCAACCTGGGAACTGGAGCCCTGACTTGTCGAGGACACCAGCTGGCTTTGAGACCCAAGTCCACCACAGTCCAAAGAGCACAGAGAAACGTGGAGCACATCTCTGCCTGCTCCCTGGCTCTAGAAGCCTGGTCTGCTCATTCCCATTCAGATGGTACTGACCACCAGTCACTCATCAACATGGCAATATTCTTTTTTGGGGGTGGGAAGGAGTACCAGAGATGAAACTCAGGGGCACTCTGCCACTGAGCCACCTCCCCAGCCCTATTTTGTATCTTATTTAGAGACAGAGTCTCACTGAGTTGCTTAACACCTCACTGTTGCTGGGGCTGGCTTTGGACTCGCGATCCTCCTGCCTCAGCCCCCCAAGCCGCTGGGATTACAGGTGTGCGCCACCTTGCCAGGCATCATGGCAGTATTTTTATGTGAACACAGAAGAAATGATGTCTTGGGAAAGAGAAGTGAGAGATTCAAACTCATTCCAGCAGGCAACGTGAGGCCATGATGTGCAGAGGGTTCCCAGGATGTACCTTTCAATGCTCTCAACTGATAAAGTGATTTTCTGTTGGCACTTTGTTTGAAAAAATGACATTTAGGAGCTAAAGTCATTTCTCCAGACACCACAGAGCCAGCGCCGGGAGATCCATGCTAGAAACTCGCAGCCTCATGATAGGCTTCCGGAACTTCGAGCCTCCTCCTTCCTCTCCACATCTCCAGCAGCAAACCAGAAGGGTCCCTCACTCCCACCCAACCCCAGTGAATCACAGAAGCAAGTTGTACACAGAGAAATAAGTTTATTTACTTATTCACTCGTTAACATATCTCCTGAAAGCCTCCTGGGTACCAAGTGCTTGCCAAAAGGAGGTATGGGTGGAGGAGCCAAGTCCTCACCACAGAATCCCACCTGGCAGCAGAAAGGGAGTTCCCACACCACACAGACCAGGAACCCAGAGCCACCTCCAACGGGCAGGAATCAAGCTGTAAGAGAAAAGCAGATAAGACCTTCAGCGTAGGAACAAGCCAAATCATTGCTACATTATTTCCTGTAACGAGGCCCCTAGAAAAAAGGAAAACAGCAAGGCAGTAGAGTTGAAAGAGTTTTGGTGTCAGGAGACTGAACTCAGGATTCATTTCACTGAAAAACTCAAACTCAGAGTTGGAACTAGATCATCCTCAAATCCCACGGATCCTTCAGGCCTGGACCCTGGACGTGGTGATGTAAACAACCTGAATGATGAATACTTAGTGCCTAGGGTGCTTTACCACACACTGTCATCTCCATAATGCTCACTTTTTCAAACAAGGAGACTGAAGCTCAGAAAGTGATTTGCCCAGAGCTCTCACCCGAGGCTGGAATGGAATCAAATCCACAGGTGGTCCTTGGAAATGCTTGCCCCGGGACCCAGGGAACAGTGCCCTTGAGGGATGAGGGAGTCCGACAGAGGCTGTGCTCGGAGTGCGGGACTCCCTCATCCCTCAAGGGCACATGGCTGAACCCCCAGAGGGTGGAAGCTGGGAAGGCTGCAGGGAGGGAGAGGACCAGCCCCAGCGCCCTCCTTACCTCTCACGGGGGGAATGCAGAGCTTCCCGCACATGCCGAGGCAGCACTTGAAGTCCCTGTCACACTGGCTGTCCGTCTCACAGTGGTTGGGGGGGTTAAGCATCATACACTGACCCTTGACCACTGGGCACTTCCCAGGCTTCCTCTTCACTGGTGAGGGCAGAGCCACATGTCAGTCTGTACCTTGGACACCCTGTCCTTCTGCTCCAGCCTGAGCAGGGAGGATCATCTCCCCCGAGCCCCATCGTACCTCCCTCCCACTAAGGCATCCCCTGGAGTAGCAGCTGGCTCCCCTCCCCTCGTGCCCCCCAGTTGGTGCAGGTGACCAGCTGTCCAGTGTGGACGGGATGGGCAGCTTCCAGGGGTAGCTATCTGAACGCCCTCATGGTGGCCTGGGAGACCGACCTCCTGACAGGCCAGGTCTTCTGCCAGGGGCCAACTTCCTGTGTGGAGCAGTGTGACTGACAGAGAAGGAGGCCTGGCAGGAACCCTTCCTCCAGGCCGTGCCCCTAGGCACTGGGTCTCCAAGCTCCCTCCTCTACCAGCTTACCTGGTCTGGGGATGGCAACAGGATCCAAGCATTTGATGCCACAATAATCAGGGCAACATCTCTTCTTCTCCGGACACTGCCAGTCACTCTGGCACTCAGGTTCCTCGTATCGGAAGCACCGGACTTGTGGTCTAGCAGGACAGGCTCCGGCTTTCAGAGATTCTAAAGAGAAAGTCAAAGGTCAGGTGAGGCTGGGTGCTTGTGTAGCCATCAAGAGTCTCCGGCAAAGCATCACTTCCCAGGAGGAGAGACACTCACCTCAGTGGCTGTCCACAAGTCCCAAGGGAAATGCCCTCCAGAAACAGTGACAGGTTTGAACAAATCAGGTTCACAAGCAGAGGAAGTCACGGACCCAAGAAGAAGGCAAAGGATGATGGAGATCAAGAGATAGAGACAAAGCTGGATGGAAGGAGCATGAGAGATGATGAGAATGAAAGTCAGAGACAGAAACACGGAGACTGAAGACCAGGAGCAGAAAGTCAGGAGACCAGGGAGTTGGGTTCTTGGGATTGGACGGTCATGGTGTGAGAGCGTAGGAGAAGGTGGTGGAGAGCAGGGAGAGAGGGCCAGAGAGAAACAGAGGAGGAAGACCTGGGTGACTGACGGCTGGGTGAACAGCATTTCCACACGCTGGGAGTCACACGAGACCTTGGAGCCCAGACAGAGGCGTGACCTCAGCGAGGTCTTCAGAAACTAAGTTGAGAGATCAGAGGCTAGAGAGGGGGACATTCCCATGCCATCAGGAGCCCCCACCTCTGAGGCTTCAGGCAAGATTGGGCCAGAGTAACTCCAACTCACCATTTCCAGAACCTTCCACAGCCAAAGGAGCCAGAGTTCCCAGAGCAAGAAGCACCACGAGTGGCAAGAGGCTGCTGGACTTCATGGTGCAGACAGGTGGCTCTGATAGCCAGCGCCAAAGCTCACTGTTTATACCTTTGCCAGTGGGTGTGGCCCCAACAGAAGGTTTTGGCTCCTCCCAGCTGCTGTTGCTGGGGCAGGAAGCTCAGTCAGAGACCAAAAATCATGAGACCAGGGAGATGGCAGCCCTTTCCTGTTTCAGACGGGACTCTGAGACCAAGAGAGTAACCATCAGAGAAGAGGTTGTCACCAGACTGATAAGGAGGCCGTTGGGGACGTCTGTCTGTCTGAGCATTGTGAGGAAGCAGCCCATTAGTCTTGCACGTGGAAGAGGGCGGAGAGGTCGGCTGCGCTCCCCGGACCTGGAGCTGAAACAGGAGACGTGGACGCTCAGCGGAGATTTGGGCAATACACCCCTAGTTCTGACATTTCTGGACTCTCTCGGATTGTGAAAGCACCCTACTGATTGCTTAATGAGATTTCTTTCTCAAAAAATGCAGATGACGCATCACCCAACCAACAGATATTTCTTTCCCAAATTATCTGTACCGTTACATCCCCAGAGTCTGTTCCATAACTGAAACGTGGAAGCCACTCACTAAATACGTGAAAGAAGCACTGAGAAATCCCTGCCCCCAGCAAATTTCTTTGGAGTTCAGTTTTCCCACCTGTTGAGATGGGATGATTCTAACAAGATGGTTCTCTTCAGAGACAAAAAGATGAAAAGTGTGGAAGAACTCCAAGAATAAATTAGTCATGTCCTTCATCACTGAAAATAACCAAAATGAATCTAAGATAACAGGACAAAGCAGTGTGCCAGTCTCTGTAATCAACATTTAGCTGGGGTTAATTTGAGATGATAGAGGGATGCTTCTTGCCCCAAAGTCCTACAGATCTCAGGTGACAGCAAAAATAAATAAATAAAAAGCTGCCATCTACCTGACCCATTCTGTGCTACCCCGTCGGCATAGACTTCCGCTAATTATCAAGATGGTGATTGCTTTCTGTAGAATCCAACCCCGATGGCTCTGACTCAAATCCACTCACTTCCACCACCCAGGGGACAGTTCAAGTCCTCTCACTCAAGTCCCCTACTTCCATTCTGTTTCTCCTATTTTCCTCAGTGCTCAGAGAGTGTCTGGGTTTTCATATTTTTTTTTTTTGCTGGGGGGTGGGGGGCAGTTACCAGAAATTGAATTCAAGGGCCCTCAACCACTGAGCCACACCCCCAGCCCTATTTTATATTTTATTTAGAGACAGGGTCTCATTGAGTTGCTTAGCAGCTTGCTTTTGCTGAGGATGGCTTTGAACTCGTTATTTGAACTCATGATCCTCCTGTCTCAGCCTCCCGAGCCACTGGGATTACAGGCATATGCCACCATGTCTAGAAAAATATTTGTTTCTACAAGAGAGAAAAAGGAAATTTCAAAATTAAAGGAATAATATATATATATATGAGAGAGAGACAGAGATTGAGAGGAGAGAACACTATAACTAGAATTTTCTATCTGTGGTAGATGGATAAAAACCAACTCTTTCTCATCAAAGAGCCCTGTGATCAATTAGCAATGCCTTCCATGAGGATAACCAACCCTGACATTTCTGTTATTGGCTCAATTGGCCATAATCTTCAAATTATAGAATATTGAGATCCTTCATAGGTTATCTAGAGCAAGGAGCAGCAAATTACAGTTTCTGAACCAAAACCAGTGGGCTTCCTGTTTTGTTTTGTTTTTAATACTTTTTCATTGTCAATGGACTTTTATATGTGGTGCTGAGAATTGAACCCAGGGCCTCACACATGCTAGGCAAGCGCTCTATCACTGAGCCCCAGCCCCAGCCCGGGCTTCCTGTTTTTCCTAAATATTTTATTGGAACATAGCCACATGTCCATTAATTCATGAAATATCCATAGCTATTTTCCCACGACAATGGCAGACTTGACATCTTTGCAACAGAGACCTAAAATATTTACTCATAGCCTAAAATATTCGATGTCTCGTCCTTTACAGAAATTTTTTTCCTGTGAATCCCCAGCTTGCAGTCAAAGGGACAGAATCCCTCAGGAAAAGGTACAAGCCTAAAGTTGCATCATGAGTTAATTTCACAACACAAAACTGAGCTTTCCTAAAATGGGTGACTCAGTTGCTAGTCCTCAAAGCCTGTTTGGTGGTGGACACTCCCGCTCCTAACAGCCTCTTAAGCTGAGATTGATTCACTGCATCTACACGACACACTCTCGATGGCCTTCAACTAAACCCTATGAACTCATTCATCCCACAGAAATCATTTAACAATTTACAACGTGCCTGGTTCTGTACCAGGCCCTGCAGCTACAACAAACAACACACAAAGTCAACACCACACGGCTGCTAAAACCCTGAACCTCAAAGGCAGGCTCACCTGAGTCGAAGGAAAATCACTGGACCTCTCTGAGGTTCAGTTACCCCACTGCAAAGTGGGAGTGTCGCTTCTTCTTTGTCTGAAGGCACCATGTCTGGGCCTGTCGGTGCAGTAGACATTGCTTTATCACAGTCAGGTTCCTGTGCACACAAGAGACCCGGGGCGCTGTCAGGCTCTAACCACGCTTTGTCCTTGGCTCTGGACCCAACTTGAGCTGTCCCATTAAAAGCTTGACAAAATCTGACTCCATTCCTACCCTGGTTCTGCTTTATTTGGAGAATCCTGACTACTATGGCCTCCTGGCCCCCACAGTGCCCACCACCATTTATTTAAGGCCAGTCACTCATTACTTGGGAGGATGCACTGTCCTTCAGCTTTTGAGTCCTGGCTTCCAATTAATATCTCAGGTCTGCTAGCGTGTCACCCATGTGAGGCGGGGAGAGGAACCCTGCAACAGGTGTCTCCTCGTGCACATCAAGTGGCAGCGGAGACCCTGGGCACCTCGGAGGGTCTGCACTCTCCCCATGAGTGTCCACATGCCGCTGGGGGAGCAACATTGCACAGAATTTTTTAAATTTTACTTATTTATTTATTTAAATTAGGTATGTATGACAGCAGAATGCGTTTTGGTTCATTGTACACAACTGCAGCACAACTTTACATTCCTCTGGTTGTACACGAGGTAGGGTCGCACCATATGTGCAGTCATACGTGGACCCAGGGTAATGATGTCCATCTCATTCCACCACCTTTTAAATAGAATTGTTAAACACCATAATAAGTCCAAGGAGACTGCAGTAGAAGGGGAACATTAAAAAAAAAATTTAATACCTCTAACAACACCTCTGTTGTTGCTGTTGCTGCTTTTCGATTTGAGCAAGAGGCCCCACATGCTCTCTCTGCTCTGAGCCCTGCAAATCCTATGTGGCAAGCACTGGAAGTGGGTGGGCGGGGCAGGGGGCTCATGGGTGAAGTGAGAGGAGCGTCACATTTGCATAAGAAAAGTCCTTCTCTCATCCACCCAGGCTCAAGAGTGACCCTAGAGCACAGTTCAATCAGAAGGTGAAGAATTAAAAAGAAAAAAAGATTTCAATTGTGAAGACCTACTGGTTGAGGAGCTGCTGGCTAGGAAGCCCTGGGGAGGAGACAGGAGCAGCTGCACCCCCCAGGAGCCTGCAGAAGGGGTGACTACAGGGACGTCAGCCACGGGTGGAGGGGTGGAGGGGAACCCCACAAGGGGGAGGAAAGAGGACAGGCCTCAGCCCAGCATGGAGGGACCCTGCCCTAATGGCCCTGGTGGTCCTGGCTGGCCTTAGGCACTGGGGGAAACAATTTTGAGGGCGATATTCCAAAGCACATGAGCCCCAGAAGTGTGGGGTCCAGGACAGGAGCCCAGATTGCTCAGGGAGATGTGTTTCAGATCTCCATCCTGACAGCAGATGCTCTCTTTCCCCTAACATTCACTATCTCTCAGTCTAAAAGAACAAAACAAAACAAAAACAAACAACAAAGAGAACAACACTTCTTTCAGAATCTGTCAGGAGATGGGGTTCTTGTGGCTCTTCCCTGTGTGAGTGTCGTGAGTGATGCAGCCCCTGCCTTTCTCCGGGCCTCAGTGCCTCCATCTGTCCCAAGAAGGTAACTGTGACTCTAAGAAATAATTTTCCCTCATCTTCCCAGGCCCCATCCCCAGAGACGCCGCCAATTTTCTGAATTTTACAGTTGCCTTTATAACTTAGCTCCAACAATCCCCTTGAGCAAAACACACAGAATATTCAGTAATGGCCGAAGGGGAGAATAGAGAAGCAGCATCCAGGAGTGGTGGGGAGGTGCTGGCGACACTGCTGAGCTAGACAGAGAGAGATGACAAGGACAGCTCAGATCATTTAGGTCACTGGAGACTTGTGGGTGGCAGACGTGGCACCAGATATCCCCACCTCTTAGAAGCCTAATTACTTTCTTCTTAGGGTTCCCACACTCAAGAAGTTTGAATTTTATAAGACTTGACCTTTCTCCCCAGCCACTCATGATATTCCTAATAAAACTGGGAAAGGCAAACCGTTCTTCGAGACTCAAATATGAACGGGGGTGGAGGGGGCATGGTTCCAGTAAAGCAGAATATGGATGAGGGTGGAATATCCACCCAGCCAAGAAACAGCAGGAGGAAGTAAGCAACAAGGGCAGATCTCAGGTGCCTTCCTGCTTATATACCCACCCAAGAGGGGGTAGGTTCTGTCATTCATTTCTTCAAAAAATGAGAGTCTATCTCCGGAGGGGAAGGCATCTACCACCCCAAGGTTAATGAAACAGAGGTTTTGGTATGTCTCAGGGAAGTTGGGGGATCTGGTAAGACAAAAAGTAAGACTGAGGGTTGGATATTAAGCAACTGCTAGCGTGCCTACCAGTGGAAGAAAAAAGAAAATTGAATGATTAAACTCTGGAACAGAGCCAGAAGCAGCCTGAGAAAACATTTCCCCAACCACTCAAATCCGACTCCCTTTGCCTGGATGGTAGGGTGTGAGCATCTCAGACATCACAGTCTGAAATCAGCCAGCCTGGGGGTCATCCTGGCTTCACCCACTAAAAGCCATATTACTTTGGACAACTACAATCGCCATCGTTAACATTTACTGGGAAAATGTGTATTCAACCAGTCCCAGTCAAGTTCTTTGCCACATTAAATTCTCACACAATACTGGACAGACACACTATGGTCTCATTTTACAAATGAGAAAAAAAAAATGAGTCCTGGAGAAGCCGTCTTTGAAGCATGTCAGGAGGTGGCAGGATGATGGATGGACCTGGTGCAAGTTTGCCTGACTGATCACTGCAGCTGGATAGTGGTGTGTCCAGGCTGGGGTCAGTGGAGAACACCACTATCAGGGCATCTCTGAGGCCCAAACAATGCCTAGAAGTCTATAGAGGACGCACACTTGACAGCATCCCTCCTGGCCTCCAGCCAGAATCCCAGCTCACCCAATTGTCTGTAAGCCCTGTCTTTTCTCTGGGATTCAGTTCTCCATTTGTAATATCAAAGCATTGGAACAGATGACCCGGAGAGGTCTAGGTCCAGGACTCTCCTGGGATCTTAACTTAGAGAACCAACCTTCCTGGAGAATAGTTGTAGAAATACACTGTATTCAGAACCTGTTTAAAGAGGAAGAAATGGAGCCCCTGAGAAGTAAGCAAGTTGGAGGCACCTGAGATTTACACCTAAGTCTTTGGAATTCAGCTACCTGTCACTTCGTCCTGGTCCTAAAGCCAATGATTGGGTTAACTCACTGCTGGCACAAGAAAGTCTGGTTTCACTCTTTTTGTCTTACTCCTTTATGCCCCAAATAAAAAACCAAGAAGATCAGCCTCTGCTGAAAAGAGGAATAAGGAAAAGCATCGAAGGAAAAACCAGTCATCCAACCTCCTAGTCAGTAATCCTCCTTAGGTTCTGAGGAACCAGGGATGCCTGGTGACCTACAGAGACCCAAGCCACATCAAGAGAACCAATTACTGCAAGGGCTGGGGACATAGCTCAGTTGGTGGAGCGCTTGCCTCGAATGCACAAGGCCCCGGGTTCAATCCCCAGCACCAAGCCACACACACACACACACAAATACATGAAGTCATCGTCTGGCTCGGTCAGGTTGACTTCATTTCCCCAGAATTGATTACTGCAAGAACTACTGACCACTCCAGTGTCCACCTGGCTATGGCCAAAATTAGACTCCCCAGAAACCTCTTGTAGGCTCTTGCACCTGTGACCCCTGGCAAGATGGAATTTGGGTGAAAACCTCCATCTTTCACCTGGAGGCTTGTGGCCAAACTGCTACTCCTCCAACCCCTCTGTCTCCCAGGTTATTGGCTCCACTGGGTGGCCACGGAAGTGGACATTTCCTGAACACCGATTCTCCTGGGTGTACTCAGCACTCTGGACTCTGGCGTCCGCAGACTGTTCTCTGACTTTACCCCTGAGCATCATCCAGACAGTGCTCCATCCCAGGCAGCTCCAGCCTGAGTCTAGAGGTTCTGTTCAGATGCAATTTGATCGAGGTCTCAAATGATGGCTCCCAGAAGATTCTCTCCACTCCACTCCCCTTCATGATGGCTTCATTCTCGGGCTCTCTCTTAGTGTTTGGAAAATGGCTGCAGCATCTCCTCCTGTCCTCAAATTCAAGTTCGGTAAGGAGTTCTGGGTAACTCAACTGACTAGAATTGAGTAGAATTAAAACTTCAAGCCAATTATGGGATCTGGGATGAAATTTCAAGGTCACAAGACCCATCGCTAAGTGAGGCCCCCAAACACAAGGCAGTTTTCAGAGTGGGAAAGAAAGTGGTTCTCTAGGGGTGAATTAGGATTTAATACATAATAGGTAGCTAGGAGAAGGGTGAAAGATGCTCAGTGGTCAGAACCATAATGTCCTTTTCAGTTTATCCCTCTGTGGCTACTTCAGTCTACATAACTCATCCTCATAACTGCATAGTTAATCTACATCCACTCTCATCCGAGCACACTCTAAACCATCCCATCCTCAGGATGTACCAAATCTCCTTCCCCAAGAAATACAGTAGATTCCTCCTCTGGCCCTGCATTCATCTCCAGTTCTGAAATCTGGATGAAAGCAGTTCTCTCAGTTAGATCCAGATAATGCTCCTTATAATCTTTACAATTTAAGTTAAATTTAATTGAAATGCACCCAATATAAAAGGGTAAAGTGTGAACAGAATAACTGTAATAAAAACTCCTATTTATTAAAGGGAAACATGTGTGGTCACTGGCCCATAGTATATATTATATCCCGTCAATGAATGAATATATATATGTATATAGCTATATTTATATATATAGCATTTATATATACATACATATATGCTACCTGGTGGTAGAGGAACTTCCTTGTTCAGGAATCTAGAAGATCCAGTTCTGCTCTCTGGGAGCCCCTCCCTTGCCAGCTGCCTTCTTTGGCTCCATCTCAGAGAAATATTGCAGAGGATGCTTTTTTGTTGAGAGAGGAAGGGGTGTGACTTTTCAGGAACTCACTTCATGAGGGTGTGGTAGGACCTGGGGATTGGCACAAGCAATCAGTGGCCATTATTGGTGAGGCTTGAGTTTCTTGTTCAGTTGGTTCATGGTTCATTTAATTCAAGTAAAAGTGCAACCTAGCAGACATATTCAGAAATGTTGCCCTGTCTTATTGCCTTTTATATGTTCTATTCAATTGTAAATGTGCACTTTTAATCTGAAAGTACATTCTTAATTTAATTCTGGAAAATGCCCAGGATTTACCATTTACCTCTTTAATTACTATTTGTTTCTCCACTGTTTTCTCCATTCTCTTTCTGAAACTTTCATGGGCTATTTGTTAGCTCTTCTAATCTATTCTCTTTGCTTTGCCTTCTTTCATATTTTTCTTTTCTTCATCTCTCTGTGCTGTGTTCTGCATGAATTCCTCAGTACTAGTTTCCAATTCACTAATTTTTCTTTCAACTGTATATATTCTAGACTTTATTCTAGACTTATTCTAGATCTAATTTTTAAACCTTCAGCAATCTGGGGCTGGGGTTGTGGCTCAGCGGCAGAGCGCTTACCTAGCATGTTCGGGACACTGGGTTCGATCCTCAGCACCACCTAAAAATAAAATAAAGGTATTGTGCCCAACTACAACTATATATATAAAAACCTTGAGTAATCACTTTTCCCCAGGATTTCTATTTAGTTCTTTTTTATATGTTTATGTTTTTCGTTTACTCTTCTGATAAGTTAAGCAGAACAGTGCTTTGGTCAATTGTTAGGTATTGTTATGCCCTAAAAATTCAGCCTCACTGTTTAAAAAATAAATTTAAAGTCTTAGTTCTAATCAACAATAAGCGCCTGATGACAACTGTCTTGTTTGGTGTTATTCTTCCTCCTGTGAATAAGAATAAAATCAGTCAGTGGTGTCCCTGAATGGATCCTGGTTCTCATATTCTCAGACAGCCACCTGGGAGTGAAGGGCCACAGGCACTCTGACCTCATTTCTGCTGACTCATGAGCTGCTCATTGGCTGTCCTCTTCCAGGGTACTTGTGTGTACCCCAGAGTGTGGAGTTGTCTGAGTATCTGCCACCAAAGGACAGCTCTGTTGATGCACACAATCAGAGACTCTGAGTTCTCCATCACTGAGCAATTGGCAATGGCCGGCACCCTGTCTGAGAAGAACTCATGAGAAACCATTGCCTGTCTGATTAGTGATCCATGTGCACAGAAGATAGAATAGGACCTGGTATCCACCATCTCTGGCCTAATTATAATTGATTTTCATCTTGAAATCATAGGCTGCACTGAAATATACTTCAGAAAAGACCAAATCCCCAAAGGGAGGGACCTATCTAAAATCACACAGTGAGTTTATCACCCTATGTGAGGTTAGAATTTTCTGAATCTGGTCACTCCCAAGTAATCCCAAGAGCCTGCTCTGCTTGGCTGCACCCCTCCTAACTTGATCTGGATCCCAGATTCTTACTCCATCTCCTTCATCCAACATCTGTCATCTCCTATATCCATTAGTCTGAAGACTTATCCATTTAATCACTCAAAAAAATTATTAAATGCCTATTCTGAACTAGGCACTCTTTACACACCCTGGTGCTCACAGAAAGATACCTGGTCTTCGGCCAGCTCAAAAGATCTTACTAAGTCCAGTTGACCATTAAGATAATATACTTCCAGATCCTAAAGCTTTTGTCCCAGTGTCATTTTATGGTGTTGGTCGGGACACTGCAGCCCCCTCAGCCTCAATTTTCCCATCAATCAATCAATAGAAGAAGAAGGGTGGGTCTCACCTGGAACTGATGTGTCTGAGACTCAAGACCCCCAGCGTAGCCTGAAGACACCCCTCCACTGCCAGTGGCCTCTCCTGCTCTCCAGGCCCATCTTGACTTCACCGACAGGACGGCTTCACTTTACCACCTCTTTGCCTCTCTGCACATTAGACCACGATCTCCTTGAGGGAGCAAACTTACATCGATTTCATTTTTTATAAGTATGGTAACCAGTAGGTCTCCATATATGTAGGTAGTAAATTTCATGATTTACACACAGTGACTCTTGGGTTCTTTGCTGTGTCCTTAGTGCTTAGCCCACAGCCTGACACATTAAAAACAATTGAATGAGTGAGTGAATTAAGCACTGAGCCAATGGGTGACTTGGAGAATGAACCCAGGAACAGGCCATCAGTGGTCATCTATTCATTTTCAACCCTGTATAGTTTTCTTTTTCCTGGAGTGAAGGACCCCAAGACCAGAGTTCCAAGAGAGTGGCTAAATGCAGGTGTGGAAGTAGCTAGAGAGTGTTTAAACACACACACACACACACACACAGAAAAACTGGGAGGACCAGCATGTCCATTCAGCCCTGTTGTCTAAGAGCTACAGTGCACATCCAGAGAGACTTATGTCCCTTAAGCTCCCTTGGCCTGGAGTTCTGCTGTTTTTCGAGGTTCTTCTCTGCAGTTCTCAGGAGACAAGAAAAGTGGCTGCACTCAGAGAAGAAATCAGAACAAGAGAGGATTCGAGAGCTCAGGGCTGGGGAGGGCTGGATGTGGGGACAGAGGCATGAATGTCTAATCCTGAAGTAGGAGCCAGGGAAAGGGGCCAAGCCTCTCCATTCAAGATACGATTCGAGGTGGTATCAGATTTAGGACCAGGGTGTTTGTTCTGTTCTTCCCTCAAGGGCCTGAATATCTGCCCAAAGGAAGACATCCGTGTTCTCCAAGGCCAGCAGAACGGAGGTACTAACCCACGATAAGGAAGTGGCTTAGGGTTTGATGACACAGAGTGAAAGGTAAACGTAGCTCCTCGGCCGCTGCACATGTGTTTGCTTTGTGATTATTCACTGAACCTCACTCTTATTTTATGAATTTTCCAAAAGCCTATTTTACCATTTTAAAGTGTGAGAAGAATGAGTGTTGGGGGGGGTCAGGCAGTTGTCCACAAAACTAGAGCCCATAGGAGTGGCCAGGAGGAGAAAGGAAAATGGATCATCAAGCTAGGACAGGAAGATGCAGACCCTGAGCTCCAGAATCTGGAAAAAGCTCCCAACTCCTTTTGCTTGATTTCAGTGACATTCATTTAAAAAAATCACAGACTTTAGAATCAGGCTGTCTGATTTTCAGTATTTCCTTTAGATAACTAATAGTTCTGGCTCATAATCACTGTTTGCTATGTGCCAGGCACTATGCTAAGTGCTTTGCATGATTTATCACATTTAAACCTCGTAACAGTGTATTCAGTAGGTTCTGCAGTCCTCCAGGTTTACAAATAGGAAAACTAAGGCTCCCAGTTGGCTGCCTATGCCAGTGACCGGGGGAAGGAATACTAAGGATGAGGTCACTAGGAGGCCGCTAAGGAGCTCTCACCTAGCAAGTGCAAGGCGCTGGGTTCGCTCCTCAGCACCACATAACAATAAATGAATAAAATAAAGTTACTGTGTCCAATTACAGCATTTAAGTCATTAACCCCCATGGAATTTATTTTTCATGAAACATTTAAAGTAGAGACCTTGTTTCTTTTTCTTTTTTTTTTTTTTTTGCTCCAATTTGGATTGCCAATTGTTTCCTGTCTCATTGATTCCTCCACTGCTTTATAAAACCACATTTTTGTATCACATTTTTGTATATGAATGGATGTGTTTCTACTACATTTTCTTACTCAATTTATCCATTCTCAAACCAGTATTATCCTCTTGATTTAAATGTACATATACATTTCACATATCTTGGTGTTCGTCATGTCTTTTCTGTTTTATTTATTCAGAATTGTTTTGGCTATTCTAAAGCTTTCATGTTACTATAAACATTTGGGTAAATTTGTCAAGGTCCTTAAAAAAATCTGTTGGAGGCCTGATGTAGTGGCTCACATCTGTAATCCCAGCAACCCAGGAGGCTGAGGCAAAAGGATCACAAGTTTGAGGTCGGCCTCAGCAATTTAGCAAGATCCTGTCTCAAAGTGAAAAATAAAAGTTCTGGGGATGTAGCTCAATGGTAGCACATGCCTGGATTCAATCACCAGTGCTGCCTCCCCTCCAAAAAAAAATTCTGTTGGGACTTTTTATTACAATTGCACCAATGGTATGAACTACTGGGAGAACCAAACTGTTTGCTATACTAAGTCTTCCCAAGTATTAAAGATGAGTATCACTATTTAAGCCACCTTCTAATCATTTAATACAATTTTATGTTCGTTATATAATTCTTGCACTTTTCCTTGGTTTATTTCCCAGGGAGTTACAAATGTCATGACTTTTTGAATAGGATGTTTTTCTCTTTCCACTTCTTTGTGTCAGATACGTAAGCATGTGACTAATCTTTTGTATATTGACATTTGCGATGGAAAACTCAATGTGTTTTCCCACTAATTTTTAGTTTACCCAGGGCTTCTCTTGCATTTCATCTGAAGAGAGTCATATCATCTGTAAACATTGGTGCTTCTGTCTCTTCCTTTCCAATTCTTATACATATTTATTTTTCGACTAAATTTCATTGCATTGGACTAAGATCACTAATCTGCTATTAAAAGAGAGTGACAATGGGAACATGCCATCCTTGCACCTGTCTTTAAGGATGCTTTTCCAAAGTTTCGTCACCGAGTATACATTTGCTGTAGGCAGTTGATAAATACCAGTTATTAAGTAAATAATGTTAGCTTTGTTCCTACTATAGGGTGTGCTTTTATCACCAATGAATATTATATTAGTCAGGGGACAGGACCAACAGGGGACTTATTAGCTTGGCTTATAGGATCCGAAACTAGATAGACTCACATTGCTGTCTGCAGGCTGGAGAGTTGGAGGAAAGTTGGAATTAGCTGCTCAGCAAGAGCTGGAGCTTCAGAAGGAGAGGGATCAGGGATGCAGCCCCCATCTAGAACCAAAGGCCTGAGCCTCCCTGGAGAGTCTCTGGCCGGAGTCTGTTTTGGAGTGAAGGAGCTGGAGCCCAGGGTCCTCAGGTGATCGCAGCTGCAATCAGAGTACCCACTCGAGGAGAATCGAGCTGTGTCTGTGTCACCTCCTCCTCTCCCTTGTGTTCGGAATTCTTGGGCTATTCTAATGTTTTCACTCTACTCTCCAGACCCCCAGCCTGTTGGGTGGAGCTGCCACATTCAGGGTGGGTCCCTGCGGGTGGTTCCCCGCCTCAGTTTGCTGTCTCACATGCCAATCACTTCCGGAAACACCCTCATCAGCACACCCAGAAGTCTCTTAATCTTAGATCTCTCTCAGCACAGTCAAGTTGACAATCCAGATTGACCATCACAAACATAAAACAATATGGCATGACTTTTATGAATCTACTCAGATTCATCTGGGTCTTCTTTAAACTTTTAATTTGCTTAATCACATTGATAGATTTTCTCTTCTTGAGCTTGCCCCTATTGATTTGTGAGGAGTTTTTGTTTGTCTGTCTTACCATACTGAAGAATCCAGTATCCTAACATTTATTAGACTTGCCACTTGGAGACAACTTCAAGTGCACAGGAAAAAAACTGGAAGAATAGTTTAAAGAACTGCTATGTTCCATCACCAAGATTCACTAAATAATAACATTTTGCTGCATTTGTTTTATATTGTTTTTCTGTGCATAAGAGAGAATAGAATGTTTGATTCCAACCCTGAGAGTTGTAGACATCACATTCCTTTATCCAGACCTCAGTTCTCCAAACACGAAACAGCAATCAATTTGGAAAGTTTGGAGTTTCTCTTCCCTACTCTCTGGTGACACCATCATTCCCCATGTCCCAGAGCTTGCTTGTGCAACAGAGTTATATTAGGCATATATTTCATTGCATTAGTAAAGGAGTTGTGACAAAAGACTGTCACTTAAAAAAAAAAAAAAAAGGTATTGCTAAGGCTGAAAGACACTTATCTAGACAACGCCTAGAAAGATTCTGACCAGGATACAAGTCTGGGCTTATCTCCCTGCCTCAGCAAAGCCACGTCTCTTCCCAGTCCCAGCCAGAGATCCCAGCAAACCCAGGGAAAACTGGTAAATGGACCCAAGTCTGTCAGCTCACTGCTTAAAGCCAGGACTTGGGAGATGACAGTTTATTCATTGAAGGAAATCAGTTTATTCAAGGGCCAGCACTGTGGAAGATTGCGGAGATATTATCCCCCAAAGACCATTTAGGGAGGTCAGGCACATGAAAAGATTTTCCTGGGGAGAAAAAGAGGTGCAGGGACAAGGGACAGGGAGGCTACATGCTGGGCAGAGTCCATCCCACAGTCCATGTTTTCTTTCCTCTTCTCCAGAATATCCTTGGGATAACAGGGGACATTCATCTCCTAGGCCCCAGACTCCACAATTCTTCAGAAAAACACACTGTTCCCTTACAAGTTAATGTTATTCCACCTTTAATTAAAGAACAAGAATTGGGGCTGGGGATGTGGCTCAAGCGGTAGCGCGCTCGCCTGGCATGCGTGCGGCCCGGGTTCGATCCTCAGCACCACATACAAACAAATGTTGTGTCCGCCGAAAACTGAAGGATAAATATTTAAAAAAAAAAATTCTCTCTCTCTCTCTCTCTTTAAAAAAAAAAAAAAAAGAACAAGAATTACTAAATCCTTGACCCACACTTTGATTTATCTACAAACCATCAAATGTCCTGGGCTCTGAAGATTGCTGAGTCAGGGTCTCAGCAGACGTGTTTATCTAGCTCCTTTTCCTGTGATAGCTGACTACAGCCGTTAGGGTGTTAGTCATTCAAAGGTGGTTTTCTTAGAATTTATAACACTGGGCAAAAGGAGGAGGAAAAAAATATTAAATAACAACTTCACAAGGGGTAATTTGCAAAGGAGTGCAGACCTGAAATAGGGTGCCTACCATGAGACCCAAAGGCACTGCCATTATTGCTGATACGAAACCACTGTTGAAAAGAAAAGCCGACGCTGTGGCAGAATCCGTAGAAGAATTTGCTCAACGTTCATGTGGACCACCTTTGGGGCCACCTCTCTATAGCACTTTAAAATCCACATTTTCCAGACCCCCTGAAACGACGGCTCCAGGGGAGATTTAGGTCCTGACACTCACACACTTTCTCACGTGCTGAGCCAAGACAAAGCTGGGGGACGGTCCTGCCCCGGCAGAAGCACATGCTTCCCCAGCCGGTAACCTCCCGGGTTGGGGCCAAGTTGTGTGACTCAGGGAGAGGAAATATTTCCAACAGTCAGTTCCCTCCTCCTGCAGCCCTTGAGTGATTTTGCAGGATACCTGACCCTGATAAGAAACCACATTTTTCTCTAGTTATTTTTTGGTTGTAGTTGGACACAATACCTTTATTTTATTCATTTATATTTATGTGGTGCTGAGGATCAAACCCAGGGCCTTGCACATGCTAGGCAAGCGCTCTACCACTGAGCCACAACCCCAGCCCCATAAACCACCTTTTGTTTAAACTACCTAGAGAGGTTCCTGGTTTTGCAACTGACCCCTAACCAGTACAGAGGTAGGAGGGAAACAGAGGCTTGCCTGAGGTCAATCAGCCAGTTGGTGGCAAAGCTGAAGTGCAAACCCATGACCCATTGGGATGTGACCCCTGCTCCCCACCTCCAGAAGTCCTCACTCTCAGGACCCCAATCAGAGAGGACAGGGGTAGAAGAAATTCTTGATGAGATCCCACAGGCTCCTAGCGTGGTTGCCTCCTGTTCACCCCACCTTGAAGGAGGAATTGCCACTCTAGGGTATCAGGATGGCATGTGACATTCATGGTGGCACAGGTGAGACCAGCTGGAGGCCCACAGTTGCATATGCTCACAGCATGGGGGAAAAGGACAACACATGGCACCCAGGGCCACCAGGGTTGTTCTCCAGAACAGAGTGAACTACCAGGGGCTGTGGGAGGTGAGATTTGTAGAGTCAAGGAGGTGGGGTGCTCTGTGGCTCCCACAGGAGGATATGATGGACTTGCGGGAGTTACTCTGCAGGCTGGCAGGCTACTGAAGCTCACTACTGAGGGCTAAATAGAAACTGGGCCTGGCACCTTGATGAGGAGGTTAACTAGGGGACCTTATCCACGGGAGCTTAGTGGGAAGGGGGGGAACTTGGGGTGAGATCATCCAGGTCCCCTGATTTTATCAGATGTCAAATAATATTGAGTCGTAATTTTTGAACCTTGGGCAAAATTTCTGAGACTGTGGAAGAAACTTTTGAAGATAGATATGCCAGGCAGATCCCCCTAAGGTCAACAGGCAGGAGACTTCTGATCAATGGCCGGAGGAGCACCGAAGGTGGTGGTCTTAGGGGGTTATGCGGGGTCGGCCTCTCCTGGGTCATTCACAGTGGGAAGACATGCCTTGTCCCATTCACCCTGGCTGAGCTAGGAGTCACCGCAGCACTTTCTTCCCACTGTTGTTGGGGATTTGAGCATGATGAACTGGCCTCTGATACTTCTAGGCCTTCTTCACAGCAGGAGAGAGTGTGGCCCCCTCCTTGGGCTGCCCCACCACTTCCTGTTGGTGCAATACAGCCTGAGAATGGCCTTCAGGAAAAAGCAGTCTCCCTCTTGGCCAATGTTAAGGTCTCTGGCAATTCAGCCTCGTCTGTTTGCTTCCAAGTGATGCCAGGGACTTGTAACCAGTGGCAAGTATCTTGTGGTGAAGATGCTGATGTATTCACTCTGCTCCATACTCAATTCTGCTTTTGATCTGATCACTCACATAATTCTGGAAAAGTGTCCCCCATTACTTCTGTATATACCCCCGCATTCTTTCTTCTGTGTTTTTAGAACTGCAATTGGATGTATTTATATCTTTTTATTTTTTCTATATCCATCCATTATCGATTCATATATGTCTGGTTTTATTTTATAACTTCTTGTTCTCTTTTTATTGATGTTACTCCTTCTGTCCTCTTAAGGATCTGAAAATTATTTTTATAAAGTGATTTTTTGGAATCAGACTATTTGCATTTTGTTTTGAATAAACTCATCTCCTAGCTATTGTTTTTTTTTGTGTGTGTGTGTGTGTTTCAATAAAACTTTATTAATGAACACGGAGATTGGAATTCATGTAATTTTCAAATACCATTAAATAATCCTTTGATTTTTTTCAACAATTAAAAAAACTTAAAAACCATTTTATCTTGTGGGTTTTACAAAAACAGGTAGCAAGGCAGATTTGTTGAACCCTGAGTTACACTGTAATATTGTCATTAAAATTTTGTGTTCATTAATTGGTCAAATTATCTAATGAGGGGGCTGGGGATGTGGCTCAAGCGGTAGCGCGCTCGCCTAGCATGAGTGCGGCCCGGGTTCGATCCTCAGCACCACATACAAACAAAGATGTTGTGTCCGCCGAAAACTAAAAAATAAATATTAAAAAATTAAAAAAAAAATTATCTAATGAGAAAAAAAGACTAGAAGATAATATGCCTAAAATATCCATACCTTTTGACAACTTATAGTTGTTATTTCTTTTTTTTTTTTTTAAAGAGAGAGAGAGAGAGAGAATTTTAATATTTATTTTTTAGTTTTTCAGCAGACACAACATCTTTGTTTGTATGTGGTGCTGAGGATCGAACCCG
>NW_026000026.1:4006180-4019080 GCF_001458135.2 Marmota marmota marmota
GATGAAGTTCTCTCCTCCGCCGCTTTCTGATGACATCAGATCTCTGACAGGTTGGTATCCCATGTGAATGGCAGCATTTCGTTCCCTTTGCTGGGTGACCAAAGCAACAGGTGAGTCCTGACTGGCCCTCACAAGCCCCGTCTCAGTCCTGTTGCCACTGCCTATGAAGGCTCGGTTGGTATTTACCTCCACAGTATTCAGCAGGACCCGGACCTAGAAGCAGTTTCCGCGGGTTCTTTATCCCTGGGCCAGAGCAGTTCCGGGAGCCGGAATTCGGCCGCCCTGTGCTCGGTGTATGTTCTGATAGGAGCAGGCTCCAAGAAGCAGTTTCCGCGGGTTATTTAGCACTGAGCCTGAGTAATTTGTCTGCGAGCCGCAGGCGAATGGCAGCCTGAAATTACCTGTTCTATGGCTGAATGAGCTGCGATCAGTTGAAAACAGGGATGGTGACGTCAGCTCTCCAAGATGGTGGCCGCTGGCTTCCTCTGTGGTCTGACTGGTGTGGGAGAACCGAATTGGACCGCTTCCTTCCCCCATCTCAAACCCAGAATTCAGCACTGAGTACGGTGATTGCACAGCTGGCAGAAGCCCACAGAAACTGCAGTGCTGTATGTTTGCGTTGCTATCTCCTCTCCTAGCTATTGTTTTAAGAGGGTCTTTTTGCAAGTGCTCTACTGCTGGGTTACATCCTCAGCCCTTTTTATATTTTTATTTTGAGACAGGGTCTCACTAAGTTGACCAGACTTACCTTGAACTTGCGATTTTCCTTCCACATCTTCCCCAATAGCTAGGATTACAGATAGCATGTGCCACCATTCCCAGCTTCAAGGAATTCTTAAAATGACATTTCTAAGTCTGCAACCTCCTAACACAATAAAATTATTTTTCTCTCTGTTGGCTTCAATATAAAATTAATGGAGTATGATAATTAAGCAACTTATACCAAGATCAGAGCACATTTCCCAGAAACATAAAACCATTGCAATAAATAGAACATGAAATGATTACAAAGTACCCATGAGAAGTTTCTCTCTGGGCAGACATCATACTCCAGGGACTGTTTTGTTAAACACCCCAGAACAGAGAAGGACGCTTAGAGGATTAAGTGGCATTAAAGTAGGTTTCACCCCGAGAATCATTCATACTTCAAAGGAGATCAGGAGAGGGCACAGAAGAGTTCCCTTCTAAAAAATGAAGGTATAAGAAAAACCCTCTGTGCTCCCTCCAACCATTGCTATCCTTGCCCATAAATGTGGATATGTGTTTGGATTTTTGGAAAATAAAGAGAAATCAAACAGAGGATTGGAACCAATATGGTGTTGATTGAATAATGTTTGGGGAACAGACTTCAGGGCAGCAGAAAACTTTGTGATTAAACTTTAGGTATCTTGATTTCCTAAAACTTCAGCTTCCTGGCTTGTATTAAATTAACCAGAATTAGCTCTAGCTTGAGAAAAGAGAGACTCCCTTGTTTTTGTCAAATGGCTAAAATAGCCTGCCTTCCTTGTTCTGTATTATTTCTATGTGTATGCTTTCCCATTTTAGTTTGCAGGCTTACCTAGAATGGAAGTTAGTTTTTTTTTTTTTCCTTGTCTCCTATTTCTGTGTCCACCCTCCCTGGGCCACCCATGGTTTAGTGGTCACCTCCCTCCAGTCCCCAAACACCCTCCAGACTAGAACCAGGTTTTATATGAGTAGCTCAGAGCCTTGCTGAGCAGGTTGTAATTGGTTTTAAAACTTTAGTACACTAGATGGGGCCTTGAAGATCCTCCAGGTCAAACCAACCATCTCTCAGAGGAGGAAAACCCAGACCCTGAGAGGAGAGCCTGCCCAAGTCACCTGCCAGGTTGTCACCCTGGGCACTTCCTGGGGTCTGTTCGGTGCTTCCATGCCCCTCCCGGAATCCAACTGAGCCTTCTCTAACCGGCCTCCATCACTTCCTCCTAAGTCTTGCTTAACTCACCAGATCCTGCAAAACTGTCCACTATGTCCCCAGCCCTGCGCTTGACACTGGTGACATCACGTGAATAAGAAACATGTACATGCATTCGCAGTTAAGGGGGAGACTGGGCTGAGCATGACCTGAACCAAAGCCCAAATCTGCACTTTGTTTCCTGAGTGACCTTGGCTCAAAATCAGGAGACCTCTGTTTTATTTGGGTCATCCATGTAAAGTAGATGTGATCATGCATGCCTTTGTGGGTGGGGTGGGGGGACTACCAGCAGGATTAAATGTCAGGACAGTCATAAAGCACCCAGCTCAGAGTCTGGCATTCAGTAAGTCTTAAACAGCACTTATCATTAGTTCAATTCCCTTCCCGCTCACCTGGAACTCAAGAGCAACATCAGAGTCTTCTGTCAACTCAGATCCTTATCTTTGGGGAGTTCTTGCTCAGGGTAGGTGACCACCATCCCCATCTGGTCCCATCCTTCTCTATCTAAGTCTACATTCTCTCTTGACTGGCCTCTACGCTGTGCCCCATCCTCTCTGAACTGGCTGCTCAGAGACCTCAGTGCTTAGAACCTTGCCCCTGACTCACTGTAGAATCCCCACCAGGCATTTCCCCCGTTTGAGCATCAGTTTCTCTATCTGTACAGAGTGTGTGCTGGGTTAGGTAAAGGTGAAGGTCTCCTCCTAGCACGGATATTCCTGGGATTTCAGGAAATAACCATGTTTTCTGTGTCCCTCCCCAAGTCCTAGAATCAGTCTATGGATCTATTAATAAGAATAAGCCCTCCGTTGCTGGGTCTGTGCTAGCCAGCTCTGGGCAGGTTTCTCAGGGAGGGAGGATTCCTTCTCAGAGGGGGCATGATAGCTCTCCTGTGGTTCCACTTAACTCTAAGGCTGAGTCAAGCTCTGTACCTGAGGTCCATGGATCCTGCTGGATCACCAAATCCCAGGAAATGACGTGTGCATTTTTTTTTCAGAGGAGTGAATTCATCAATCTCCAAATGGTTTGGACCCCAAAAAGGTTAAGGCTCATTGCTGGGAGTCTCGTCCGTGCCTCTCTCTCTCTTAACCTCTCATCTCTTGTTCTGTATTGGATGCTCCTCTGCCATTCCCCAGCCTATCCCTTCTTTTTGGTTATAATCCCCTGTAAACCCATATCCCTCTACACTGGAATGAGAGCCCTTGAGAATAGGGACTGTGTCAGGTCCCAGCAACCTAACTCTGCACACAGGAAGCCCTCCATGGCTGTGGATGCTAGCTAGCCCGGTGAGTGCAGGAAATACTTACACTTGCTCCATTAACTTTATCTTAAGTGCAAAGCACAGGAGATGACACATGGGCAGTGCTCAATAAACACTGGACACAGAAAATCATTGTGGAATGAATGAATGAATGAGAGAATCATAGCACTCAGAAAAGAGCCACCCCTTCTCCATGTCTGCCCACCCCTGGGGCCACTAGAATCTGTCTAGGGATTTATGGTTGTTCTTGTTCTTAATCAGAGAGGGTCCTTTACAATTTGTAACACACTAAGCTGGGCTAATGGATTGGAGGATCCCCAGGCTGAGTCAAGAGACCCAGTGAGCAGCCAGAGGTGCCCCTTTGACTGGGCCACAGTAGGCGAACCTCTGCAAACCGGATGAGAAAGGTGAGGAAAGGAGCAAGGAGCGGGAGCAAGGGAGATCAGGCTACTCAAACCCTCCCTGACAACCAGGGGTGGCACAACTTCTCCTCCCACACAGACGGCAACGGGGTGGCCCTGCCACTCTCCCACTGGGGAAATCCCCACCCAAGCCTTCCTTCCAATTTGGCACTTTTGATCCCCCCCACACACACACACACACACACACTCTGGTGAGACTTCCCAGGATGTGACTCTGGGTGAGCTGGTGAGGAGGGGCTTCTCCTCAGCTGGAAATCCCTACAGAGGGGGGCTTTGGTTTTCAGGAAGATGAGAATCTGGGGTGAAGGTAGCAAAGACCCACCTCTGTGGGAGAAGATGGGGAAGCAGACTGAGAATGGAACAGCTAGAACGCCTTCCCATCACCAGCGATCAGAAATGATGTGAAGTCGTCAGAGGTGCCCACGCATTTCTCAGTCCCTCCAGGGTGTTGTCAGAAAGAAGCAAGACCCGATCAAGCTTCCACGGTGACTCAGTGACAAGACACCGAGCACAGGACAAGACACCGAGCTGCCAGTGCAGATAGGAAGGGCCGGAGAGCAGAGGCACTCCAGCCAAAGTTAAAGACAGCATCTGCCAATCAGTGAAGAGTTCCTCCACCATCCACAGGGACTGAGAACACCTTCCCCCAAGTCTCAGGGACTGACTTTCATTTTCTTAACAGTTTCCTTTGGAAGCTCAGAAGTTTGAAATCATTCTTGAGGCTCCACTGCAGCCCAAAATATGAAAGCTCCTGAGACCATTTCACTGGCTTTCTACCCTAGTTTCAAAAACAAGACAGGCTCTAGCATCAGGCCAGGCTGGGGGCAGGGGACAATTCCCATGCTGACTCATTTCATCAAAGTGACCTTACGGATTAGGTTCTTTTACAGTCTCATTACACAGACCAGAAACCTGAGGTGTGAGAGGTGTTCCCATGCCACGCTCCAAGATACCTCAGACTTTGAAGAAGTGAAGCTTTTGTGGCTTCATCTACAGTCAAAGGAGAGGACCACAGGGAGGACATGACTGGAGACTTCTGGAAGCCAATTGTGGAGAGCCATACCTGCCAGGTGTATGGTGCCGGAAAGAGCAACGGTGACAATAGTGGTCATCGGGGTCTGAGCGCTTGAGAGGTCCAAAGGAGCTTTAGAGTCTTGTAGAATCCAGTGGAAATAGGAGAGTGGCTCAGCGATGTAAATTATTTATATCACACCAGCAAGATGGGCGGGGTAAAATACCAGATTTAATTTAATTAAAAAAAATAAGCAAATGAAACATTTCTTACACCCAGATATTCTAGGAAAAAAATTGTTATAAGTATTTTCCAAGTTAGGAACTCTTCATAAGCAACCCTTTCCCAGCCGTGTGGCATCGTATCGGGTGAAAACGAGGGCTATGGTCTACTTAGCCAGTCTCCAATGTTGAAGGCCCATGTTGTCTTCTGGTCTCTGTAATAAATCGCCCTGACATGAATGTCATCCCATGGCATACAAACATCCCCCATGTTTTATGTATTTCCATCAGTTCACATTTCCTGGGGAAGATGTTCAGAGTTGTGATCATGTCAGTAAATACCAAGAGATGTAAATTTCTTTGTTCTTATTGCAAGCTTCCTTTCCAGGAGTCATGTACTGATTTTTGCTCCCACCAGCATGTCTGAAAGGGACTGAGCAACATTCTCAGTGACTAACTGGGTTTTCCATCTGCTTAAATAGCAGGAAGGGCAGAGAGCGAGCTCCAGACATCATACCTGAGTGCTGAGAATCTGGACGGGAAGAAACTCCCTGACGTAAATGATCCCATTATCACCCAGACCGAGATCTGAATAGTAAGAGGGAAACTTCGAGGGCTTGACTTAGACTGACCTTGATTCTAAGTCCTACTTTGTCACTGGCTAGTTGCGCACCTGAGCAAGTCACCTCCCGCTCTTTCCACCTCTCTCATTTAGCTGCAAATTGGAGACAAGTCTACCTGTTTCTGCAGAGGATCATGAGAATCAGATGATCTCCTATGTGTTCTCACTGTGTTATGAGTCAAAGCTTTTATTTCACCTTCCCAATATAGGACCGAGTCTGGGAACCAGAAAAGTTGGAGACTCAACCCTAGACCCAGGGGTGACTTCTACACAGGCTCAACATTTTCAGCTCTGAGAACAAACATTTCAGAAGCCTAACCTCTGCTTTTTTTAACCCTCTCTTTCTTGGTGCAGAGAGCTCTGAGCACTGTCCCCCTCAACCCACCCAGGACACCCCTTCCATGGGGTTAGTATTTCTGTGCTTGTGCCTTTTAAAATGGGACGGGGGGATGAGACAGACCCTCTGCTGGGCCTTCAACTTTTCCCAATAGCTGCCCCTTAGCCTCACTAGACATATCACAAAGGTTTTAAGTTACCTTTCTTAATGGTCTTCCTACTCATGATCCCAATCTGACCATGAGAAAATATCAAGTGACCCAGGTTGAGAAGGATCCTAGAGAACTCCTGATTAATACTCCTCAAAACCACCAAGGTGCGGGAAACTTTTGTCGGGAAGAACCTAAGAGACAGGAAAATGAAACCTGGTGTCCTGGATGGGCTCCTGGAATGTCAGGTAAAAACTAAGGAAATGGAGCCAGGCGCAGGGCCTCACATCTGGGACCCCAGCCACTCAGGAGGCAGAGGCAGGATTCCAAGCTCCAGGCCACCCTGAGCAACTTAGCAAGACCCCCTCCCAAAATACAGTGGAGTGGGGATGTAGCTCAGTGGTAGAATGCCCCTGGGATCAGTCCCCCAAACCACCCACAAAACACTAAAGAAATCTGAATGAAGTGTGGACTTATAATACTGTATCCATGTTGGTTCACTTGTTGTGACAATATGTCATACTGAAGTAAGATGTCAATAACAGAGTGAGGGATATACAGGAACACTGAATACTCCTCAGAAGTTTTCTGCAAATCTAAACCTATGCTTTAACAAAATGTTTTTTCATTTACCTCCATAATTGGGTTTCTTTTTTTAAATATTTATTCCTTAGTTATAAGTGGACACAATATCTTTATTTTATGTGGTGCTGAGGATCCAACCCAGGGCCTCGTGTATGCTAGGCGAGCGCTGTACCTCTGAGCCACAACCCCAGCCCCATAAATGGGTTTCTTGGTCAAAGAGAAAGAAAACTTAGTTGTAGCAAAACTCCTGAAAACAAATATTGATACCTGCTGGGTCTGATTCCTTTCCTGTCATCCTTTCTCTCCTACCCCTACAACAGGCAGCCCGCACCACCCCCAACTGTATTCTTGTCAGAGTCACCACGGACCTCCAGGTTGCTAAATCCAGTGGTCAGTTCTCACCGCTCATCTTAATGACCCTTCAATGGCACTTGCTCTCATCAATCACCTCCTCTTCCCTCATTTCCTTCACTTGGCTCCCTGAGCTCCGTGACATCTTGGTTTACTTCGTCCTCTAGGTGACTCCTCAGGCTCCTTTGCCAACTCCTCTCTGAAGGCTGGGCTGGGGTGCAGAGGGTGGCCTAAATTCTTGTTCTTCCTTATTTATACTTCTTTCCTTTCTGAACTCATCCAGTCTTACAGCTTTATGCACCAGGTCAATGCTAACCTCTGTCCAGTTGCTCTCTCTGGGCCAGACCCCTCTCTGGAACTTCAAACTCATAAATCCCACAGACTTCCTGGTGTCTCAACTTGGACACCTCAAATGCATCTCAAACCTGATAGGCCTAAAACTGAACTCCTGATCGCACCTGCCAAAACGGCTCGCTCTCTCACCTCAGCAGGAGGCAACATTACCCTCCTGTCATTCAGACCAAACCTCTTGACCTCCTCTTCGACTCCTCACACCCATGACACTCCACATCCATTCATCAGCAAATCCAATTTGTCCTGCCTTCCTTCAGAATGTGAAACTGTGCACGAAGTACCACTGATTTCCCAAACTGAAATATTATTAACCCTCATGGTGAGATGCCACCCGGTGTAGGGATGCCTTACCCCACCACACACACTTTTTTTTAAAAGATGGACACAATATCTTTATTTATTTTATTTATTTTTTTATGTGGTGCCAAGGATTGAACCTAGTACCTCGCAAGTGTGAGACAAGCTCCCTACCACTGAGCTATAACCCCAGCCCCCCCTTCATTTTTTAAATTTATTTATTAGTTATTTATTATTAATTTATTTATCAGTTATACATGACAGCAGAAAGCTCATTTTCAATTCATTGTACACCTTTCCCGCCCCTTCTTAATATCAGGATCTACACAAACTGGCCCTGGAGACCTTTCCAGTTACGATTCTGCTTTTCTAGGCACGTGGCTGCTAAGCATTATCCTTGAACCCACTGAAGATCTGGCTCTACTCCCCCAAGTTCTATTTCCCACACTCAGTCTGACCCAGCCTGGCTTCCCTCCTCTCCTCCTGCCACCCCTCCTCACACCTTTACTCTGACCACCGAACCCCACAATATGTACCTCTTCCAAGAAACTTCATTTCTGATACAGGAAGAGTTCCCAGCTGGTCCCTCATCCAAGATGATATATTTGTCTGGACAAGTCTCCTTGACTCTTTCCCCATTGCCAGATCCCAGGAAATCCCTCTTTAAGATCTTACAAGTCCCCAGCCTCTTCCCTCCTATTCTGCCTCCATTTACTGAAGTCTTAACTTCACCCCTTTGTGGATGTTCAATGGGGAACATAACACCACCAACTTCCTGAGCCAGTTCTGAGGATTAACTAAGGCCATGAGCAAGGACCCCTACACAGCAGCCACACAAGTGTTTGCTGTTGTTACCTCTGCTGTTGCCACTGCCCTCTGAATAAGGTAGTAAATTATATGCTGTAATTTAATCCCTTTGGGGTTGAGATTTATAAACAGAGGTGTTCCAACCTTTATAAACAGAGGTGTTCAATCCCTTTGGGGTTGAGCTTTATAAACAGAGGTGTTCCTTAACTTATTTTACAGTTAAGGAAATGGAGACTCAGGGAGATTGCAAGGGATTTTTCCAACATCATACTGCTAGAAAGTGGCAGAGATGGGACTCAAATTTACCTGGGCCTGGTCCTGAAACCTTGACTCTTACTAGGTTAGTCATTGCATCCTTGAAATTACTTAAAGTACATATTGGTGAAACATGCACACATACACATTCTTAGAAAGTAATATGGAAGTGGGTATCCATTGTTTTAAAAGATGCTTATTCCTCTTATAAAATGTCTTAGTAGAATGGCTGATGTGATGCATAATCAATATTATCTGCTATCTTGGGTTGAGGAAAAGCAGATGAGACTTCATGCTAATTACTGATTTTATTTTTACTGTTTCAAGAACACTCCTTTCTGGGCTGCAAAGCTGAAGACATTACAGTGGGAACAAAGAGATCTCAGCTCCCCTGCTCTCCTCCAACAGGCAACTTTGGAACAGATGTGACACCCTCTGTTTCTGTTGGGGAATGTGACTGGGGTCTTGATCTAGTTTCTATTGAATACTGTTGTCATCAGAATTCTTTCCAATAACTCATGGGCCTCTTTTGATTCACTCACACTGTAAAAGGTGCTGTTTGCTTGATGTCTGTTTTTACTTTCTACTCTTCTGATCAACTTTGTGGTTTCCATATTTGATACAAATATTTAAATTAAACATGACAGAAGGATGGTATGCATTAGGTGTTGTGTTGCACTTGGCCCCAATACCCAGGGCCCAGGTGCAGTCCCCGTCCACAGCAACATGACCACATTCTAGCTAGTGACTTTTTATTTTAAAATAATAATATGAGAACGTCTGGTTAAAGATGGCAAATTAAGGTGACGTGGTTCTGCTTCCCTCTCTGAAAGTCACAGCACTCCTTCCTTGTGGCATCCAGAAAGCAGCTTCAACCCTGAGCCACAACTCATTTCAAAAACAGAGAGGGGAAGGTACCGGGGAACATGAGCTGCACCTGGAAGGGTCCAAGCGTGGCTCAGATGGAAACGGAGCCAAGAGCTCCTGTGCGGAGCAGGCACAGGTGGGTGCTCACCAGGGAGGTCTGTTTCAGAGGTCTGAGCAGAGGGGCTGCACAGCTTGAGGCTGATTAGGAAGAAGGGTGTGTACAGGAACCAGCAAGGGAGAGGGCCTTTGTCCGGAGAGACACACACACACACACACACACAATAGAGGGAAGGAGCCATGGAATGGGCTCCTGGGGTGGCAGCAGCCACAGGTCATGCAGCATGATGGGCGAAGGAAGCCTGGAGGACACACAGCTGATCCCCCCACTCCAACAAGCCTCCCTGGCCTCTGACATCCCAAACCTCCAGTCCAAACCCTCTGCGTGGCAGCCAACTTGAGGCTGGGGAAGGAGCGTGGCTGAGCTTCAGTCCCGCTAAAGGCCCCATTCTGTGCCCAGCCACATCTGTGGCCCATATGAGGCAGCAAGTCCCCGAGCTGGGAGCCAGGAGGTGGGTCCCACCCAGCACCGGGAGTATATCGACATGTAAACTTGAGTGAATCACAATCCCTCTGTGGCCCTGAATTTTCCCTTCTGTGAAAGAGCCGTAGCCACGTGGCCTTGTCTTCCTCCCAGGGTGGTTGTGTGGCTCCGCTATAAATGATGGGAAATCACCTTGTGCACTGCCCCAAACACTAGTCACCGTGACTGTAAGCATCATTATCCTCGTTATTGTTCCTCAGCTCACACACCCACTGTCTCCGCCCTGCCCTCCTGGAATGCGGCTGAGTGGAGAGTGCACTCATGCCAGTCCTTCCCCAACTCCTCTCTCTTCTCCCAGAAGCTCAGCCTGTAGGCAGCTGGTGTCAAGTGAAGACCTCCATTTTTTCCTCAAACACTCTTCCCAGTTCTGACAACTCTGATCAAGTGGGAGGAGGCCTGGACATCCGGGAGCTGGCTGAATGAAAGTGATGGCACTAACCTCACAGTGTTGCCTTGAGGTCATGTAAGGAGCCCATACCTCTCCCTGTACGTGACCTCAGCTGCCTAAAACCCACCATGACCAGTGCTCCCTTTGATCTACCTTGCTTGCTTCTTTCCTGGCTACTTTTGAAGTGCAAGTACCCTAGGAGAGGGACACACAGATGACTGGTCCTGCAAGGTATCCAAGGTCTACGTGAGGTTGTTTCCCATTCTGCAGTGAGATGACAAAGACCAGTAACTGGGAGGATAGGCATGGATTTGGGGGAAAAGTCTTAGCATGAGGGAACCAAGCAGTCTTCCCCAGGCCTACCCTCCATCCCAGAATGCCCTGCAACTTCTGCCCTGGCCCACTGATATCCTTGTTATTCTAAACCTTTGGTGTACAGGTAGAAGATGGTCATAGGGAGAAGGACAGGTTCTTCAGGACCTGTTAGAGCTCTGGGATCCAGCTCCAAGTCAGAGCTCCAGGCACCATCCAGCGGCCACTAGGGAGATTGCAGGAGAACAGGGCAGGTGAGAAAAGAAACCTGAAAAGGCGGAGCAGTGGCAGCAGGGAGCAGGGAAGGGAGGAGCCCTGCTTTGGCCTCCTCCGTGAGCCCTGCTCAGCTCCAGCCCCCGCCATGCTTCAGCTGGCATCTTCTCACTGTAATCTTGAGAAGGCCACTGACTCTGTCCTCTAGGACTCAGTTTCCCCAGCTGTAAACTGAAGGGGTTGGAGCCAGGTGTGGTGTTGCGCACCTGTGATCCCAGCTACTATGAAGCCTGAGGAAGTAGGTTCACAAGTCCAAGAGCAGCTTGGGCAACTTAGCAAGACCCTGTCTCAAAATAAAATACGCAGAGTTGGACATGAGGCTGGGTGGTAGAGTGCTTATCTCGCATGTACGAAGCCCTGGCTTCAATCCCCAGCACCGCAAAAGAAAAAGATAAAAAAAGGAAAAGAAAAAGAAAGAATTGGGCAGGGTGAGGTCTCATCAGGTGCTGTCCACAGGGTGCCAGCTCATCCAATCCTCATGGCCAGGTAAGAGCTCGATCACCCTCCTCTCCCATACTGCAGTCACTTCTGACCACACACATTCATGCTTCATTCACCTGGAAAATCTTCCATGGCTACCTGTGGAATTCCAGTCATCATTTAAGGTGTGGCCCAAAGGTCACCTCCCCCGAGGTGTCTCCCTCCTCACCTGCCCATTGCTCACCCCTCTCATCCGGAGCCCCCTCTTCCTGCTATAGCTGTAGTCAGCTGGACTTCATCCCCTTCAGCCCTGAGTCCTCCAGCCCAAGGGCTTTTCTCAATCATGTGTCTCCCTCTTCACCCAGAATGCACTGGACCAGGCACTGAGTGCTCCAAAGCACCTGCTCTGGAGTCAGTCAGCCTGGCTTCATCCCTGGGGGGAGGCAGAATCATGCCCCCCCAAAGATGTCCACGTCCTACTCCCAGGACCCTGCGATTAAATATGTGCTCTTACATACTAAAGAGCTCGAAGGGGGGTCACCTGTAATTTACCAGAATGGACCTCCTAAGACAGGCCGCCAGAGTCAGAGAAGGGAGCGTGATGATGGAAGCAGAGGTCAAAGGGATGTGGGGCCATGAGCCAAGGAATTCGAAACCCACACCTCCAGAAGCAGTGTCGCCCTCCCTGCCAACCCATCAGACTTCTGACCTCCAGAACTGTAAGGCAACGATTTGTTGCTTTAAGCCCCTCTGTTTGAGGTGATTTTTTACAGCAGCCATAGGAAACAGACACATCCTGGTTCAGCTTCTTCCTAGTTATGTGGCTTTGGGAAATAGCCTCCTTATGCTTCAACTTTCTCATCTGTAAAGTAGGAATGACAAAGGCAATAATTCTTATCCCACAAGGTCATTGTGAGCATAAAATAAAAATACCTGGAAACCCATTGAAATGTGCCCAAGACTAACTGTGCTATTAGCTACTACTATAGGTATAATTAATAGCTAGCTCTCATTAAAGGCCTGATATGTTCCAGACCCAGGGTCAACGTCTTAGAGGAATTTCCTGGAGTCTCATCACCTTTGGTGGGATAACAATTTCAATTCCCACTTTACTAAGGAGAAAACAAAGTGCCCAGGGTAAAATCCCTCTAGAGCTGGGAGCACTTCAAACCTCGAAATTTAAACTGCTGCTCAAAATGGTACCAGTTTGTGTTCGTTACTGATGGAGGGGCTTGCTTTGTTTCCTTTCTTGCAGGGAATGGCAAAGGGAGGGCCCCAGGTGGGGCCAGGATTTTGAGCTGATACCTCCTTCTCTTCTCACCTAGTGCAAGGGAGAGATAAAATCCAGGTAAAACCCATCTGTGGGTCCCCACTCTGCCCATCTAAGGGTTCAGTGACTGACTCCCACCTCCTCCCCAACCCCCCCCCCCCCCCCCC
>NW_026000026.1:4020070-4052694 GCF_001458135.2 Marmota marmota marmota
TGCTCCGTCTGGCCTCCCCTCCTCCTGGCGGCACAGCAAGGCCCACAAACCGACCCCGTGGAAACCAGCTTTGTTTTTTTAAGAAAAAGAAAATAAAAAAGAAATACAACAAAGAACTGAGCGCAGCACACGGTTGAGGGCATGCGGTTTAGCACGCTCAGCTCCCCCTCACCTCCCGCCACCCCCTAGCCCCCAAAGTCTGGCTTCTGTTCCAGGGGAGGCCAGCTCGGGCACAGCGCTGGGAGCCCGCCAGCGCCTCCTACGGATGGTCCCCGCCCAAGGGGTCCGGATTCGGCCCGGCGCGGGCGCCCCGACGGCGCGCTAGGAGCACCGTCCGCAAGGCCGCGCCCCAGCCCGGCCCAGGCCACCAGCGGCCGTCACTTCTTGTTGGCCAGTTGATTCTCCAGATCCTCCAAGCGCGCTGTCAACTGGGCCAGTGAGCGGTTAAGGAAGCCTTCGGGGTTGCTGGGTCCCTTCACCTTCCCTCCAGCCCACGCCTCCGGCCCCAAAGGATATGATTCTGCGTCAGGCTCTCGAGCGCCCCCAGCGTGCGGCCCTGGAACTCCACGAGGCTCTCGCATTCGCAGAGGCTCCGCAGTTCGGTCCCAGCGCTGATGCCCTCCTCTGCAGGTAGGGCACAGAGTCAGGGGAAGGAGAAACTGCAGGAGGCCAAGCCGGCCCTGGCCCTGGCTCTCTGTTTACCTCCACTGGGCATATGGTTGAGTATGGGCTTTGGATTCAGACAGACCTCGGCTGAGTTCCAGCCACACCGCTGTCAGGTGTTGGAAGACTCATTCAACCTCTCCAAGCTCGGTTAGCTCCTCTGTTATATGGATATAATGAGAAAACTGTTCATTGGCGGTTGTGAGGGTTCAATGATTTTAGAGTGGTGTGTGTGTGTGTGTGTGTGTACACACAACTTGCAATAGAGTTTCTCAAATTGTACTACTCGTTGGAATCATCAGGGGAGCTTGTGAAAACATAGATTCTGATTCAGAATGGAGGAGGAACTGAGAATCTATATTTCTGATAAGCCCTCAAGTGATGCCAGTATTGCTGGTCCACAGGCCACACTTTGAGTGGAGAGTCCAGAGCAGTAAGCACTCTCCAATGAAACATTATGCAGTGATGGAAGTATTCCATATCTGTCCCGTTTGATGCAGTAGCCACAAGCCACATGTGGCTATTTAACGTCTGAAATGTTTCTGGTGCCACTGAAGAACTAAAGTTTTTGTTTTGTTTATTTTTAATTAAATAGACACATGTAACTACTGGCTACTTTACTGGAAAGCACAACTCCTGACACAAGTCAACACTTCAGAGTGTATTTCAACTACACCAGTGGTCCTCAACTTGGACACCTAGGAAAGTGTCACAAATGCAAATGTTCAGACTCCAACCCAGACTTACTGCACCAGAAAATCTGGAATTGGAGCTCAGCAGTTTTTTTTTACAAAACACTCCAGGGTGACTGATGTGCACTAATGCTTAGTAACCACTGATCAAACCTATCTTCCTACACAGTCTTTCAGGGGCAGAGCCTTAGAATTAAAATTTGCACCTGTTTTTCTTAATAGTATATAAAAATGGTAAATCTTACCATAGTAAGATTCACTGAAACTTTGTCATTGTGTGCCATTTTCAATTTTACAGAATATGAAGTAGTAAGCAAAATGCTTGGCACTTAGATTTCATAAAGAGTTGCTTTGGTGATTTAAAGGTTATCTTTTAATCTCAGTTCTGTATCCTTAGAAAACTGCTATATGTCCTGTTATTGATGGAACTGATCATCATGCCATAAAACTTTGCATATGGGAAAACAAGGATCAGACAAGGGGAAGGTTAATACATCTAATGGTTAAAGAAACAGCCTCAACCACAGAGCCCAGACTTAGAACTCTAGAGCTGGAGGCAACCTGAAGGTGGGGAGTGGGGTGTAAGGGACCGTAGGAGTGTAAAAGTCAGGAATGGAAGGGGAGTAAAAGAGCAGCTAATTCAGTAGCCCTGCAATATTCCGTATAATTATTAGAATTAGGAGAGAGAGAGAGAGAGAGAGAGAGAGAGAGAGAGAGAGAGAGGAGAGAGAAATGTACACACATACTCGCCAGGCTCAGCCCTGCCCTCAGAACCTGATAATCTAAAAGAAGAATCACACCTTGTGCCTGGTTAGAGTCTAAAACCCCTGTGGTGACAGCTACCTCCAAGAAATTCTGTATACCATCTGTAAGGCATGCCCACAGGGTTCACCCGGCCCCTGCTCCCCCACAGGTAGAGTGGTCCCTTTTCCCTCTGCTGAGGACTGAATGAAGCAGATGGATTACATTTATGGGCTACGCCGTCCAAGAAGTACATGTCTTTGTGTACTTAAAACATTCAGTCCTGCCGCTTGGCCAAGTCCATAAAATTGAATTCCAACAAGTTCAAGGGATACGTGTTGTAGCTCCACTTACAAATGTTAAATTTGGCGTGCCTTTGAAAGTTTTCCCAAATTATTCTGAACACTGCTAATCTGGGGGAAAGGTGACCTAGTTTAGTGCTTCTTCGGCTTTGTCTTGTTAAAGGGCCAACGGTGATTCACTGGGTCTGGAGACTGCCTAGAATTACTGCATTTCTAACAAGCCTTCAGATGCCTGTCGTGCTGCGGTGGAGGGCCACGCTTTAAGGAGCCAGGCTGTGTCTGGTGAGCCCACCCCTTGCTGTCCCTCTGGTGTGGGGAAGAGTGAGGGGAGGGAAGAAGAGGTGGAGGTGCTCACCGGGGCAGATGCTGCCTTTGAGGTTCTCCAGCAGGTGCGTCATGGTGCTGAAGTCCGGGGAGTAGGACACGTGCAGCTCCGCGGGCTCCGAAGCGATCTCGCGCAGCTCCTCCTCCACGGCCTTGCCCACGCCCACGGCGTACATGACGATGCCTACCGGACCGGCGGACTCAGGGGGCGCCCCAGGCCTCGCGCCCTCCGCNGACCCCAGAGCCTCAGAAAGCTGGAGCTCTCTACCACTGGGCTAAGTTCCAGCCCCTCCTTTTCTGAGACAGAAATGCCGCCACTTCCTAGGCTGGCCTCAAACTTGGGATCCTTCTACTTCAACCTCCTGAGTAACTAGGAGTAAATTTTTTGTTTTCTTTTCTTTTTGATAGAGTCTAAGTTGCCAGGCTGACCTTGAACTTGTGATCCTCCTGCCTCAGCCTCCAGAGAAGCTGGGATGACAGCCATGCACCTCCATGCCCAGCAAAGCTTCTTTTTAAAAGATAATAATAATCACCACAATTGCTGCCCTTTCCTGAGCATCTGCTATGTATCAGGCACAATTCTAAGCACCACACCAGTATTAATAAAAACATTATTTATTGACAGCTTACTGTGTACCAGGCACTTGGCTGATTGTGTGTGTGTGTGTGTCCTCAATACCATATGTATATTCTCAAACTTCCTGATCACCTTGAGTTTTATCCCCATTTTCTATAACCTGAGGTTCTGGAGGATAGAGTGGGATCTCCTCAGATTCCATAGCTAGCAGTCACTGAGCTGGGACTTGAAGCCAGGTCTGTCTGACCCCCAAACTCCTGCTCCTGATTGCTCTACAGTGTCGCCTACCCTGTCTATTCAGAACCAGGAACGTCACTGGCCGCTGAGGAGGTTCAACAAAGAAAACGTAATCCCAATCCATGAGGCAATCAGGCTAGAGCAGAGCAACTCAGACGTGCCATCTGCTACGTTGAGGAAGGCGGGGGCAATTCCTCCTTCCTGGGGGTTGAGGAAGGCTGCATGGAGGTGATGGCTTTTGACTTGATCTTTCTTCTGCCTTGAACCATTGTGTCTCCCCACCCCCTGGTGTGATGACCTTAACAGCTGGGGTCTTCAGAAGGCAATCAGGATTAGATGAGGTCATGAGGGTAGAGCCCTCAGAAATGGAATCAGTGTCTGATAAGAGTCTCAGGGGAGCTTCCTTCTCCTCCACCATGTGAGGGCCTAGAGAGAAAATGTTATCTACCACCCAGGAAGCAGATCCTCACCAGACACTGCATCTGCCAGCGCCTTGGTCTTGAACTTCTCAGCCTCCAGAACTATGAGAAATAAATGTTGTTTAAGCCACTGCTGTGGGGTGGATATGGTTTGTCCCACAAAGTTCAGGTACGGGAAGCTTGGCCTCCCAATATAACAATATTGGGAGGCAGTGGAACCCTGATGAGGTGTGGCTTAGTAGGAGGTAATGTGGTTACGGGGGCACCACCCTAGAAAGGGATGAATGCCCTCTCAACAGAATGAGTTAGGGTTTCAAGGGACTAGATTATCATTGACAGCAAATAGTTATAAAATAAGTCCACCCCATGTCTTTGATCTCCTCCACCTGCCCAACCAGCACTCTCATAAAAGCTCCTGACACATGATGCCATCAGTTGGAAGGCTCTCATCAGAAACCAAGCAGATGCCAGCACCATGTCTTGACTCTCCAGGACTGTCGGCTAAATAAACCTCTTTTCTTTATAAATTACCCAGCCATGGGTATTTTGTTATAGCAACACAAAGCAGATGAAGACAGCCACTCAGTCTATGGTACTTTGTTATAGCAGCCCATATGGACCAGGACAGTCTTGAAGGACTAGGAGGATGGAGTTTGCCAAGGCAGATAGAATAGTCTAGAAAGTGGGAACAGCAATGCAGAGGCATGATTGCTGAAAAGTTCTCAACACATTGAGGAAGGGGCAGGCCAGCATGACTAAAATGTCTGCATGTGGCAGGAGACAGGCTGATGGGCTTGGCTGAAGCCAGACTGTGATGACTTAAGTGGTAGTTTCAAAATTTTGACCACAACCCACAGTAAGAAAAAGAAACAATAATAATAATACTACATCATGACGCACTTCATGTAACTAAAGTTTCGTGAAACAATACTTACTCTTTCTACATGCAGGGAACTCTATTTTCCCATCCATTCTCCTTTTTAAATGCTGGTTTTAAACCACTAATTTGATTTCATCATCCACTAATGTGGTTGTACTCGCCATTTGAAAAGCTCAGGGGTAAGGTATTGCATCTTTATTCTGTAGGCACTGGCGAGCCACAGAGGGATTTTAAACCAAGGAAGAATTTGATCCAATACAGATTCCTAAGTTAACCTTGGCATCAGGAAAGAAGACTGAGGAGAAGGCTGGGAGACAGGGCGCGGGAACCCCCACCCCCAACAGGCACACCACACGTCCTTGAACCCCAGCAGACGCAAAGCAACAGTGCTCAGGACGGGCAGGGGGCAGGGGGCAGAAGCAGACCAAGCTCTCTCACACCCTTGACTCACGGAGGCAGCTCCTGCCATCCACCTGGAGTCGCTGTCCCTCTGGGCACAGGCAGCGGTAGGACAGCCCCTCGCTCACACACTGGAACTCGCAGCCGTGGTCGACACCATTGCAAAGGTCCCTGACTTAAAAGAGAGACAGACAGGATGAGTCAGGGTGCTGGCGCCAGATAAGGTCTCCTGCCCCTCCCCAAAATGCAGGACGCCCTCACCCTGACAGGTCCTCCCGTCGGGCAGCAGAACGTGGCCCTCTCTGCAGCGACACCGTGGCCCACCGAGAGTGCTGACACACTCGTGCTCACAGCTGTGGTTCCCAAAGCCGCAGTGGTCAATGGCTGAAGGGGACAAAGAAACACCAGGATGTCCTTTCTGATCAGAGCCACCAGAGGCCTCGGTCCAGGGGGCCGGTGGGTGGCAGGAGCTGGGACTTACTCACCCCTGCAGCTCCTCTGGTCCTCTTGGAGAACAAAGCCTGCTCGGCAACGACAGAAATAGGAGCCCGGGGAACTGACACAGTGGTGGTCACAGCCATGGGTCCCTTCAGCACACAGGTCTATGGCTGAGGATGAGATGGGGTCAGCTTTGGCCCAGGACCGCACTCCTCAGCCCTAGCAGCATTAACACCAGGGAGCCTGTTAAGAATACCCATGCCTGGACCCCAACCCCAAAGACCTAGACCAGTTAGTCTCAGGGGCACCCAGGCACCTATAACTTCTATACGTATTAGCCTCCTTCCTTGGTGCCAGGCAACCCTCGCTACTGGACACATCCCAGAGCCAGTGTGCCCATTACTGAGCCAGTCTTGAGAATGAGAAGCCACAGTCATAGAAGGCAGGGCCCCTGTCCTCCAGATACTACTGACTTACAGGGGAGGACAAGGCATGGCCACTTGACCTCTCTGAGCCTCCATTTCCCCCTCTGCAAAATGGGAATATAATGGAGGATGGCAATTGTTGTGTACAGTTTCCTTCTGCTAAAAGAAGGCTCTTGCCCTGTTCAGCACCTGGATGGTTTGGAGGTGTGAGGATGGCAGATTAGCGCTGGAAAGGGGGAAAGTGCCTTGAAGAAAAAGAACACAAGAGATGGTTTGGAGATCAGCAGTTCTGTGGGCTGAAGGTGCCCGTGAAAAGTCCCTGCAGTGGGCTGTCCGAGGGCTTCTAGGAATAAGGGCATCACACATTCAATTATAAACAATGGAGTTTTTCTTTCTCATTTTTGACTTTATAAGTGTAATCACATCCCTGGCAGTCATTCTTTAGTAAAATGGATATACACATAGGCGCGCGCGCACGCGCGCACACACACACACACTTGCATGCCCACAAGCCTATAAACCAAAGAAGAGGCTGATTTAAATTCATGACACAAGAACAGTATGTACAGGGTCAAAAACTGAGAAAGGACCCAAAATCTAATGAATGCAGCAGAAGAATTTGAATGTTCACAGTCCTCAAATGGGGTGTTAAAACCAGACTTTAAAAAGTTTCTAGAAACCCAGGTGGCATCTGGGTTATTGGGATCACATGATCTCCTCTTCCAAGTCACTCTGAGGTTGAGAGCTAATGTTTAGAGTCCTCCTAGCATAATGCCTCATACTAACCTAGCAGTCAGGAAATAGCAACAGTTACCATCACAAGAGTAGACCCTTGAACATGTCACAAAGAAAAACCCAATCGTGTAAGCAAGGAATCGTGTGCCAGAGGTTTTCAGAAGACAAAAAAATGAAGAACAAAGTCGTGAAAGATGTGTAGACTCAGGAGGCTGAGGCAAGAGGATTACAAGTTCAAAGCCAGCCTCAGCAACTTAGTGAGACCTTGTCTCTAACTACAAAATAAAAAGGGCTGGGGAGGTGGCTCAGTGGTTAAGCACCTCTGGATTCAATCCCTGGTTCCAATGAAGAAAAGAAGGAAGAAAGGAAGGAAAGGTTTGTGGAAGCGGAGGGGAGCAGTAAAGGCTGCCCAGGTGAGCTCCGCAGAAACAGCTGAGGTGCAGAGGCAGGAAGAGCAGCATGTGGGGGGACCCCTATCTAACTGTTAAGGACCCCAACAGTGTCTAAGTAACAGACATGGGGAGGAGACAGAAACACTTTTGGGAGGTGGAGTGGAGTGAGGTAGGAGACTGGGCTAAAAGAAGGAAAAGAGGCTACAGAAAGTAGCTTATAACTGCAGGGTCAAGATTCTTAGCCCTGGTCCCACCAGGACCTGGTGATTTCCTCTTCCCTGGGCCTCTAAGGTGAAAGAGGCCAGTTTTTACTTCCCTTCAAACTCCTTCGTTCCCACCAATTCTGGATACACAGAGCCAAAGAAGGCTCGGGAGTTGTGAGATGGCAGGCGGGGTAGTTCTCACCCGAACAGCTCTTGTTATCTGCTGCTAGCTTGTAGCCAAAGTTGCAGGCGCAGTAGAACGTTCCTGGAGCTGTGACACACTGGTGTTGGCAGATGTGTCCCCACTCAGCACACAGGTCCTTCCCTAAGGACACACAGCATTAGAATCAGCAGGAGCCAGAAGGGCAAAAGCCTCCACTGAGAGAGCTGGATGGGGTGCGGTCAGAGCAGCACCATCCTCAAGTAAGGCCTTGGGTGGGATGTGAGGGGGTCTGTCCAGGTGGGAGAGCTTAGGGAAAGAGGAGGGCTTGAGCAGCTCCTATGAACAGACACAGAGAGAGGCTCCGGACCCATGTGTCGGTAGGATAGGCAGGGCCACCCAGGGGTGAGGACGGTGCAGAGAAGCGCTTACAGTGGGCAGAACAACTCAGAATGCCCAGACCCCGCAGCGTTAGTGGAAATAGTTAAACTGAGAGGGAGGGGCCAAAACCAGGTGGGCGGGGCAGGACTGCTGCCTGGCCTTGCTCTCAGCTTTGAGGGACAGTAATTCTTGTTGAAGGCATTTGGTGTTGGAGTTTGACCCTAAGGTCATGGTGAACCACTCCCCTCAGCCGGGATGGGAAAGGACTCCCTGTGAGGGAACAAGAATCCAAACAGAACTGGAGCCTCGCTCCAGCGCCTCCCGCTCACCGCACAGCCGGCCCTGGAACTGCAGACCGAACTCCTGGATAAGGTCAAAGGACTCGACCAGGAAGACGTGCTCGTCCAGCGGGGGCGACGCCATGGCGCGCAGGGAGCCCACGTCGGCGCGCTGTACCCCCACCGCGTAAATTTCAATGCCGCGAGCGCGCGCCTGCGCCGCCACCTCGGCCACGCGGTCCTGCGGCCGCCCGTCGGTCACGATGACAGCGACGCGCGGCACGCGCTCCTTCGGCGGGCGCGCCCCTTCTGCCTCGCTGAAGGCCACATTCATGGCGTACTGGATTGCCAGCCCAGTCATGGTACCCTGCGCCAGTGGCACCAGGGCGCGGATGGCGCGCTCCATGTCCTCGCGGCGCGAGAAGGCGCCCAGCGGGAAGACGCTCTGCACTTGACTCGAATACTGGATCACGCCGACACGCGTGGCGTTGAGCCCCACGTCAAGGCTGCGGAGGAGGCCCACTAGGAACTGCCGCATTGTCTCGAACTCAAAGGGGCGCACGCTGCGGGAGCTGTCGATCACAAAGACCAAGTCCAGAGGCCCAGTATGGCACTTGGGACCTACAGTGGAGATCAGGAAGGACTTTCTTAGGTTAGCAAAGTCTTACCTCCAAAAAGACACGTCCACCCCGGGAAACCCAAGAGAAATGCTGCTATTCCGGTGCAGCACTAGCAAAGGCAGGTTAAACACCCTCCCTCGTCCAGCATTTGCTCAGAAACTGGGCTAGGAGATTGCACACATTCCCATGGACACTTCTGAGGGCTACTCTGGGAAGGCATTATCCATTAAGGAAAGGACGAGGAGGAGTGTTGAAAACTCAAATGCCAATAAGGGTCAGGCAGGCAACAAAAAATTGAATGAACTGGCTGGCTTAGGGCCGTGGACACGCGGCTTTATCCCTCCTAAACCGAGCAGCTCCACCCAAAAGTTGCCATGTGCTCACGAGGATCGAATATTATCAGGTCCTTGGATTTTTTTAAAAAAGAAATCCCAAATCAGAATTTGTGTGTGAAATCTCCTGATTTTTCCATGTTTTCAATAAGTTTTTTAAAATCAAACCCTGAATGGACAGTTCTGCATGAACCCAAAACTAAGCCATATCCCAGAGGTGAGGCCCAGAGAGGCAGGCGAAGTGTGAATCTCAAACCCAGTGAGTGTTTCCCGGCTCAGGCTTCTCCCCCCACCCCTTCCCCTCCCCTCCACTCCCCACCCCCCAGTTGGCTGCAAAAGAAGCTTCTTCTCCTCCTCCCGCTGCTGAGGGCGGGGCACCCGCTCACCTGCGGGCTGCTGCTGGGTTTCCCAGGGCTGGAGAAGGAGCAGCAACGTGGCCAGTGGCCAGCAAAGAAGGCCTCTCATATTGCTTGGGGGACAGAGAAGATGTCAGAGCCTGGAGGGAGACAGTAAATTAGAAAAGCAATAGTATTGACAGAGCTCTTATTCTGGGGAATGGATACTTGAAGGGGAGAGGAGAGGGTCATGGGTTATTTTACTAATCTCTATTTTTGTGTATGGTCCAAACGTTTCTCTCTCTCTCTCTCTCACACACACACACACACACACACACACACACACATGTCATCACACTGGGATTGCTGGGAAACACAAGAGATTCTTTGTAGAACTGTAGAAAGTTATACTTTGTAGGATAGCAGAATAATAAATAAATAGTAGCTTAAATATACAAAATTTTGAAAGAAAAAGGCCTTCCTAAATACCAGGTACAGCGTTAAATGCTTTTCACGCGCTGTAGCATGTAATCCTCTCTCCAGCTCTAACACCAAGGTTGCTGTTGACCCCACTGCACAGAGGACAAAACATAGGCATAGAGAAGTCAAGCCCTGGTACCCAAAGTCATGCGGCAAGGAAGTGGCTGCGCCAGGATAGTACCCTAGTCTGTCTGGTTCTGGGAGCCAGCCCGAGGGCTCCGTGCCTCTTTTCCCAAGAGGCGAACCTCGGCAGACAGAAACCATTCACCTCCTCGGCCCTCCCCTCCGCACACAGGAGCTTCTGTATGGCCGTCTTTGCAAACCCGAGTCCTTTCCCCTACACCGCCCAACCGCAGGTGGCGCCGGAAGGGCCGCCCCTTTCTCAGGCTCGAGTGTGGGGGTGGTGGGCAGTGATCCGGCCAAAGCCCACCACACACAACCAGGGCCTCCGTGCCTCGGTTCCCCGCCTGCTCTCAGGAGAGGCCGCCAGGGGGCGTCGGGCCTGACTGCGGCGGTCTAGTGGCCGTGGGAAGCCCACATCTGCCCAGCAGGTGTCCCTGCCCAGAGCAAACAGCCGGCCAGGAGCCCGAGCCTTGGAGATAAGACCTGCCTGGAATATATCCCGCACGAGGCTCAGGGAGCAGAGTTGTGCAGAGTTCCGGGGACGGTGGCACTGGACGTGCCCAAGGGCAGCGAGAGATCAGCCCGGGCCTTGCAGAGTGGCCATGGACCCTATGGGGGCAGCAGGTGAGCCCTCGCCCTCCAGTGGCCCCCGACGACATCCCTTGAGAATAACGGAAGGACCCCCCACCCCCTTGAACCCATGGAAAAATTGAGTCCCAGGAAGACAGCCCGCTGAGCTGCAAGGCAGGACTAGAATCCAGGGATCCTGGCTCCCGGCTGGCTCCTAAGCTGCCTAGCTCCCCGAGGCCTAGGAGTCATTACACCTCTTTCCGTTCCTTTCTCTATCCCACCCCTGCGCCCCAAGTTGAGACTGCAGTAGCCATTTTTCTGTTGCTGTTTCTTGGCAGAGAGGGCCACCCCCCTAATCCAACTCCCCACCCCCCAATTCCATGAATGGGCCTATTCTGAGCAAGGCCAGGGCCTGAGGATCGCTCCAGAAGGCTTTCCCGCCTGGGATTCTTCTCCCCCTTCGCCTTCCAGGCCTAGTGGAGGAACAACAATCTCTCTGGCAGGGCCCACCGTGACAGGGTGACTAAGCTAAATGTGCCCCTTGGATCTGCAGCTGCTGGTGGAGATGAGAGGGTGGGGAGTGCCTTCTCTTGCTTGGGTCACAGCAGAGGATAGGATCCCTGGGTGGCATGTGGGTAAAAGCGGGAGGGCCCTTTGCCATTCTCCAACCCTTCCTACCTGCCTCTGGAGCCCCAAATCCTGATGAGGGTCCCCTTATCCTACTCTTGACCTGAGCCAACATACACTTGGCTCTGCCTCAACCCCAGGAATCCTAGAAAGTCCAAATAGGGACTGTGGAGAAGCCCATCACTCACCCAGCCCCCTACCCCCAGCCTACAGAAAGAACTAAGCCCAGAGAGGACCATGGGGGTCTTCACCCAATGTCACAGAAACGTGGTCACCTGGATGACACTAGAGCCCAGGACTCCTCTGAAGAGTTAATCCTTGGTTAAAGGGAAAGTTTGGCTGATGCACTTAGATTGGGGAAAGTGGACTTGCAAGGGAGGAAGGTCTGTGCAAACTCTTTCAGGGTCCCAAGATTGAACACCTCGGTGCCTGGGCCTGGAGGTGGAAGATTAGGGAAAGGGTGCTCCCCTTTTGTCGGCTTTTCTCGTGGAGACTGGATTTGGAAAGGACCCTACCGAAGAGGGAAAGGTCACTGCAGGTCAGATTTAGGCACCGTGGCGGTGCCTCCTGGGTTAATTGCGGTCTCGGGGTCGGGCTCGACACCCGCTCCCCTGCAGAACCCTCAGTGCCCCCGGGCCCTCTGACTCACCTGAGCCTGCCGGACAGCTCGGAGGCGCGGCCGCAGATCGGAGCCGACGGGCGGAGCCTCGCGGGCAGTTGGACCAGGTAACGACGTGGGCAGCGCGCCCTAGGTGGGACTGCCAGGCAGCTGGAGCGAGCAGAGGCGGCGGCCGCATTTAACCCAAGGCTGGCGGGTGGGGAGGGGGAGCGCGGGTTGCGACCCTCCCACTGGCAGGGAGCGATCCCCCCTTCCCCTGACGACTGGGGCGGGGCAAGCGCAGCGTCCCCTGTCCCTGCCGGGTTGGAGCTGCAGGCGCGAGCTGCCGGGCCGGAATTCCGCTGCAGCTGGAGACGGGCGGCGACACTCGCAGCAGGAATGCGCTGGAAGCCTACGAGGCACTTCCCCGAGGAGAGCCCCAAGAGGCGGAGCGGTCCTGGCTTTGGCCGCCCGACTGCCTGGCCCTCCGTCCGAGGGCCCGCCCGACTCTTGCCCTCCGTTGTCCCTTCCAGGAGTGAGGAAAGGCCTTGACTCGGGTCCCACCAAGAGGGTAAAAGGCCCAAACGCACATCTTCAGGGATAGTGGCTCTCTGGGCCCCAGCTTGCTAGTTCTCAAATTCTCTCCCACCAGAGACTCCTTTACATGCGCCCTGCAATGGGGCAGGTTTTGGGTGCACCCACCCTCACCCATTCAAACCCCCATGCTGCGAAGCCACCAGAAACCCCTGGCTCTGACCTGGCTTATCCTGCAGCGCCAGTGTAATCGACTTTGATTCCCTGTAATCAAAGAAAGGAAAGCCCACATGGCATTAGGCCCCTTCTCATGGGAGAAAGAGTGGAATGTTGATTTGGGCATAGAAGATCTCAGCTGGCCCCCATCCCGGGACAGAGTTGGGGGTGCTTTTCATGTTTGTGGAGTCTGCTGGCAGGAGGTGAGAGAGCAGCACTCTGGGCCCAGTTCCAGTATTTCCCTTTGGCATTCTCTTGGGATGGGGAGGCTTAACGACCAGTCCCACATACCCCATCTCAAGGCCAGCATAAGTGGGGCCTTTGTGTCACAGCTGTGTCTCTCTGAGGCCCCAGAATGCCAAGGGGCAGGCAGGAAGCCAGACTCATAGAGTGGAACCTGGGTGGTCCCAGTGGGCCCCATGCATGCTTCATTGAGTATCTCAAAGTCCAAAAAGTTAGCCCACAACTTGCATCCAAGTCCTCTCCTTGGCCTAACACTCCCCCCCAACACCTTGATCCCTAGGAAGCAGAATGTATAGTAGCCCCATCCCAATCCCACCCCTGCCCTGCTTCATTTTACTCAACCGGAGTGGTGGGCTATGTGCCACCCACCCGTGACTCTCCCTGCTGTGGGCCTGTCCCACTCCTAGGTCCTCCCCGGAGTGCACCACCATCCTGAGGGAAGGCGTGTGCAGGTGTCTGCAGCAAGGATGCGAACAGACAGTGCGGATCCTACATGCCAAGGTGGCCCAGAAATCATACGGAAATGAGAAGCGGTAAGTGCCTCAGTGGCCCTCCCAGCTCCCTGTGGCTATCAGCCCCATGCACCCTTCTGCCCTCCTGCCAGGGGACTTAGGGCTGAGACCTCAGCTATTGACTGATCAGGGGACCTGTCCCTCCGCCAGCATGCCCCCGACTTTGGTCTATAGCAGAACCTCGTGACTCTCCCATCTGCACTCTCTCACTCCACTCTTCATCCATTCAGCCACTTTTGGAGTGCCTGTCATGTGCCAGACTCTGCTGGGCACTGGGCACACAGTGGAACAAGACACAGTCCCTGCTTCATGGTATTTTCCTTCTAATGTGAAGAGACAAACTATAACCTCCCCACAAGTCAGCAAATAAGATATTTCCAGATCATGGGGAAAGTGAAAAGGAAAATAAAACAAAGTAATGTCACAGAAATTGAATCGAGGGTACTTTAGCTTGGAAGATGGAGGAGGAGACTCGAATGTTACGATGGAACCAGCCATGAGGAAATCCAAGGGAAGAATGTTCCAACTACAAAGAACAAAATAATGCAAAGACCCTATGGCTGTACCAACTACCACAAAAGAAGGCAGAATGGCTGGAGGTAGAGGAAGAGGGGGGGAGTTATAGGAAAGAGTTGGAGAGGTAAGCAGGGGCCAGATCATGTGAGGACTTGGCATTTTAAGCCACTGGCGGATTTCAAGAAGAGGAGTAACATGATTTGACTCATGTTTTTTTAAAAAAGCACTCTGTCTGCTGTATGAAAAATAAGTTGAAGGGTGCAGGAGGACAGCAGAGAGGCTGGCTGGAAGGCAGATGCGTGGTGCAGGCAGAGCAGGGGTGGGAGGTGGTAAGAAGCCCGTGGATTCCGGAGGTTTTGAAGGTGGAGTGGGGGTACTTGCAGATGGATTGGGTAAGGGGTGTAAATAAAAGAAAGTTCCGACCTTAATGGGGTTCAAGGAATGGAGGAGCCTAGGGGAGAAAGGGAGGTGGAATCAAGGGCTGGGTGGGATGGTGATGCTTACCAGACAGGCAAGCGGAGATACGAACCCGGCACTCTCCTGTCTCCGTAGGTTCTTCTGCCCCCCGCCCTGTGTCTACCTCACGGGTCCCGGCTGGAGGGTGAAGCCAGTGCAGGGTCAAGGTGAGGGCGCCCTCCGGGGACGCGGGTTGCTCGTCTCTGCAGGGAGGACTGCGCTCTGCGCCTGGGAACGGGACGGTTCGCCGGCGCAGCCTCGCTGCGCCCTCTGGCGGTGAAAGCTAAGGTTGCCGGGCGCCTGAGTCGGGATCCTGAGGCCTTTTAGAGCCGGTTCGCGTCCCTGTCCAGCCCACCAGGCGGGGGAGACCGGGCCTACAGTCTGTGGTTACATGGGACTGGACGGCGCGTCGGGCAGCGCGGCCGAGACGCAGAAGCTGAATTTCGAGGAGCAGCCGGACTCCAGGGTGAGAGTGCACAGGAGGGAGCCCGGTTCCTGCTCCGAGCCCCTGAGCCTCCTTCCTAACCAAGAGATAGGTCGGGAGGTCTGGAGGTCGGGAGGTCAGAGGCCGAGCTCCTGGAGCCTCTTGTCACCTCCGATGGGCCGGACGTCAGATAAGGGGGGGGGGGGCTGTGTTGGAGGGCTGGGATGTGACGGTCCCATGCCTCGAGCCTGTAGGAATTCGGTTGTGCCAAGACCCTGTACATCTCCGACGCCGACAAGAGGAAGCACTTCCGGCTGGTGCTGCGGCTGGTGCTGCGAGGGGGCCGCGAGCTGGGCACCTTCCACAGTCGCCTCATCAAGGTCATCTCCAAGCCGTCGCAAAAGAAGCAGTCGCTGAAAAACACCGACCGTGAGCCGAGGAGGGGCCCGACGGCGAGGCAGGGCGGGAGGTGCCACCAAGTCAAGAGCCGCTGAATTGGGAGAGGGACGTGATGGGGGGCGTGGGGCGAGATGTAGGTGTGGGATCCGAGTGACCAGGGCGGAGTCCAGGCGAGAGGGGGTCTGGTCTGGATGAGTGGGTGCCGCTTAGGCCTGGAGATGTAGGGAGCAAAGGCTGAGGAAAGGGGACGCATAAGCTTTGGGAGTGGGATGAGAGCGGTGCTCAGAACAGACAAAACCCATTGTGGCTGGCAATCTAGGGACAGATTCAAAGTGAGATAGGAAGGTTTGTGGTGTACTCAGTGCTTACCTGTGCTAGGCCCCTCAGTTCCCAGCACTGGGAGCCAGGGGGATGGCAATAAAGTGACAGAGAAAATTCAGTTAACAGTATTTGTGGAGCAGGGTGTGGCGTGTGCCTATAATCCCAATTACTCAGGAGGCTGAGGCAGGAGGGTGGTTTGAGTCCAGGAGTTAGAGACTAGCCTAGGCAACATAGTGGAGACCCTATCTTAAAAAATAAGTATGGAGTGCCTGCTGTTTGCCTGACTTTGTGCTGAGTAGTGCTGGATAGTATATAATAAGACAGGTGTCTTTTTCTAGAGGAAAGATAGCCTTGCAGGGGAGACACGCACCGTGGATTACAGAGGCAATCTGAGGTACATACTGTCCTGATGTCAAGTGGCAAATCCCAGGCAGGAGCTCTAAGAAAAGGCTGGGAGGGGCGTGTCTGAATAACCATGACTCCCTACTCCCATGGCTGGGAGGGAAGGGAGTGAGAGGGGCTTTCTGAGCTAGTGACTACTGACATCACCCTGTCTGATGCTCACTGTGTCCCTGTGAAGTAGTTCCTATCATTGTTCCTATATGGAAAATGAAGAACATTGGGTTTGGAATATTTACCCATTCACTTAAGAAATAGTTGGAGCTGGGTGCTGTGGCACATATTGGTAACCCAGCTACTCAGGAGGATTGCAAGTTTGAGGCCAGCCTGGGAAACAATGTGAGACCTTGTCTCAAAACAAAACAAAAATGTGCTGGGGGGTTTACTTCAGGGGTACAGTGCTGACCTAGCCTGCATGAGGTCTTGGGTTCAATCCCCAGCACCAGAAAACATCAGCACAACAAAGCCTGCAGAATGCCCAGATCCAGGCAGTGTTCTGGCAGGCGCTTGGCATCATGGGAGAGCCAGGGAGGGTGGTGGCACAGTGTGATGGTTGACAGTGCAGCAGATTCCAGCCAGGCATGGTGACGCCTGCCTGTAATCCCAGTGGCTGGGGAGGCTGAGGCAGGAGGATCTTGAGTTCAAAGCCAACCTCAGAAATTTAGTGAGGTGCCAAGCAACTCAGTGAAACCCTGTCTCTAAATAAAATACAAAAAAGGGCTGGGGGTGTGGCTCGGTGGTTAAGTTCCCCTGGGTTCCATCCCCAGTACCAAAAATAAATAAATAAATAAAGATCCCAAAGCGTGCAGATTCCAGGGCTCAGCAGCCTGGGTTTCCAACAAGCTGTCGTACAGCTTGTGAGCTACATGATCTTTAGCAGGTTGCTGCCTGTAGCAGGGCTAGTGGTATCTACCTCAGAAAGTCGTTAAGAGAATCAAATGAGCTAATACATGTTAAAACATTTGGAAAAGTACTGGCTCACAATAAACACTGCCTCTTATTCTGAGGAGGGCTTGGACAAAGTATAAACGGAGCACCTGCAGTCTGTCCAGCACTGTAAGAAGAAACTGGCCAAGGACCCACCTGTGCCTTCTCTCCAGATGGTCAAAGTCCAACAGGAAAGTAAAGCTTGGCTCTGAGTATGTGTGATAGGCTGGAAGAGAGAAATGTCAAGCCCCAGAAGCTTCGTGCCCCTGTTTCACACCACGTGGTCTTTGCCTCTGTGTAACTCCACCTGCTTCACGCTCCCTGGCTACAAGTGTAACCTCCTCCAAGAAGATCCATAACTCAGCCCTCGTCACATCATATTGCCATTGTATAATTATGACCTTGAGATGGTGAACTCTTCCAAAGCAAAGCCAGGACTAGTTGACATGTTGGTACCCAGTACCCAGCACAGTGCCTGCCACAAAGTAGGCCCTGAGTGACTTGATGAGATGCCCAGGGAGCACAAGGGAGAGGACAAAGGCCAGAGGCTGGACTGCAGCAAGCCCTAGATAAATAGCTGTGAAATATGAATGCAGTGTGTCCAGGCCAGGGGCTGGGTGCTGCGGCACATACCGGTAACCCAGGGCAAAGGATGGCACAGGGACAAGGGACAGGAGATTGAGTGGCAAGTCCAAGGAACCAGGGCACTGATTCTACCTCCCTTCACAGTGTGCATATCCTCAGGCTCAAAGGTCTCCCTCTTCAACCGCCTGCGTTCCCAGACGGTGTCCACGCGCTACCTCTCTGTGGAGGATGGGGCCTTTGTGGCCAGTGCAAGACAGTGGGCTGCCTTCACGCTCCACCTGGGTAATTATGTCAGCAGGCCCAGGGCCAGGCCCTCCATGTGCATTCACTTGTTCAACCTTCACCCCAACCCCTCAAGGAAAGTAAACCTGGCCCTGTGTATCCCATCTTGGAAATAAAAAGGCTTGCCGGGGTCCCGGTGAGTCAGTGACTGATCCAAGCTATTCTGATTCCAATGTCCATGCCCAAGTGTCTGCCCCAGGAGCAGACATTTATAATGATGGCCACATGTGACCTCCCCAGGAGTAGAACCTTCATTTTAGCAGCTTCCCTGAGAGACCAGCAAGGCCCAGTGTGATGTGAGATGGGGTCAGGGGTGAAAAAGGCAGGGTTTGGAGCACAAGCTTGGGGCCCCTGAAACCCTTCTTCCTTCCTTCCTTTCACCCCCAGCTGATGAGCACTCCACGCAAGGGGACTTCCCACCTCGAGAGGGCTACGTCCGCTATGGCTCCCTGGTGCAGCTTGTCTGCACAGTCACCGGCATCACGCTACCTCCTATGGTATGAGGAAGGAGGGTGTACCTGAAGGGGTCCCCAGATTCATGGAGAGGAAGTGCCCACATGGGCAGGGTGGGGGTGGTGAGACCCCAAGGATGAAGGCACCTATTCTCACTCTGGAAACAGTGGGTGGTTGGTGAGTATCTGCCAATGACACCATGGCAATCACGGGAGCAGAAACTGGCTGGGACGACAGCCTCTGGTCACCTGGACACCTTGCTACCACTCTCCCTACCACCCGTGTGTTGCAGATCATCCGCAAAGTAGCCAAACAGTGTGCTCTCCTCGACGTAGATGAGCCTATCTCTCAACTGCACAAGTGTGCCTTCCAGTTTCCAGGTGGCCCTCCAGAAGGGGGTGGCACCTACTTATGCCTTGCCACAGAGAAGGTGGTGCAATTCCAGGTGAGCAGAGAATACCACAGAGCATCAAAAGGGAGAATGTGGGGAGGTGATATAAAGTATCATCACCGCGGATGCTGCTTACTGAAGGCCTGCCATGGGAGGTCAGAATTGTAGACTATCAGGACAGAATCATAGAATGTAGAAAAATAATAGTTACTGTTATTAGCAATGCTCCTTCCCTAAGAATATTAAGATCATAGTGATAGGATATAAAATTATAGAACATAAATAAAAATCATAATTGATAATAGTATTAATTATTGTTGAGTAAAATCTATTAGAATCACAGAATGTTAAGAGAGAATTGCAAGGTGTGGAATATAATAATTACTATTCAGCAATATTATTCCCAAAAGAATATCATCATAGATTATTGGGAGATACAATCATAATTTGTAGAGAATAACTATTATTATTATTATTGAACAATATTCCTTTCCAATTAATATTTAAGTCGTCATAGTTTGTTAGGGTATAAAATTGAATAATGTTTAAAAAATGAAATTATAGGCTGGGCTTGGTGGTACACACTTGTAATCCCAGCCACTTGCGAGGCTGAGACAGAAGGATCCCAAGTTTGAAGTCAGCCTGGGCGATTTAGCCAGACCCTGTCTCAAAGAAAAAACAAAGAGGGCTGGGGATGTGGCTCCGTGGTAGTGTTCCTGGGTTCAATCCCCAGTACCAAAATAGATAAATAAGCTAATTAATTAGACTAAGATTATAGAATCCCACGAAAATAAGGCCATTAGAGACCAGCGGGTGCAGTGAACTTATTTAACTCTAAGTGAGAGGACTCCAGGGCATCCTCCAGGGCGTGTAGACCTGTTGGACCTGGCGGGGCCCAGGCCCTATGTTGGCTCCTGGTGAGGGTGGCCACCATCGACAGAAGCTTCCGCCACACCCTCGGGTCTCCTCCCAGGCCTCTCCGTGCCCCAAGGAGGCCAACAGGGCGCTGCTCAACGACAGCTCTTGCTGGACGATCATCGGCACCGAGTCGGTGGAGTTCTCCTTCAGCACCAGCCTGGCGTGTCCGCGGGAGCCGGTCACTCCGGTGCCGCTCATCAGCACCCTGGAGGTGGCCTGGCACTGGGGGCGCCGTGGGGGAGCTGGTGAGGGGGGGCAGCGACTTCCGTCCCCTTCCTCATCCCACCTGTGGCGCTCTACCCCAGCTCAGCGGCGGGGGTGACGTGGCCACGCTGGAGCTGCATGGAGAGAACTTCCACGCGGGGCTCAAGGTGTGGTTCGGGGACGTGGAGTCAGAAACCATGTACAGGTGCGGGGCGGGCAGGCGGCCCCCGGGCTCGAGGGAGCAGGGACGGGAGCGCACGGGCCATCAAAGTCCCTGTAGTCCTGACCCTTTGGCCCACCCCAGGAGCCCGAGGTCCCTGGTGTGCGTGGTGCCCGACGTGGCCGCCTTCGGCAGCGACTGGCGCTGGCTGCGCACTCCCATCACGGTGCCCGTGAGCCTGGTGCGCGCCGACGGGCTGCTCTACCCCAGCGCCTTCACCTTCACCTACACCCCGGAGTACAGCGCCAGGCCCGGCTCTGCCGGCGCCGCGGAACCTGCAACGGACGCCGACGCGCTCCTGGAGAGCATCCACCACGAGTTCACGCGCACCAACTTCCACCTCTTCATCCAGACGTAGGCGAGGTGGGGCACGGCTGCCGCCGCCGAGGCCTGTGCCCGCGACTGCTCCAGCTGTCAAGTCCTGCTCCCTGGCCCCTAGGCTGTGAAAGGGCAAGAAAGCTGGCCAGGGAACCTCAGTCTTAAGTGTCACTTGCTTGTCCTTCGGCATGTAGGAAGACACGACCTGAGTGATGCTGTCCATATTCAGTGTGCGTGTTTCTCCCGATCTTTATTTCTTCTTCCTGCCTCTGAATCACTCTGTCTCTATCATTTATCTCTGTCTATTTATCTATCTCTGCCTCAGTAACTTTGTCTGGTCCCTGTCCCCTCTGTCCAAGTCTCTCCTTTCTCTCACAATTTCACACGCTGGGTGGAGGGATCCGAGCCAAGCCTGGGTCATTTGCCCTCCAGGCATCTGTGTCCCGACTTGAAGAGAAAACACATAATTTCGCAAACCCTGCCATGAGGCGAGTCTTCTGAATCGCAGCCAGCATGCCCTGGAGCACTGGTTTTGCTCAGAGTACCAGATCTGATCGGCAGCGCCAAGTCCCAGAGAACTCAAGGTCGCATGTGAACACTGGATCCACTGGGAGCACTGGTCCTGTTATGGGGCACCAGAATATGCCACTCCCTGTACTCCCCCAGGGCTGGAGCCACCTCTGTACCCTTGCCTGTGTTTGCTCTCTGGCCCACAGCTGTGGTGGCCGAGCAGTGCCCGGGGCAGCAGGCCGGCTTTGCCATCTTAACCACCTCCCCAGTTGTTTCTCCCACAGGCCCAATAGGATGCAGCCCCGAGGATCAGGGATTCCTCTGCTGTTCTAGAATCAGTCTCTGTCCAGAGCAGATTCTGTGGTGCAGAGAGCCTGCCATTTTGATCTTTTTCTAGAGGTAACTGGCATCCCTGAGCCCATGTCACTGCCCTGGGAGGCCACCTATCAGCTCCAGTGACTAATTACAGCTACATCCACATCTCAGGCAAGAATGTACCCCAGGCACAGAGACAAACACGGGAGCCCTTCAGATAACCAGACAGAGCCCTTGGGATAAGTGGGCAATAACACAGCCCAAAGAGGGCACAATCCATTCCTGACCAGGCTGCCCACATTCTTCTCAGGGAAGGAAAAATTAACAAACGTCAGGCAGGACCCTGGCTTAGGCTATGGGTGCCAAGGACATGGGTGGTGCCAGTTACCTGTACCAGCCCTGGTGGTCTAACAGGGACACCTGGTCTGAAATGGGCTCAGCACCCAAACCCAGGAGCCCTTCCTTGACCTCTGAGGAAAAGCTCATTTCTTATAAAACCCCTCCCCCCGCATGTGGAAGTTCCCAAAAGACTCTATGGGAAATCCCTTTATGAGCAAATCTCTATTAGGTTTGCTTTTTAGACTCACTGGAGTCCTGAGTAATTCTGTGATCCACCATCAGCAAACCCACTGTGAGGGGCAAGGGAGAATCTTGCTCATATCCCATGTGGCCCCTGAAGCTGAATCCTAGCTGAGGAACACAGGATGCACTGGGTCAAAAAGAAAGTCTCCAAAATGAGTGCCTGCCTTGAAGGGTTTATACTGCATCTCATGGTGGTGTTGAAGCCGGAAGGAAGCTAAGAGGGCTTTTGTAGCACACCCCGTGGGGAGCGAGGCTCAAGGGCCCATTCATCCCGGCCCTCAAGGGCTTCCTCTGCCACTCCTCAAGAAAGGAGCCTTGGGAGTCAAGAACCTCGGTGGGCCTGCAAGCCCAGGCCTGGCCACGCAGCAGTGTCCTCCGCTTCTGTCTTCTCAGGGGATCCTACAAGCCTTGATCCCACCTGTAAGTCTGTGACCCCCAAAGCTCCGTCCCTGGCCTGGGCCCTCCTGGAGCACTTCCTTACACCTGGGCCTCCATCATCTAACAGCCGATTTTCTTTCCTCTCCACCTCCTCTGCAGCACCAGACTTTCTATCTCCTTCCCCCAGCACACTCTGTCACCAAGGCCCGAGGACTCTGCTTCTCCTTCCTCACCAAAATAGCCTTTCTCCCTTGTTTTCCCTCCGCTACTGCCCTGCCTTCCAGAGCCAGGTCAGATGTCACCTCCTCCAAAAATTCCTCAACTACTTGAGGTAGAGTACCAACTCCATAATTTGTGGGGCCTAAAAAAAAAAAAAAGATGAAAATACTTGCCTCCTAGTTCAAATAACTTTAAGACGGAGACAGGAAATGATGAAATCAAGCACAGAGCTCTTCTAAGCACAGGTCACACTCCAGCAAAAGCCTGGCCCCAGGCTTGTATTCCATCCCTTTGCCTCTTGACCTCAGGTCAAAGGGCTTTATGTACCTGGATTGTGAGCTTCATGTTCAAGTAACTTTCATCTCTGCGTGTTCTGATGTCCAAGGCACATCACAATGCCTCCTACAGTGAATTGGTATTCAACAAGTAAATATATTGCATTGCATGGCAGATGATTTGGATATTGCAAGTGCAAAATAAAACCACAAGGTGGCACTGTTCCCCTCCCTACCATGGAGTTTTCATTTAGAGTAGTGAAAAACTGTTGGGAGTCAAAGATGACCTAAAAATTTTCTATTGTTGGGATTTTTTGGTGTGTGTGTGTGGGGGGCTATATGCACAATTCTGCATACTTCTAATGAATTTCCAAATACTCTACAACCCGTTTATCCGCCGGAGGCCTGTAATCCTAGCAGCTCCAGAGGCTAAGGACAGGAGAATTGGGAGTTCAAAGACAATCCTAGCAACTCAACAAGGCCCTAAACAACTCAGCAAGATCCTGTCTCTAAATAAAATATTAAAAGGGCTAGGGACGTGGCTCAGTGGGTAAAAAGTGAGTACCAAAGAGGAAAAATTATGGATTAATTCAGTCCATTTCACATTAGAATCAGCTACAAAGCTATAAAAATTAGCTCTCTAAGCCACACCACAGATCAACCTTGGGGGTGGGGGATGGACGTCTGTGTTGTTGGCACACTTTTCTGTGTGGTTTGAGTGAGCAGCTCAAACTGAGAATCATTGCTCTAGCCCACATTTCCTCCTCATCTTGTAGATGGGGAAACTGAGCCTCCAAGGAAAGCCAGGTCACAGCAGGTGGATGACGGAGTCTGCTGTTGATTGGAACCCTGCAACCCTGACTCTGAGGTCTTCTTAATTCTCATTCTTGCATGTGGCAAAATGTAGGTGGAGAGTGTGTGGAGCAGAGTGTGGGTGTGGGGGCGTGGGTTATGAAAGGATGGGGCACATAGTGAGGATAAAGCCAAAATGTCTGTCCCCAAACCTTCCCGATTGCCATCTCTCAAGCTGCTGAAATCCCACCATTAGCAGACTAGTCTCAGCTGGGCGCAGTGGAACACACCTGTAATCCCAGTGGCTCAGGAGGATCAGGAGTTCAAAGCCAGCCTCAGGCACTTAGCAAGTCACTTAGTAACTCAGCAAGACCCTGTCTCTAAATAAAATATAAAAAGGGGCTGGAGATGTGGCTCAGTAGTTAAGCTCCCCTGGGTTCAATCCCATACCAAAAAAAAAAAAAAAAAAAAAAAAAAAAAAAAACTCTAAAGACTAGACACTCTTTGTGGTTTGTAGCTTTCTTTTGTTTGTTAATTGGGTTCTCTGCAAAGAGAACTACAGTGTGGGAAGAATTCTCAGACATCTTCCTCCTTGGGGAGGATGTGGACTGCTGAGGGCACGGACCATGAAGATGACAAGGGGGGGGAGGAAGTGGCTTTAAGGGAAGTGAAATCCATGTGACATCTACAAGGGTTTGCCAAGTGCCAGTCCTGAGCAAACTCAGACACACACACCAAAAGCCCCCCCCTAGCTGGGTCTGGCTCTGTTCCAGACCCCAAGAGACAAAGGCAGGTGGTGGTGCCACAATGATTCTTTCAGTGGGTGAAGTGGTCAACACCTGCCGCAGCTGGCTGCTTGCCATGGGGCGGGGCGGGGCAAAGTTCTGGGGCAGGCTGAGCCTTGGGTCAGTTCTTAACGGACTCACCTGGTTAAAGAATATCAGGTGGGGCCCATCCCATCAAGCTCACCCCTGAGCCCTGTCTAGTCCAAAAGATCATCTCTGCCCCTGCCCCTGGCTGAGCCTGTAAAGGGGCATTACCTTAGCACCTGGCCCTGGGTAGGGGTGTCCTGGACTTGGCTGGTTTTGTCCTGAGTGTGTGTGTGGGTGGGGGGGTCATCTTAAAGGAAGGAAGGTAGATCTAATGTAGACAGCAGCCATCTTAGAATCACAGTTGTGTGTCCTAGTTGGGTGAGTTTCGCAAGTTCAAGTCACTCAACCACTCTGTGCCTCAGTTTCCTCATCTGTAAATGCAGCTGGCTTTATGTATGTATGTATTTATTTGTTGGTACAGGGGATTTAACCCAGGGTGCTTTACCACTGAGTCACCTCCCAGCCCTTTTATTTTCAGACAGTCTCACTAAGTTGCTTAGGGCCTTGCTAAGCTGCAGAGGCTGGTCTCAAACTTGTGATCTTCCTGCCTCAGCCTCCTAAGTTGTTGGGATTACAGGCATAGGCCACTGTACCTGGCTGTTAATGTGGATCTTAATCGTAAGATGTTATGAGGAATGAGGGCTGGGGTTGTGGCTCAGAGATAGAGTGCTCTGCCAGCATGCACGAGGCACTGGGTTCGATCATCAGCACCACATAAAAAATACATAAATAAATAAAGGTATTGTGTCCACCTATAGCTAAAATATAAGTGTAAAATAAAAAGATGTTATGAGGAATGACATAATCGATGAATGTAAAGCGCTTTCAATAGGTCCTGACCCACAGCAGTCACTTTATATAGGCTAGTTGCTGTCACTGTTGTTACTCCAAAATCACTTTTTAGAAATGATCCACACCCTACACACCTCCTCCATTTAACAGATGAGGAAATTGAGGGTCCAAGAGGTGAGTGACCTTCGAGTGTTTGTTTTCCAGGTTGCGTGACAAATTACCACAGTAGCAGGTCACAACTGCACATTTATTGTCCCAGAGTCTCCACGGGGGCCTAAGCACTGTTTGGCTGCTCTGCTCCGGATCTTCCTAGGCTGTGATCAAGGTGTCTGTCAGGGAGGCGTAGAGTTCTCTTCCACACTCACAGGCTTGTTAGCAAAACTTTTTTCCTCATAGCCGAAGAACTCAGGGCAACATGCTTCTTCAAGCCCCACCCAGGATGATCTCCCTTTTAACTAAGTCAAAAATCAACTAATTTGGGACACTAAATACATCGACAAAATCTCTTCACCTTTGCTTTCTAATGTAACCTAACTATAAACCTAGTGGCATCCTATATTTACAGGTCCTATCATCCGTATAAGGAAGGGATTATACAGATTATATACACCAGGTGGGGATCAGGATCCTGAGAATAATCTTGGAATTCTGCGTACTCCCCAAAACCATGTAGCAAATTATTGACAGTGGAGATCTGTGGAGCACACAGGGCTGCCATGCCCCGTGCAGGAAATGCTGCATGCAGGGGTCAGTTCTGCAGCCTCAGATGATTGGCAGATCATGAAGAAAATGGTCCAATATTGTCCAGAATCCACTTTGCATTCCTTGCTCAATTCTCATAATAATATTGTGCCCTATCAGAGTTAGCTCTCCACATAACTAACCCCTGTCCAGTACTGACCAAAATGGAGCCATGACCACCAACCTTAATCATGGTTTCCAAAGAGTGCTGCTTCCTGGTGTTCTAGCCTTTTGGAGTCTACTCTCACAATGACTAGGGTTGACTCGTGTTACCAATAAGATTTTACAGGGCTGGGGAAATAGCTCTGTTGGTAGAGTGCTTGCCCCCTGGGTTCAATCTCCAGCACCACCAAAAAAAAAAAAAAAAAAAAAAAATATTTTCAAAAGAAGAGTGTGTAACTTCCAAAGCCAGTTCATAAAAGGCATCATAACATCTACCCAGATCACTGACTCTGGAAGAGGTCAGGTGACATGTCATGAGGACACTTCACTCCACCTTATGTAAGTTCACAGGGCGAGGAACTAAGGCCTCCTGCCAACAAGTTGCCAGACACGTGAGTGCACCATCTTGGATCCTCCCAGAACCAAACAACGAAGCTGCCCCTTAATTTGATTCACACACACTATGTGAAATAATGCTTGGGTTATCATAAGCCCCTTAGTTTGGGGATAACTTTACATAGCAAGAGATAATACAGGAGCCTTCTGAAGCTAATATCGCACCCACAGATGGCACCAATGAAGAGGGTACCACCTAGTGCTCACTTACTCTGTGCCAGCCTCTGACCTCCTTCCCCATAGGTTGTGTGAGCCCAGGGTAACAGCTGGTAGGAGTTGAAATCAGAATCAGAGGTTTTGACTCACACCACCCAACACAGGGATTCCTGGGACAACTGGACAGTTCTGTACCTGCACTCTCCATACAGTGGCCACTAGCCACATGTACTACTGAAACTCTGAAGATGAGGCTAGTGGTGGGATATACTTGTATCCCAGTAACTAGGAGTGCTGCGGTGGGAAGCAACTTAGAGCCTGTCTCAAAAGAAAATTAAACAGGGCTGGGGATGCAGCTCAGTGGTACAGCATGTGTGAGGCCCTCTCTGGGTTTGATCCTCAGATTGCAAAAAAAAAAAAAAAAAGATGAAGCTAGTGAAATTGAAGAACTTTTTTTTTTTTTTGGTACTGAGGATTGGACCCAGCTCTACCCCTGAGCTATATCCCCAGCTCTTTTTAAATTTTGCAACAAGGTCTTGCTGAGTTAAAGGGGCAGTGGGCAACACAGCCCTCTAGTAGGCAGCGTGTTTATAAGCAGACTCCAGAGCCTGTGGTTCACATCCCACCGCTATCCCTGGCAAGATGTGTAGCTTTTTTTTTTTTTTTTTAAATATTTATTTTTTAGGTGTAGATGGACACAACACAATGCCTTTATTTTTATGTGGTGCTGAGGATCAAACCCGGGTCCCGCCCGTGCTAGGGGAGCGCTCTACCGCTGAGCCACAATCCCAGGCCCAGACGTGTAGCTTTGAGCAAGTTATTTAACTCCTTAGATGAGTCCTTCCACCTGTAAAATGGGCCTACAAAGACGTCTACTTTGTGGCGTTGTGATGATTAATGAGTTCAAGTGTAAAGCAAGGCTCCGGGCACATGGTATGTGTGCTGTTGAACTTGCCATGACGACTACCAGTTCCTCATGGTGTCCTCCCCTACCCAACCAAGCAGCATAGTGTCAAGGGAAAAGAATCACCAGTGTCCAAGGACTTGGAATTAAGGTTCAACTCTGCATGACAAGCTAAGGGCAGACTATCCCCTTGGTAAAAAGGTTCTCACCACCTCAGAGGGTTGTCCTGAGGATCTCAGAGGTTGTCAGTGGTATTTCCAGAGGCTTCCAACTAGAGCAGAGCCCAGATCTAGCAGGTGGCCCTTCCCAGCAGCACAGCACCTGGTCGTTGCCATGCAGGCTGACCTCTGCCACTACACATTTTTTTTTCCCCCCAAAGAAAAGGAGGAATCTGGAGAAAGAGACTGATTTGCACCACCCAGACAAACACCCAGCAGCGAGAAGCTGAGCTCACCCCTGCCCTGGAGTCCTCCCTCCCCACCTCTCCCTGGCGCCTGGCATGGGCCGGGGCGGGGTGCGGGTTCTCAGGCTCCACTGAGTTCAACAGGTACAGAGCACAAGAATGACTTGGGACTGACATTAAAATGACAGAGGCAGGCAATCTAGAAAGTACCAGGCTTTATTATCTTTTTATCAAAAAAATCAGTAACAGACAACAGTGTGTAGGGGACAAGAGGGGGCAGGCTGCAGAAAAACGGGCTCACTCCAACACAGCAAGAGGAAAGGGCCCTGAGGCTAGAAGGGGACCCAGCCGGCTGGGACCCTGGGTTGGGGTGGAGACGGCAGGGAACAGCCACAGGGCACAGCCAGGGAGGGCGATTCTCCCCACCCCAGCCAGTGGGGTCAGAAGAAACCCCTACCTGGGCTAAGCCACCTGGACTCTCCTCTTTAAGAGGGAGAACCCCAGATAACAGACCCTGCTGGGCCCGTGGGCTTTCCTCCCTGTCCCTCCCCCTTGCCCAGGGAGACAAGGGTCATCCTAGCCAAGCTGGGCACTAACTCACCAAGCCAGTACAGCTCTCTAGAGCAGCATGTGGCACCCCAGAGATGGAAGGGCTCGCTCTCTGCAGGGTCAGTACCATAGCCAGGAGTCCCATGTGGTGACTGGATGGTCAAGATGTGATTAGTGCAACTGACAGATGAATTTCTAACTTTACATGATTTGAACTGACCTAATTTAAACAGCCACCTGTGGTTACTGTATCGTCTCGCACAGCCCTGGAGCCTGGAGAACGCAAACCCTAGAGCTTGAGCTAGGCCCCGAGCGAAGGCAGAAAGGTGGGGATCACCTGCCCTCCACCATCCCAGCCTGGTCGGAAGGCACCAGGAACAGGGCAAGAGAAAGGCAGAAACCCGCTCGCGCAGCCACCCGGCCAACGGGAAACTAAATATCACACTATATCCTGAAAAAATATATTTATCCATTTTTCTAAAACCAAGGGCAAACAATAATACATTACAGGAACACAGACACAAATACCACACCATCCCTATATTATATTTTGGAATCTGCTATAAAACTATGTTTCAGCAAAAGTTACTTCTTAGATGAAGCAGCTTCAGAAAGGGCCAAGGTCATGGGCAGGGGAGCAGGAAGTTGTTTAAATGGGGAGGGGGTTTTTAAAGAAAAAAAAAAGGGTGGGGGGAGAGGCCCTGTATGAAGCTATAAATAATAAAAAAAAAGTTAATAAAAATCACATCTCCGGCTCTTCTCTTGTTTTCAAGAAACAAACAAACATAAAATCCATTAAATACAAACTTAGCAGGTGCTGTGAAATGTGGGGGTTAAGAACATCCTCACATCTCCGCACTCCTGCCCAGGAGGACACGCTCTGCACAAAGGAATGAACTGTTTTAAAAAAAATAATAATAATAACAAAAACGCCCTAAAGATGACTTACAAATACTCTGCAGATCCACTTCAGGGTGCACGTTCAGGACTTCTCCCACCCTCCCTGGCCAAATGAAAGAAGGTGGATTTTCACAAGTCCCTTGAAAGAGCCCAGGATGGCCCCAGGTGGACCACAAACACTCCCACGGTCCACTGCAAGGACCCATGGGTGGACACTCTTGGGGGTGCTGGGGGCTCTGGTTCTTCCTCCCGAGTCCCAGCAGAGGGATGGGCTGTGAAAGGGGAGGAGGCAGCCAGGGCAGACCTCCAGGCAGGACCCCTCACAATAAATACCCCTTCGTCCCTGGCTCCAGGGGCCTCTGATGAGGCATGTTCAGAACAGGCTCGAAACTGGTCCTAGATTCTAATCTGGAAATTTAAAGAAATGACGCAATCCCAGGCTTGCTTCAGAAAGGCCACACGTAACCCCCACTTTCCTTCAGGGGCAACCTTGGCCCAAAGAACCAAGGAGAGCTAGGCAGCGCGTAGAAGATGATGTCGCTTCTGACCCAGGGCCGGGGTCAGAGCTGGAGATAGGGACAGGGAGGTGTCCAGGTGCCTCCCCTACTCTAACGCCCACCGTCCACAATCCTTCGGCTCCCTTCCCCCGCAAGTCCAGGCCGGTGGCCGCGAGAAGCTTCAGGCGTAGAACTCGTTGGTGGGGGCCTTTTTGTAGATGGGCTTCTTGCCCAGGTCGTAGCTGCCTTCGTCCTTCTTCTTCATGCGGTACACCAGCAGCAGGACCAGGAACACGGCGAACAGGATGCCCACGATGCCGCCCACAGTCAGCGCTGCACAGCAGGAGAGATGGGAACCAGTGAGAGCTGCTCAGCCGGCCCCCTGCACCACGGGCACTTCCCACGGCCTGGGCCAGGCGAGCTGAACGCCTCATTAAGCTGACCCTCACGACCCCAGTTATAACAAGGGACACTAGGCATTGTAAGTCACTGAAGACCTTCAGATTCAAATGGCGAAGTCATCCAGGCAGACTCCCCAGCAACAGCCAGGAGAAGACCAACGTGAGCTGCAGAAACCCCCGGCACATCCGCAGGGAACTCTGGAGCTCCCCTGAGCGCCCACGGGTCCACCTGCCTAGGCCTGCTCAGGTGTATGTGGGCAGACACTGTACACCATGTGGAACCACCAGTGTCCACCCCGGGGTGTCACAATGAAGCCAGATTTAAAGTTAGGTAGTCAGTGTAGTTAGGTAAATCGGGTCTAATACCGAGTGAAATCTAACATGGAGGCCATGCTGGCAATGATTCCAGGAAACACAGGACAACTCATGGAAGTCCCGAAAAGGCCCTAGGCCAAAGTCCACCTCAAAGAAATGTTAATGAACAGCCCCCAGCAAAAAGGTGCTGACTCAGAAGTCCTTCCTGACCAGATTACTTCTTTGGCCCACCTGTGTCCCACCCCTCGGGCCTTCCCACCTACATTCCATCACTGAAAGAACTATAAAAAGGGGAGACAACATCCCTTCCACGGATTCCACCTCTTGGGTCCCCTTCTTCCTCCGGGAGAAGTCTTTTCTGCTGTCCTTTAATAAACTTCTAATTTCTACTCTGACCTTGCCTCGGCGTGCTTCTTTGGTGTTATTCTTCAACATTGGGGAAGCAAGAACTCGTCACCGGTCAACAGCGGTAACAACAGCTAATCGCCTACTGTGGTGCAGGTCCACAGGGCCCAGGGCTTGGGCAGTTTCCGCTTCCGCCTACTAACTGTGTGATTCCAGGCAAGTGGCTTAGTCTCTTTCATTGCAGAACAGATTTGCCTTAAAGATTAAATAAATTATCTAGTGGCTTAGAACAGTGCCTAGGGCAGAGCATATGCTCAAGGCTCAGGAACTGTAAACCTCGGGGATTTATCTCTCTGTGTCCCCAACACCCTGAACTGGGCCTGCTTAATAAATGGCGCTCACAGTTAGGCTCAGCGAGGAGCGCCTGGCCAGTGTCAGGCAGAGGTGAGCATCTGTTCTGTCCACCACGCCAGGTGGCCTGAATGACTCATTCCTGTTTGTTAGGGGTAGGGATGGCTCACAGAAGCCTTTCTGTGGCAGATTGAGTCCACTAATTCAGTCTTACTTGGGCTAAGAAGATTAATTTTCCATCACTGCACACCCTACTGATCTGGGCACAGAATGGGATGGAGCAGCACAGGAGCCACAGGAGGTTCCATCTTGACCAAAATGCCATAAAAAGGAGCAACGAAGCGCCCCCCCCCCCAGGTGCCAGAAAGAGCACATGGAACATGAGGCAGCCACCCCATTCCCAATTCTATCACCTCCCCCTGGAAAAGCCCACTGAGACTCCTCCCCACAGGCTCAAGGTCCAAGCACAGGCTCAGAAGTCAACTGTGCTCCTAGGTCCAAACACCAGCTCCACTCTTTCTGGCTTTGTGACTTTCAGATTGTTGGAGGGACTCCCTCAGGGGCACAGGAATCACACGGCATACAGCAAACACTTAAAGCCCCTGGGGACTGTTTTAAACTACTAGAATGGAGGATCCCACATACGCCATTTATTAAGCAGGCCCAGTTCAGGGTGTTGGGGACACAGAGAGATAAATCCCCGAGGTTTACAGAATAGGAGAATACTGGCTAATGCTCAAATGGAAGAGCCAACAGCTGGCTTCAGTTCTTCTCTTGCCTTGTGCCCCAAAGCCTGGGCCTGTCTCTCCATGAATAAGAAACGGGGCTTGGACTAGATCCCTGACTTTTATGTTTTCCTTTAGAAACAGTAGCACCTTTAGTTGCTCTAAGCAAAACCTAATCAACAGATCTAGAATCTGTAAATGTGCTGGGCTGGTGAGGCACACTTACAATCCTGGCTACCAGGGAGTCAGGGTAGGAGGATCTCAAGTTCAGCCAGGGGGAGAATCTGGGCTGAACCTCCAAAACATTCCCACAAAACAGTTTGGAATATGGAAGACTCAATGGTCCCTTTCCCTGGGACAGAGCTTAGCCACACCAGCATGTTGCAGTCAAAAGAGGTGTCATTTGCAACCAAATATTTAACCTCTCTTGGTCTCAGTGTCCTGTTCTGTCACATGAAGATATCCTATGTCTCACTTTCTGAGGGGACAATGAAGATTTAGTGATGTCACACAAACTCAAGGAGTAATCATCATATCCATTTTACAGATGAGAAAAGTGGGGGTTCATTCTGTTCAAAAAGCTTCTCAGCAAGGTCACAAGGTGCTAAACCAGAGAGCAGGGGAAAGGGAAGCCAACCCAGTCCTAAGGAATCTCAGACTTTCAAGGGAACTTAATGATTAACTCCCAGATGCCACACCCAGGCTGTGAAAGAGCTTTGAAAAATACCCCAGAGGGGCGTAGAGACAGGGGAAGTCACAAGGCCTATTCTTTTTTTTTTTTTTTTTTTTTTTGTT
>NW_026000026.1:4054873-4064451 GCF_001458135.2 Marmota marmota marmota
TTTTTTTTTTTTTTTTTTTTTTTTTTTTTTTTTTTTTTTTTTTTTTAGTATTTATTTTTGAGTTATAGGTGGACACACTATCTTTTATTTTTATGTGGTGCTGAGGATGGAACCCAGTGCCTCTATCCCAGCCCACAAGGCCTATTCTTTAGAAGACTTTGGTATGCAATTCCTCAAATCCCCCACCAGGCTGCAAGGGTTAAAGTTCTTCAACCCCCAGGGCAAGCTGAAGGGCCTGGAGGCGTCCCTGCCTACAGGCCCTCTGTCCTTCAAGGCATGTCAGGAAGAGCCGCCTGGGGCCTTACCTATCAGGGGACTTACCTATCAGGACCTCGGTTCTCTCAAAGATGTTGCTGCTCTGGGCAGTGCTGGACATGGACACCTTATTGGACACATCCTCCTCAAAGGGCGAGCTCCTCTTGGGGATGACTTCGTTCTCTTCTAGCTCCTTAGTTTCAGAGGGGGCCCGGTTCCCAGGCCCTGCCCGCTCAGGGATGTGGTTATCTAGAGGCACCTGAATGTGGGGGAAAGAAAGAAAGATAAACAAAAATTCAGTGAGCTTGTGGAGGAACCCAACCAGGGTTGGGACATGAAGCCAGGTGGAGAATCTGGGCTGAACCATGTGGTCCTGGAATAGGACCTCACAACCACCTCTCAAAATCATGCTGCTCAAACCCTTACCTTGGACTTTTCTAGTACATCTGACCCAAATGGGAAATGAACCTGACCAAGAGAAAAGGGAGATGGGAGATGGATGTTCCCACACCTGTTGATAGGTGGGTGTTCTGGAGTGGCCACTCTGGAGGCAGTGTGGTAAAACCCTAGAAATCAGTTGCCCTTTAAGGCAGCCATTTTGTCTCTGAGGCTCTATCCTAAAGAGCTTACCACAGTGTTTTAATTTTAGGATATTAGAAAATTATACGCAGTTTTTCCATCAGTAAGCAGAACCAAGTGAACTATTATGCAGCCTGTAAAAGTGACGAGAACAGTTGATTACACAGGGGAAACATTCAGGGCCACTGTGGTGACAAATGTAGTAGACAGAACTGTGTATGCTATTTGGAAACAGTTGAAAACAGCCCTAAGTGATGGAAAAGGAGCTGGCGTGGACAGTGACTACCCCCGCAGGCAGCGTGTGGCCTACCGGTGACCCACAGTTGTGCCTGTCCCGAAATAAGCCCAGGACCCCAGATGAAAAGGCTTCTTGCAGAAAGGAGTCAGGCCCCTGGGAGCTGCTTTCTGCCCCTCAGTGGGTGTGTGACAGGGGTGGGCGCCAAGGCTGCAGCACTTACCAAGGGATGGATCACTTCAGGGAAGATCCTGGGGTCCCCCAAGTCATCTGTAAGGTCAGAATAGCTCTGTGAGCACAAGGTCCGCTTCCCCCAAGTAAGTGATCCCTGAGGCCATGGCTGGTGGGAGTCCTAACTTACAATCACAGCCCCTAAATCTCCAGGCCCAGCAAGTGAGCTTCGTCACCTCAATCTCAGTCACCTAGTCTGAAAAACGGAACTCCTGAGACCTGCCTCCCTGGCTCTCTTACAGTGTGCTGGTGGCTAGGTAGCCAGGCAGAGCCAGTCAGCTCCAAACCCTTGTTCAGAACAAGGGACCAGCAGCAACTCCTGGGAGCTGGCTAGAAGTGCAGAATTTCAGGGCTGACTGAATCAGAATCTGCATTTGAACAAGACCCCTGGGAATTAAAGTGTAAGAAAGAAGACTAATTGTAATATTAAATACCATATATTGCACCTTAAAACATGTACTGAGAAGATGGATATTTCACTACAGAACCTTTCACTATGTGTATGTATCCCATAACATCTTGTTGTATACCTTGTTGTAAATCTACAACAAACACACAGTCACCTGGGTGCTTGGTCCATGCCAAGAGCTCTAACTCAGTTCAGTTCCACAACACTGATGTACGGTCATTATTATTCCCATTTTACAGAATAGGAAACCAAGACTCAGAGGTGACAGAGAGTCAAGGTTTGAAGTCAGGACTATGTGACTTCAAACTTGGAATACTGACGTGTCCCTGAACATAAGAGGGATGATTCTCAGCAGTGGTCCACCCTGGAGGTCAGGGCCAGGACAAGACCATGAAGGGCATGGCCCCTGGTATGGTCCCAGGAAGCCTCTGTCCACACATGCCCCTCCCACCCCACCTCCATTTCTCAGCTAGTACTCTCCTTTCCAAAGGAAGAACACCACAAGGATCCTTCTTCCCCCACCCTGCCCCACCCTTGGCCACAGGGAGGAGCCTACGGGACAGGTTCAGACTAGTGCCTGAAAACACAAAGCTACCGTGAATTCAGAGCTACACACCACTTGCCTCAGAAGGTCTCAGGGACAGAAAAGGCTAGTACAGTTACTTGTTTCTCCTTTTGAGGAGGAAGAGGAGCTCTGTGGAAAAATCCCAGGCTCCACGGTCTGCTTCTCATTGGCTGGGCTACCTACCATTCCCTCCAGCCCTGTGACCCAAGCTTGCCCAGCACGTCCTCCATACCCAGATCTCCAGAGCCGGACAGCTCAAAGTCATCAGGTTCCTGCCCAGGCCCCCCAACGTCCTCATCATCAGGTAGGTCTCCAGAGAAGTATTGGCCTTCCAGGAGGTCCTGGGGGTCGATGACCTCAGTTTCTCGGATCTAGGATGAAGAAAGGAGAAGCCTCAGCCAGTGGTCCCCAGTGATCTACAACACTATTTTTACTCAAGCGCTGGCTACCAGGAACCCGAAATCAGGCCGGGTAGCGCAGGCTGTGACTCCAGCCACTCGGGGAGGATGGCAAGTTTGAAGCCAGCCTCAGCAACTTAGTGAGACCCCGTCTCAAAATAAAAAATAAAGGGGCTGGAGATATAGCTCAGTTGGTAGAGTGCTGGTCTCGCATGCACAAGGCCCTGGGTTCCAATACCCAGCACCACATTAAAAATACACACACACACACACACACACACACACACGTGTGTGTGTGTGTGTGTGCAAAATCTGCCCCTGGGGTGGATTCAGTAACACATTGAAGACAATAAATGAAGAAAAATAAATAAAATTAAAAAATAAAAAGGGCTGGAAGTATATCCAGTGTCAAAGTGCCCTCCTAGTTCAATCCCAGTACCAAAAGTAAAAAATAAGTAAAGTGGGCATTCAGGTGCCAGCAGGGGACAGAGCCAGGGTCTGGAGACCCAGGTCCTAGATCATACTCTGTCTCCTACTTGCTGTGTGATCTTAGGTAAGTCTCTTTCCCATTCTGTTAATAAAAATGATAAAAGTGGTAATAATGAAGTCATTATTATTAGGTACCCTTTACTGAGCGCTTGCTAAGTGCCAGCCCGGTTTTTAATAATTCTGATGGCATGTTGTTAACTTATTTTACAACCAAGGAGACTGGGTATTAAAGACTTCATAAATTATTTTCTTTTGGTGACAGGGTTGGCAGGAAGAGGAGACAGGATGGGGCTGCCTGGTTTCAGAGCCAGCGGGTCCCGTGTGCAATGGCAGCCCCAGCCTGGGGGTGCCATGCTGCAGGGTCCTGTGAGGCAGTGGCAGCTGATTCACACATGGCAGGGAGTGGACTCCTGGCTCTGATCTTGCCCAATCGGGGGCACCTTTCCCAGCTGAGTCAAGCTGGCTGGGACAGGCTCACTCACACCAAGACCTCTCAGGTCAGAGTGTTGCTCAGCTGGTGACTCAAGCGCAGGCTCCTGAATTCAGCCTTGATTTCTAAACATCTCCCACCAAGCTGTTCTGCTGCCAGCACTGTGCAGGGCATAGGGAGGCACAGTCCCTGCCCCCACAGACCATCCAATCCAGCATCCCACCGCATGGAGACCCCTGGTCATAGCAGTCTGAGGGCCACCCCTACCAAGCAGTTTTTCAAAGGGAAAGTACCCAAGGTCCAGGGGGGCAAGGACCCCATAACTGCAGGAGGCAGGGGAGGGGTCTGCTTAGAACCACAGAATATAAGCCAAACACCCCGGGAAGTCCCGTTCCCTTTTCCCAGAATTTGAGAACAGAACAGGATAGTGACTTGGCCAAGGTGGCACAGTGTTAGCAACACAGCTCAGGGTAGAAAGGCGCCAGAGCCCTCTAGCTGCCCTGTGCCTAGCTGAGGCTGCCAGGGGCACAGCAGGGATTCTGAGAAGGAACTTCCTCCAGTTGGGTTCCCAGGACAAAGCTGGACAGCAGCAGAGGTCTAGGAAAGCCTCTTCGGAAACCAGCCTCCTCTTCACCCTCCCGCGGGCTTCCGGGGAGAGGCGCGGAATCTGCGCCCTCCTCCACCCGCGCGGGGCAGGAGGCTGGGTTCCCGGAAGGCAGGGGGGTCGGGCGGGAAGAAGGCAGGGACAGCATCCCTCGCTCCCCGGGTGGGGAGCCTCCGCTGGGACGGCACCCGTGGGCTGGGAGTCCGAAGGGGTTAAGCCCCGGCTAGGGATGACCTCACGACTCGGGAATCAGGAGCTGCTGAGCTGCTGGCCCTGGAATTCCAGCCCCCGCACACCCGGCCTGCGCCTGTGGCTTCGGTTTGGCAGCGCAGGGAAAGGCTCCACAGGGTTGCGTAAGGGCTGCACCTAGGGCGGTTCCGCCTCTCCTGCTCCCGCTCCTGCAAATGCCCTGGGGCTCAGGTCTGAAACAGCGCGGCCTCCACGGTCTACCGGGTCCGGTCTACCGGGTCCGGTTTTAGAACGAAGCACTTGACATGATGTTGGCCCTCTTAGTAGACCTTTCTGCGGAGATGGAAATGAGGGCTATGAAAAGTAGTCACTTGTCTAAGGCCACACAGGCAGAAAGTGGCCATGCTGAACCAGAAGCCAGGCCTGAGTCTCCTGGGCTTTTAACCACATACACAGGAACACATGTGTTCACACATGAGCCCTGGTCATGTGTGAACACATGCGTGCGTCAAATCCAGCGGGGACAAAGACGGTTGGCCACTTGTTGACCTGGCCTGAAAACCAGCCTGCTGTGGGGTGTCGGAGTTCCAAGTCTGCAGGGCAGAAGTGAGATTCCAACAATGGGGCCGGGATTCCTGCAGTCTCCAGTCCAGAGACCTGTCCTGCTCCCTGGTCACCAGGAGCCATGGAATGCTGTTTATGCACTAGGCCTTTCCTTTAGTATGTGAAAACGCTATGGAGTGTTTCAAAACCACCCATGGGACCAACATGCTGACTGGCTGCTAAGAATTCCTCCATCCTCCACTGAAGATGACAGCAGGTGTGAAGATTTGGCAGCCAAGACAGCCCCCAAACAGGCTGAAACCAAGCTTCCTCCCTGGTGAGCCCTCCTGGCGGGCAACTGGCCACCCCTAACCCTTCGTTTCAATAGCAGGTTCCCAGAAGATGGAGTTAGTCCAAGGTCACACTGGGGACCAGTGGCATGGCCAGGCCCAGACCTGGTTCCTGGGCTCTGACAGGACAGATTCTTCATCAGCTGCATTGGAGGAGCCTAGGAGGCGTCCCTCCTCAGTAAGTAAGAGCACGTGAAGTGGTCTGACCAAGGACACAAGGAATTCAGTCCTCCTTGAGCTCTGGGGGCCCCTCTCTGCCCCTTCTCTGCCTACCAAGAGGGAAACTCCCAAGTGAGCAGGGGTCATTTAGGACAAGCTGGAACCAAGCCCCATGGGATTGTGGGTAACTGTCCCTCTTTTTGTGGCAGCTGGGAAGGCACCAACAGCCCTCCCCCACCACCTCCCTCCTTTCAGACAAGGCCCATTCAGTCTGGGGTGGCTTTGAAGAGCCAGGCCACCCAGCAGCCAGGCCCAATCCTGACCAGAGAGGGACCCCGCCCTGCTCCTGGCTAAGGATGGTCTGTTCTCCTCAGCTCACCCCACCCCTGCCCAGGCACGCGTGTTCACGTGTGTGTGCATGCACAGGCACCCTCTGTGGGGCCCCCGGCCTCTCTGCATCTTTGTCTTTTCACAGATGCACAACAGAATCACCAGCTTACAACGGCCGGTGGCTGGCCCTGCGGCTGCTGGGCACCTGCATTGGTACCTGGGGAGTTAGGGGTCCTGTATTCTTTCCCAAGCCATCCAGGGAAAAGAAGATGGGGGAAGGCAGGTACGCTCTCACTTTATAGCAACTACCACCTGCCAACAGAAAGTATCTGAGGCTGTGGAGCCCAACTGTCTCATTTTATGACCTCTCCAACAGATTGGGACAAGGGACTTTGCCAAGGTCACATAAGCAGCTGGCAGCAGAGCGGGACTTGGAAGTGGGTCTCCCAGCTCCCAGGCTGGAGCTGTCTTCCTCCCTGTCAAGAGTCCTGGCTGCGCCGAGGGTCTCAGCAAATCCATGGGCAGCAGCTGTCACTTTGGTTGTGCTCCCCATATAGTTTTCAGACTGTGGCAAGAAACTAGGAAAAGGTCACCAACCCTATTCAAAGTCCAACAGCTTCTGTCACCCCAGGAAAAGCATGGAGTGTCCACCACGTGCCTGGCACCCTACTCGGCTCCCTCTACACCTGAGCTCACTGAGTTGGTCCAGCGGTTTTGTGAGGGGCTCTACCTGAGGCTTGGTGGGGCTGTGGATCCAGAGTCACAGCAAGAAAGCAACAGAGCTGGGGTTGGGACCTAGATCTTCCTCAAGACCTCCTGCTAACCACAACCAGGCTCCTCACTGCCACACGCTCTTCACCTCCCCACCCTAACCTGACCTCCCACATACTGCCCAGACCAAGGCTCCAGGGTACCCCTTCCCTGGGCCAGGAGTAAACGAAGGTGAAAGTGATATTGCTCCAACAAAGAAACAGAAACTTGGCAGGCACGTACCAGGGAGTTCAGGGTCAGGGCTTGGTTAACTGTGATCTAATGAGAGCCTCCCCCACCTGCCTCCTCCTCAGGGAAGGCAGGGTCAGGGCCACACTTGATCCTTCCTTCAGGAGGCAAGACCAGGAGAGCAGTAACTGGGCAACGCCAATGCAGAGTGGGCCGGTGGGTGAGTGCCTTGGGCTCCAAAGCTGGGCCACCAGAGTGATTCTGGCAGGAGATACAGAGTCCATGGCAGGCACCCCCCCCCCATTCTATTCTGAAGGATCAGATATTTCCCAGAATGGGCATGTCGAACTACATGAACCCAACAGTTTATTTGGGCTTTTGATTCCTCAGTTTCCTCACTTGTAACCTGGCTCCTTAGCACCTTGCAGAGTGATAATGATTAAGGGAAATGCATATTGTATACAAGCAACCCAGCTCAGGCAGGGTACACAGCAGGTACTCAATGAGTGGTGGCTATTATTAATTCCCACCTGCCTTCCTTTTTGGCTAAGGGGGATTATTAATACTCAAAAGGTCAGAGGCCTGAGAAAATTTGTAGAAGCAGCTCCTGTGCTGCAAAGAAGCTGGCCAGTGGATGGAGCAGTACTTCTGCAAACTCCAAAAGGACTTAACCTACCGTGGGTTATTATTTTGCTTCTGAGACCAGAGACTTTCAATAACCAAACAGATTCCTTCAGACTATGCAAGAGGGAAAGACCAGAGATGGGTAGAGTAACACAGTTGTGGGTCCTAAGCGAATGGAGAGGGAAATTTTGTGAAGGAGTAGAGCGTTGACCAGAGACATGTGAAATTCTGCTTGGGACCTGGATCACCAAAGTATTTCCTGACATGCCTTGGGTACCAAACAAACAAACAAACAAAAACCCTAGAAGGCAAAAAGAAATCACATACAGTCTGCAGTTTGGTGCTCCGGTACCTGAAGGGTTAAGCAAGGTCTGGGGGTGGGGGTGGAGCGAAGGTTCAAATGTCAGCTCTGCCCACTTCAAGGTCAGGTTACTCTGAACACAATCACTATGAAGAGAGCCAGGCCTGGCACTGCCAGCAGCCAGCTTTTCACCAAGCTCCAGGGCAGCCCATTCCCAAGCAAGAACTCCAGGATCCTGGGAAGGGGGAGGTGATTCTGGAGCTTCTGGACAACCTCCTACCAGGAGCCAATCCAGCACCCTTGTCACTGACTCCCTAGGTGGTCTCGGGTGATTCCCTCTCTGGGCCTCGGTTTCCCCACCTGTAAAAGACGGGTCTCAAAGAAACAAACCTCTCTCTGTCCTGAGGCCTGGTAACCAAACTGGGCATTGCTCCGATTACCAGTGGAGACAGCAGGGAGGGGCTGGCTCCCCAGGGCCCCGGAGACAGAGGTGCATTGAAGCTGGGGCTTGTAATCTAGGCAGCCGATCCGAATTCCCTGCTGGATCTGTGGCAGAGAGGCTCTCAGGGCGCACACAAGCCTCTTGTGTTCTGAGAGCACCGTTGAGAGCCTCCTCTGCGCCTTGTCGCAGCAGATTAGATCGACCAGGGTGCTGGCTTCCTGCCCCTTTCCCGCCTCCCCCGCCACCCAGGGAAGCCACTGCTCCAGAGCAGCTCAGTCTGTTCCCTAATCATCTCCTGGTGGCTGGGCTTCCCCGAGGCAAGGAGCGTCCCCACTCGGGTGCCCAGCCCAGCCATTTGCAGCCGGGAGGACTGAGTGGTGCAGCCAGTCCCCTGCCGGCCTGGCTGCCACCACCCAGCTTCACCCAGTCACTATTTCCACACATGCCAGCCCCTCCTACCCGCCTTTCCATTACCCCAGGTGTCACCTGACAGTCTCTCCTCTGCCAGAGAAAACTGGGGCAGCTGAGCTCCCTGGCACGAAAGACCAGGGAGGGACTGAGTGAGACGGTGTGGCCCAGATGGGGTGAGAAGCAGGGGTGCCAGAGAGTGTGTTGGGGGTGGGGAGACTGTAGGAAGTCGAAGCTGGAACAAACTGGTAAGATCAGAGTCATCTTTTGAGGGAGTCCCAAGCCCTTTGAAAAGGATGAAAGGTGAACCCTGAGAACTGGAAGAAGCCATTTACATTTTCATTTTCACTGTGTACAGACACCACCTACCCAAGGCCAAGCCCTGGCCAGCCCAGGCTCCCTTGTCTAGCCGCTAATGATAAACTCAACTGCAGCCAGCACTTTACAAGTTTGCCAAACACCGATATGACCCTTGAGTGACACAGGTGTTTTACAGAGGACACTAGGGCTCTCAAACAAAGTGACTTATTAACCAACTCTGTGTCCCTGGGTGAGTGGCAGAGGTGGGACAGAGATGGGTTTTCTGGCTGTAAAATGTACCCACTTTTACAGTTACCCAGCCTCTAGCAGATAGAGCCAGAGAGACCTCCAGGGACAGGAATATGCCCAAAGGTCACCAGTGAGTTAATGACAAACCAGCTCAAGAAGCCAGGCTTCTTATTCTCCTGGGGTTAAATCAGAACCCAATATTGACATATGTCCTCCCCTCTCCAGGGCACCATGCATCAAAACTCGGGCTAGCTGCCTTCTCAGAACACTGCCTTTTTCTGTCCATCATCACTTTGCCCCTCCAAAGCCCAGAGTGTTATATGCAATCATTCAGCCACCCTTACACGAGAATTTGCTGGGCACCATGGCAGGACATGGGAGGCTGAGATAGGAGGATCAAAAGTTTGAGATCAGCCTCAGCAACTTAGTGAGGCCCTAAGCAACTCTGGGAGACCCTGTCTCAAAAACAAAAAGGGCTGGGACATGGCTCAGTGGTAAAGTACCTCTGGGTTCAATCCCCGGTACCAAAAAAAAAAAAAAAAAAAAAAA
>NW_026000026.1:4064463-4193704 GCF_001458135.2 Marmota marmota marmota
AAAAAAAAAAAAAAAAAAAAAAAAAAAAAAAAAGCCTAGAATTCTGTCCCTCCAACACAGGAGAGTGACAGGAGACCTGGGCAATGTCCTGAGGGTCCAGTACCCTTAGGAAACACCCTGCCCCCTCTCTCTGCAGGCTGCAGAGTTGCTCAAGTTGCTCAGCAATAGGCTCCTACAGGACAGGTGTGGCTGCTAAGAACTGGTTCTTGTTTAAATATAAACCCATCCAATAATTAGCAAACAGCCCACTTCTAAGATAAACAAATAGGAGATTTGGACTCCATCAGCCCCACAGGGGACTCCTCCCTTTCCAGCCACCAGCTGTGGGGTTAGATGTGGGGGAGGGGAGAAAGCTTTCTAGAGGCCCTGGCAAGGAAGGGACAGTCACCAGGGAATGCCTCCGTCTCCTCTCGGCTAAGCGCTGTACTATTCTACGTGCCTTTATTTGCAGCCTTGTTATCTTTAAGCTCTCCAGAAAGCACGGTGATTTGGGGGGGTGGGTGCTGGGCATGAACCCTGGTGTCTACTCCTTACCTGCTGCTTCAGTCCCCCTTTTTTCCTGTTTTGCAGAGGATGGAACCCACCTGGAGCAGGCGAGGCAGCTCCCACTGAGCTACACTCCAGCATGACCAGCCTTCTTAACAGACTGGGAAGCTGGCCGAGAGGCTGCCCAGCATGTCCACAGTCGGGTCACTAGTAAGACGGAGACAGAATACATCTGGAGTTGGGTCTGCCTCACACCAAACCAATGCTTCCAGGCCTCCCAACAGCCCCGGCAGCAAGGAGGAGGCCTCAGAAGTGTCCCAGAACCCTGGGTCAAGTCACATCTGCACGGTGCCACCAGCTTTGTTCTGAGCTCACATTCAGTTTTGCTGTGTGTGGGGGATGTGCCCCCAGTTCTGCAGAGGTCTAAAGACCCATTTTGAGGACTGGATGAACTCTGACCAGTGTCAAAGTCCTCACACAGGGCTTCGTACAAGTACTTCCTGTTGGACTCCTGGACACTAAGATGCTGACCCCCCAAAGGACAAGGTAAAAGCCTTCATATCCATTCCACACCCCCACCACAGAGCCATCCTATTAGCCAAGATGTTGAAAGGAAATGGGGGCTCAGGCAGGTAACAGTAGCCCACAGAGACTCACAGAGCCCCATCTACCCCTTCCCCCCATTTTAAGGGTTCATTTGGAAATCACTCCCACCCATCCAGCCCAGGAGGCCGCAGGACAACTAGAAGCCAATTCCTTTCAACAGGGAGCTGGGGCTGGAGCCCAGCCTGGCCTCTCTAGCTCCTCATTCAAGGCGGCTCAGCACTCCAAGTCCTTGGAAGAGCCTTCTGTTTCCAGGAGCTGGAGATGGCAGGAGCTGAATGTCCATCCCCACTTCTCTTTGAGTCGGGCTCTTGTTCGGACTCTCTACTAAGGGGGCCAAGAAGCTCCCCTCATCAATGGGCTCTGGGGTGGGGGGAGGAAGGACCTGTAGCAAGCAAAGGGCTCTAACCCCTTATTTTAGAGGTGGGGACACTGAGACCCAGACACAGGGCATATTTGCTCAAGGACATCCAACAATGTAGAAATAGGACCCAAGGCATTTACCATCAAACCCAGCAAATCTCCTTATCTGGAATGTTCTGAGAATGATCAAACCAGACATCTTGCACTATCAGTCGACCTGATTTTGACCTTGGCAAGCCACTACATTCCTCTGAGCATTAGTTTCCTATAAAAAATGGAGATAAAAATACCTCACAGTATTACTGGGAGACATTCATACTAGTAATATATAACCTCAATGCACCTTTTAGAATGAAGTTACATGCATGAATTTATTCATTCATACAAACATTTCCTGAGAACTAACTATGGGACAGGTATTTAACCAAAATAAATGAAGCAAAGTTCCTGCCCTAGGGTTGTGTGTGGGAGGGGCTTCCCCCATTCCAGAATCTGGGGCAGCATATTAAGTCCCTAGAGGGAATGTCTTGGATGTCTTTGTGGCTCCACAACCCCTTCTGGATAGTTGGTACTTAGCTGTTAATGAAATATCAGTGCTGGAAAGGGCTCTTGAAGCTATCCAGCTCAAACTCCTCATTTTACAGATGGGGGTCATCGATTCAACAGGGCAAGGGACCTCCCTCTAACCTCATGAAGCCCTCCACAGCCCAGCCCAAATAGTTCCCCAGATGTTTGGTAACTCTCTGGGCTCCCACAGAGTCCCAAGGGTTCTCACTGGATACTCAAGGGTCCTAGAATCCACTGGGCTTCCTCCCCACCCTCACTTCTGTGCAATCAAGGAAAGAATTCTCAAGAAGACCAGAAATGTCTTTAAGTTGAAGTACACCTGGTGGCTGGGGAACACTTCCCCAGAACGGCCTGGGCTTGGTGCCAAGTCAGTGGACTGTGCCCCCGGGCAGCAACACCTTTGCCCCCCTTCCATCCCTCCCCACTCCCCAAACAAGGCTGCCTTTAATTGGCCAAGGAGGGAGTGGCAGGAAGGCAGACCAGGAGAATACTCCCAGCTGGACAGGAAGAACTGGTTTAGGATGGCAAACCCTGCAGACAGAGGAGAGAGCAGCTGGGTGTTCGCTCTGGGGTTCCTTCCCAAAACCTGTGGCACCAAGGTAGGGGATGCACCATCCCAGGAAAGAGCTGGCTTTGGATCAAACCTAAAATTGAAAAAGGACTAGTAGTTAGACAAGAACTCTGATGGCCTCAAGTTGGATGCTCTCGACTACCCCAAGGTGCTACCATCTTACCTCTCTCTCAGTTCCCTCATCTGGAAAGTGGGTATAATACAATATAATCGCCACATACTGGGCTTTTTGTGAAGATAAAATGCACTAGATGACATATGGAAAGCACTCAACAAATCATAACTGCTAGCAAACTCCTTCTTCCTGGGCCTCATTTTTCTCCACCAAAAAAGGAAGGCTGGTTCGTCTCTATGACTAAGCCAACTGAGACTTGGTCTGATCTTTTGGGCCACAAGGTGGGAGAAGGAAAGTCAAATGAGGAAGACCTGTGCCCCAGTTAGAGGCAAGAGGTCTGACATTAGCCAGGAAGGGGAGAGCAAAGGTCAAGTTGAGAGACTGATACCTCTCTCAGGACGCAGCTGCCCAAGTTGATGGGTCGGTCATCCTGGGTCACCCTACACAGCATAGACACAACCCCTCCCCCAAACCACATCCTTCTGACTGTCCCAGTACACAGCAGTCTGCACCTCCTGTGAAGCACCTGCAGGCTCAGCAGACCCAGAGCTGAGACCGACACGTGACTGTCCACATGGTGACCTCAGCCACCTCTGGGTCCTTTCCTTTTATCCCACAAGGCCCAGCTAATGTTCCTTCAGATGCCTCCCTAACTGCTGATCCCAACCCCTTAAGGCCCCACTAGCACTGCAATGGGGCAGAAAGCTGGTTCCAGTCTTGGCTCTAACCTCTCTCCAAGTGCCCCACTCTGGGCTTCTGTGTACTTGCACTGTAAAATCCTTTGAGGCTTTCCAGCCCCCCAATTTCAACAGATTCTAGATCAAACCCAGCAAATCTCAGTCTTGAGTTATTCCAGGATGGGACACAGCAACAGCCCCTCAGAATAAGATAAAAGCAGGAACTTGGAAGCCTGGCTGTCTAATTTGAATCTGACTCAACCTCTTATTAGCTGTGTGACCTTAGGCAAGTTACTTAACCTCTCTAGCCTCAGGACCAGTTTAAGAACAGTAAACAGTAGGGTTGTTGAAATTAAGTTAGTTGATAGAGCCATTAGAAAACTATTAGAACAGGACCAGACACACCAAAAGCACTAAATCTTTGCAGTATGCAAGGTGAGCCTGGAATTGTGCTGGGGGGATGTGGAGAAGAGGGGGTATTGCTAGGGTTCACTCACTCCACAACTAGAGACTGATAGAATCAACTTACCCCTAAGTAGAGAGGAAAAGGAGACTCAGGGCTTTCAAAGGAATTGACATTAATGATTAAACCCCAGGAACTCACTCCCCCAACACTGGGGCTAAAGGGCACACAGTTCAAGCTCCTGGAGGTAGATCACCACTCCAGCCATTCCTGTGCCCCCAACTTCCCAGAGGAGATACCTCCCTCCTCCCCAGCTGGCTGCCGCCATGCAGCTTCTGGTGGCCCAGGGCTATGTAACCTGTCCTGGGGACCTGCAGAAGGTGGAAAGGAAATATCTCTCTAGGCTCACGGAGGCCTTCCCCACTCCAGTCCCCTGTAACCCCGCTGGAGGTGGGTGCCTCAGTTTCCCCCTGTGCGGTCAACACTTGGAGAAAACGGAAGCTCAGCTGCCTCTAAACCACCGCTCCTGTGTGCCCTTGAAAGATCGAGGTCCCCACTTTCTAGGAACCCCAAAGAAGCAGTAGTCGCCCCATTTCTCCGTAGCCTTGTGCAGCCGGGAAGGTGGGACTAGAAGGGGCAGGCCTGGCCTCCTCCGAGTCAACGGTAAGGCGGGCGCCAGAACTGAGGTCCGGCTCAGCCGTCCACTCCCCGCGCGTAACACAGAGGCCGGCACGACCTCCAGCCCGGCACGACCTCAAGCACANAAACTCTCTCCGACCTGGGGATCCGGCTGGGAGCGGCGCCCCGCGCGCAGCACCGGACCCGGCTCGGTAACAAAGGGGCGCCGGCCCGCCCCCGGGACCCGCGAGCACCTACCGACTCGGCCGAGGCTGCGGAGACGCCTACGCAGAGGAGCAGCCAGAGCGCGAGCGCGCGGGCGGGCGACATGTTCGCGGGGCCCAGGGCAGCGGCGAGTGGCCCCGGTCGGCGCGGGCCCCTCTTATAGGCGGCGGCCCCGCCCGGCCCGCCCCGCCCGCCGGAATTCCCCGCCGCGGCCGGGCCAGGGGCGCTGCGCCGCCCGCCGAGCTGGAAACCCCGGGGACCGCCCCCGCGCGCAGCCCGCCTCCGGGACCTCCACCGCCCGGTCACCCGGGGCACCGCCAGGCGGGACCCCGGGCAGCACTGTCTCTGTCCCCATTTCATAACTGGGGAAACCGAGGCCCAGGAACGGAGGACCTGGCCAAGGTCTTTCATGAGGGCCACCCGATGCGTCGTCGGTCGGAGGCTGCGGGACGAGGACGCGGGTAGCTTGGGGACAGCAAACTTTCGTAAAGGACTATATCAATCCCCATCCAAGCCATCCGAACCTGGTGGCTCCAAAGCAGCCATAAAGTGTTAGAGGACTGAGCCTGCCTGTGTCCTGATCAAACATCACCGATGGACACTGAAATCAGAATTTTGAACAATTTTCCACGAGTTACGAAATAATATTCTTTTGACTCCGCCCCCCCACCACCACCATTTAAGACTGTAAAAATCATTCTTAGCTGGACAAAACAGGCAACCGGCAGCAGACCTCGGTCACAAAGTGACTGACCTCTGTTTTAAGGGATTAATTTTTCAAATTAGGGACTTCTTAAAAAGCTAGATCAGGCATGGTGGTGTGGCGGCCATTTTTTGTAATCCTAACGACTCCAGAGGCTGAGGCAGGAGGATCATAAGTTAGAGGCCAGCCGGCAGGTCTCAAAATTTAATTCCGGGTGGGGTGGGATGGGCTAGGGGTGTAGCTCAGTGATAAAGCGCTTTCCTAACTTGCTTGAGGGCCTGGGTTTGATTCCCCAGATAAAAGAAAGTCTGATCTTTCTAAAAACTTGTTTGCAAATTTATCTCCCTTCTCAGCTTTCATGCTTCATAAAAGGCAGTTGTTTGTCCCCTTATCACTCATCCTCCTTACTGACAGAGCATTGTGTTCTGCGGTGGGTGGAAGTGATAAAATTCTCAACCCCATGCACCAGCACTGTTTGGGATTATTGGGACCATCCTATGATGGTAAAGTTTCCTAGTCCTGTCTGTCTGTCTACCTCTCTATCTATTTATTGGTGGGGGGGGGGGTGAAGAACTGGAAATGACTTCCCTTCTATTCCTTAATTATTATCATAAACACAAAGTCTCTTGTGGCAAAAATCCTTGAGAGTAAAGCAAGCTTCAAATACAGTGTTTTCCCTACTGAGCAACATCCTCATCCCTTTTCATTTTTATTTTGAGACAGGGTCTTGCCCAGGCTGCCCTCAAACTTTCGATTCTCCTGCCTCAGCCTCTATTCTTAATATGCCTTCCTAGGATTTGGAAAGAAACTTAGAAAATGAACAATCCTCATGCCACAATAAAAAATCCTTTCACATGTGAAATGGCTGCTGAACTTTGCTTTCCACAGAGCTGAAGGAGGGCCTAATTTAGTCGGTAGTAGATAGATCATTAAAAATAGTTTTTGATGATAGTTTACTATGTGGTTTTAGTTATCTGTCATCGCACTGCTATAACAAAATTCCTTCCGTTCCCACCAACTTCTTTAAGGGAAAATTTCTCAGCATTTACAGCCAGCAGGATGCTGGTAAATGTTTGGCAATAGGCCTGGAACGGTGGGAGTGCTAAACTGCACCATTTGCCAATTTCTGTGATGTAAATAATCTTACCCTGGTTGATTTGACACTGCCAATGAGCTGTCACTGAACACGGAGTTGGAAAGAGACAAGCAGTATTTCTATCCATGGATAAAATAGTATACATAATTTCAAGAGCATAAATAATGAAGTGTAGTGAAAGAATTAGGAAAAATGAGTTTTTAATACTTATTTTCTTTGTATTTATTTATTTCTGCAGTGCTGGGGTCTGAGCCCAGGCTGCACATGCTAAGCAAGTGTCCTACCTCTGAGCCATACTCCCAGCCCTTCTTTGTTTTTAATATAACTTATTTAATTGTAAGTTTATATTATTTAGCTTTTAATAATTAGTTATGCTTAAGGGCTGGGCTTGTGGCTCAGGGGTAGAGCGCTTGCCTAGCATGCATGAGGCCCTGGGTTCGATCCTCAACACCACATAAAAACAAACAAAATAAAGGTATTGTGTACAACTAAAAACTAAACATTTTAAAAAATAGTTATGCTTAACAACAAATTTGCAACGTTCATACCACTGCTTGACATCTATAAAAAATAGAAAATAGGAATAAAGTTACTGCTAAAACCTATCCCATTCCAGAGTGCCCGATACTCACCCAGGACTTACCTTTTGTTTCAGTACTGGGAACTGAATCCAGGGGTGCTTCACCACTGAGGTACATCCCCAGCCCTTTTCATTTTTTATTTTGAGACATGCTCTTACTAAGATGCTGAGAATCTTGCTAGGTATCCGAGGCTGGCCTCAAACTTTTGTGATTCTCCTGCCTCAGCCTTCCAAGTCACCAGGATCACAGTAGTACATCACCATGCTGAGCTCAAATTGTTTATTTTAAATGTGTATAGTTTACTTCATGACAGATCTAGCTCAAAAAAGGTGTTTAAATTGCTGTAGGACTTTAAAAATTATCATATATTCGTATTATTTTGATTGAGTGCATTCTAATAATAATTGTAATAGTAGAAAAAGTTGAGAACCTAGTCTTATGATAGAAAATAAGATAATAATTCATTTTTACACTTATATTTTCAAGCAGATAAGTATAATACAGTCATCAATAAATCTCTTAGGCATTTTTTTTAAGAGAGAGAGAGAGAAAGAGAGAATTTTTAACATTTATTTTTTAGTTTTCGGCGGACACAACATCTTTGTTTATATGTGGTGCTGAGGATCGAACCCAGGCCGCACGCATGTCAGGCGAGCACGCTACCGCTTGAGCCACATCCCCAGCCCTCTTAGGCATTTTTAAAACCTAATAAAAATTTATGATAGAATATGGAGCAGAAATTTGAGTTCAAGTAGGAAAATACCGCAAAATTTCTGACACTTAGAGAAGAATCCGATCATGTATTATTGTTATTACTATTATTGTTGTTATTATTATTGGTACTGGGGATTGAAACCAGGGGTGCTCAACAACTGAGCCACATTCACAACTCTTTATTTATCTATTTGTTTTTGAGACAGGATCTCACTAAGTTGTTTAGGGCCTCACTAATTTGCTGATGCTGGCTTTGAACTTGCTATCCTCCTGCCTCAGCCTCCCAAGTTGTCATGTATTTTTAAAATGGATGGTTGCAAATGTCAATTGTTAGGGTATTTAATTCATTTAAAAGAATGATGTGAACTTTTTATTTTTGAGTGTATGAACTTACAATATGCCAGAAATTACAGCCTTTGCAACTATTTAAACTTTTGATGAAAAAATGCTAGCTATCAACTAAAAAAAAATATGCCAGGGAGTACATAGTGCTTAAATAATAATTTGAGAGCACACTAGCAGAAAAGACTGAAAACAGCTAGTTTACAGTTAGCAGAAGGTCTTGGATAATACTGTCCCTGGGATTAAGGGATTAATTTCCTCTTCCCCAAGTTCTGAGACTCTCTCTGAAGGGGGCAACATGTTTGAATATAGTTATCTGTGGATTTATGAGTTTTAAACCTGGGCTTCTTGGATTGGCGGGGGGCATGAATGATCAGTCTTCCTGTAGAGTATGTATCTAACACAAATTATTCTGGGGCAAGAAACTTCACATTCCTCCTTTAGGTACTCAAAGAATTTCTGACCCTTAAAGAAGTTTCAAAGATTTGACCAAACTCTGAGGTTAGAGCCAGGTGTGGTGGCGCACTCCTGTAATCTCAGCAGCTTGGGAGGCTGAGACAGGAGGATGGTAAGTTCAAAGCCAGTCTCAGAAACAGCGAGGTGCTAAGTAACTCAGGGAGACCCTGTCTCTAAATAAAATACAAAATAGGGCTGGGGATGTGGCTTAGTGGTCGAGTGCCCCTGAGTTCAATCCCCGGCACCCTAAACAAACAAACAAACAAACAAACAAATAAATAAATCTATCTGAGGTTACTTGAGAAACTCTATTGAGTTCTTCTTTGGCCCCCAGAAAACAAAGGCAGTAGTTAAAGATTTGTTGTACTGAATTGAAGTCCCCAATTTCCTGTATGGAGCTAAAGTAAAACAAACAAAAACAAAAACAGACAACAGAACCAACATAGTTTCTAGGGTCCTAAGGTCTTGATTAAGATCCTGGTTTTGAGCTGGGCTTGGAGGCTCACACCTGTAATCCCAGTGGCTCAGGAGGCTGAGGCAGGAGGAATGTGAGTTCAAAGTCAGTCTCAGCAGTGTGGTGAGGCCCTAAGCAACTCAGCGAGACCCTGCCTCAACATAATATGTATAAAAGGGCTGGGGATGTGGCTCAGTGGTTGAGTGACCCTGGGTTCAATTCCTGGTAAAAAAAAAAAAAAAAACATCCTGGTTCTGGGAATTGCAGATTAGAAGAAAATTCCCCAGTGGCTTTGCTGCTCTGTAAAATAGGGATCATTCTCCAGGTGGTTAGAGAAGGAAGAAAGGTGAGTAGAGGTGTGTGGTACCTATCCACCTAGGTTGGTCCCCTCCCTTTTCCTTGTTTTCTGTTCCTGACATGGAGTGGGTCCAAGGGAAGTCAGGAGCCAGGCACTTCCTGTCCTCCCCCTCGCTCCCTAGCATCCAGTTTAAAAAGGAGTGAGACCCTGCTACAACAGGGATGGAGGTGTCTTTCCCCTGTTCCCAGATCCCAGGGCCAGAGGTAACTGAGGATGGGTGCAGACCTGCCACTCCAGAAACACCAGGCCCAGAGTGCAGTGACCAACCCTGTCTTCAACTGCCCCTTCAACTTCCTGCAAGTCTGGAATCTACCACTTCCTTCTGGCTTCCCTCCCTCCCTCGGAGTCTTCTAGTATTCCATCCATCCCCTCCTTGGGCAGGTGTCCCTTTATTGTTCGTGTTAGTTAGGTTAAGAGCCTAGGCTTCAGAGTCAGACCTGAATTGTGATCCTGGCTGTGTGACCTTGAGTAAGACACCTTACTTCTCTGTGACTCATTTTCCTCACTTGTAACTTAGGGGCCATTGTAGTTCTTAGCATCATAAGAACATTGACAGTATGGTGCTTACCATAATATCCAGCATACCAATGTTGTTGTTATTGTTGTTGTTGTTATTCATACTGAGAACTGAACCCAGGGGTGCTGTACCACTGAGCCACATCCCAATCCCTTTCTATTTTTTGAGATAGTGTCTCACTAAGTTGCTCGGGGCCTCATTAAATTTCTGAGGCTGGCCTCAAACTTGTAATCTTTCTGTCTTAGCCTCCCAAATTGCTGGGATTACAAGCATGTGCAACAGTGCCCTGTAATGTTATCTACTTTTATAGATTAAAAAGAAACAGATAAATGATCAAAGATGTCTCCCTTATAAGAGTCTTGCTAGGGATACAGCTCAGTTGGTAGAGTGCTTGCCTTGCATGCACAAAGCCCTGGGTTCAATCCCCAGCACCACAAAATAAATAAGAGTTAGTCTTGAGCCAGGTGTGTTGGTGCACACCTGTAATCCCAGTGATTTGGAAGCCTGAGGCAGGAGGATTGCAAGTTCAAGGTCAGCCTCAGTAACTTAGTGAGGCCCTAAGCAATTTTGTGAGAACCTGTAACATAATAAAAACAATCAAAGGGCTGGGGATGTGACTCAGTGTTCAAGCACCCCTGGGTTCAATCCCCAGTAACACACACACACACACAAAAGTGTTACTCTCCTCCCCAACAGCTTCTCCCACACAGTAGTAAACAGATAACCATTTTCAAAACAGCTGAGGGACTGGGTGGTGGGGTTCTTTCTCCCAGAGAGGTGCCAACCCTTTCTGGTCTTCCTCACTCTATGCAAATCTCTCCCCAGCTAAAGATAGAGATGCCAGTGCCCCTGGAATGTCCAGCCACTGCCTTGCATAACCACAGAAACTGGGAACATCAGGGTCAGAAGGGTCCTCCCGGACCACTCAGCACAACAGTACCCCCATTGTGAGACACGCAAAACACGGCCCTCCCAGTGAGTCAGTACCCACCCAAGGTATTTTGAGGAATTCTAAAAATAGCCCCTTTGGTTACTCTTTCTATTTGGTTTTCTAGATTTCCTCGCACAACATTTTCCTTACCTGCCATCTCCTAGCTGTTCTTTCCCATGTGTATCCTTTCTGTCCCCCAGCAGAAGGAAGTCTCACGAGGGCGGACATTGTCTTGTTCACAGTTGTGACCCTAGTGCCTTGCCCAAGGTCTGCACAGGCTAAGGGTCAGGAGTGGTGATGCCATTTGGCTAATTTTCCCAAGAGGCTCGGACAGAGCAATTCATTCTCATTTGTTGGTCATTTTTCCAACAAACATTTGATAAGCATCTTGTATGTAACAGGCTTTTTGATAAATCCTGGTAAACGAGTCACTGTCCTTGCTCATTCGCAGGTCTCTGACCAGTGGACCATAGCCTGGTTCCATAGTGGGCTAAGGATCTATGATGGTCCAGCTCAGGACTGGAAGCTCTATGTGCATCTTCTCTGTCTTAGCCCAGCTCCTGCAGTCACAAGAAAACATGCCTCGCTCAGAGCCCCTCAGTCAAAAGGGCCTTAGCTGCAGTGGCCCACACCTGTATTCCCAGCAGCTCAGGAAGCTGAGGCAGGAGGATCCTGAGTTCAAAGCCAGCCTCAGCAAAAAGCGAGGCACTAAGCAACTCAGTGAGATATATAAAATAAAATACAGAATAGGGCTGGGGATGTGGCTCAGTGGTTGAGTGCCCCTGAGTTCAATCCCCTGTACCCCACCCCCCACCAAAAAAGGGGGGGACTTAGAAGGTATTAAGAGGATCAGGAGGACTGAAGAGAAAAACTGAAAAGAAGACGTCAAGTGCTGGCAGACTTGTCCCCACATCTTTAAGCCTGCACAGTCTTTATTTGTGTGTCATCGTTCACTCTCTCCCCACCATCCAGAATGTAAGCTCTCTCTTACTGACTTACTGCTTCTCTCATCAAGTCCAAATTCAGGGGGCAGACAGTCTGATTGACATGGCCAATGGCCTTCCTGTCCCTTGAATGAACACCTGCAGGCCAGACTACTTCTTGGACTACTAACTGGTCTAGATGGGGAACATCTAGAACATACCATATCCTGAGAAGAGGGTATGATCAGTTAGAAGGGAATATCCAACATCATTCTCACCTTGGCGGTGCAAAATCAGCAGTATTATCCCTAAATTACAGATGAGAAAATAGTCTAAGAAATGATAATAAAGTGGTAATAAAGCTACCCTAGCTGTCCTGCTAACCCACTGGGGTTCTGGGGATGTTTGTTATGTAGTAAAAGCTAACTAGTACAGGATTCAATCCCAGGTCTCTTTGGTTTTTATGCCTTTCCATGTTGTCCCACTGAACTTACAGCCCAGATTCCCTTTGCATTTATATACCCCAAACAATCCTGGCAGGGAGTGGGGAAGGTAGGAAAGGGGCCTGTTGCAAACAGCTTATTTACAGTTGAGGAGACTAAATTTGGGAAAGGTGCAGGGAGTTGTCCAGACGAACAAGGCTTCATAGAAACTCAGTTCCCTTGGTTTCTAGCCCTGGGCTCTTTCCACAGAGTCTTTGATGGAGGCCATCATCTACTTACCATGTGGTAGACACGGTGCCACATGATTCACGAGCCATAACTCGTGGAGCTGCATTGCAGGGAGAACCAGAGGACACTCTGAACCAGACATTCAGCTGAACTTTCCTTTTCTTTGCAGTTTTCTCTGATCCCTAGTTGCTCTTCCCTAATCCAACATCTGATCAAGGTGGAGGCAGTGGACCTCTGGTCCAGGTGCCACAGAAGTTGGAACCTGCTCTTTGCAAACAGTAAGAATTATTGTTGCTGTGAAAAGGTAGCAGGGCAGCAAGATAAAGAGCACAGACTGAGCTGTGTGTAACCATGCCTGTAATCCCAGTTACCCAGGAGGTCGAAGCAGGAGGGTGGCAAGTTTGAGGCCAGCCTCTGTAACTTAACAAAACCCTGTCTCAAAATAAAGGGCTGGGGATGTAGCTCAGTGGTAAAATGGCCCTGGATTTAACCCCAGCCAAAAATAAAGAGAGAATGAAAGAATACACACAGAAGCCTGGTCCTACCATTTGACTTAGGTGCGTCCATAGTGAGTCACCTCCCATATCACCTCTTTGTTTCCTCCTCCTAAGAGAGCCATCATGTTATGACCCAAGGCTTCAAACAGGATGTCTCCCTAGCACCTTACATTCTTGCCCTGGCTCAGTTTACTAATCTTTCAGGACTTTGTCGAAATGCTACTTTCTCAGAGATGTTTCCCCCTGAGGCCAAGTTATTTTCCTGTCCAAATTCTTTTCTATAGCATCCTTCGCAGCATTCACTAAAATTCTTATGCACACAATTCACTGATTTCTTGCTGATTGTGTATATTCTCTACTAGACCATGAAGTTCTCCACAGGGAGGGACTGTTTCTGTTGCCATCACTGAGCCCAGCACCAGGGCCAGCTTCAAAGTAAACACTCAGTAACTATTTGCAGGACCCGGTGAATGATGAGTGAACCAACTTGCTTCCTCACGTTCCCTTCTCGAGAACTCCCTCCACACCTCCCCTCCGCTTGCCTCTCAGGAGTGTTATAAGCTGGTGATTGTTAAGGTGGCCACTGGTGAGTGTGGGTTGATGACCTCAGCCCTCCCCTTTCCCTCTGCCCACTCAGTTCCTGCCCCATTGACCTCCTTGCTCTTCCATGAATCTACCAATCTCATTCTTGCCTCAGAGTTTTGCACTTGAGTTCTTTGTATCTGGAATGTTCTCCCCAGATGTCCTATGGCTCCACCCTTCACTTCAGTCAGGTCTCTACGTAAGACCTTTTCAGAGAGCTCTTGCCATTTCTAAAGGAATCCCTCTCCCTCCGTCCTCCCTTCTCCTCCACCTCCCTGCCCACAGCTTGCTTCCTTGTACTGTTCATTACAAGATGGAAAATGTTACCTTGTTTATTGATTTGTTTATTGAGCATTTCCTCCTGAGGCCAGAGTTTTTCTCTTTATTCCGGTTATTCATTTATATTCACACCACCTGGATCAGCTCCTGGCACATAGTAAAAATGCTCAATGAATATTTATCAAATGGCTGACGGAATGAATAAGTGATTATGAAAAATGAAGGTGAAGAAAACAATTTGTCTTCGTAAAACTAAGCTCTGAGTCCTTCAAGGTCAGAGTAAAGAATAATTTCTAGGTAGGGACAGTGAATTTAGCACATGATGGGGTCAAAAATCAAGCTAAGGAAACTTGAAGGGTGAGGCCACTATTCAGACTTTGCCCCTCTCCTTCCTCTTCAGAGGGCCTCAGCCCAGGGTAGCCTACCCACGCATGGTTTGGAGAGCTTCTTAAGAGCAGCAATACCAGCGACTCAGAGATCCAGCCTCCTACTCCCATGTCTGGCATCATCCACCTCCAGGGAGTGATAATTAAGCCTGGAACACAAAACACCCATCTCTTGACCTGCTCCGGGTGTAAAGGAAAGAACAGGAGGTTGGAGTGGAAAGCCAGTACTCCAGGTGTTCCTTAATTTCTTTTCTTTTTTTTTTTTTTTTCTTTTTTGCTTGTTTGTTTTGCAGGGCTGGGGAGCAAACTGAGGGCCTTGTACCTATTAGGCAAGTGCTCTTCCCAGCCTTGGCCCTGGTGTTTCTTAATTTGAATGATTCCTGCTGACAAGATCCACCACACCCCAGTTGGGTATGGCTTGTGAGTCACTTCCTCTTCTGAGCCTCAGTTACCTTATCTGTAAAATGGGAAAAATGTTTATGCCTACGTTCCTGGGGCTGTGGGAACAAGATGAGGTCATGCAAGTGAAAGCTGTGTGTAAACTGCAACGTTTGGTGCACTTCACCAGGAAGAGGGAGAGCGTGGAGTCAGACAGGCCTTGGTTGGCAGCGTGGCCCTGGGTAAACAATGCCTCTTCTCTGAGCACCAGAGGGTGTCTCTTCTGTGAAGGGCAACTATTAATAGTATCTACAACTCCCAGGCTTATTTTGGAAATTAAATAAGGATTAAATGAGATAACATAAGTGTCTACAATAAGTGCTCAGCACAGGTTACTACTCAAACACACACACACTCTCACAGTCCTTAAAACAGACTGAATAACAAATTGTTCTCAGTCTGGAGAAGAAAACAGGCAGCCAATGAGCTCTTTCTCTAGTTTCCATTCTAAGAAAGGAACTCACTGGCCGGCATCCAGATGGTCACTGATGTGGAGGACTGCAGCCAAAGGCCAGCCTTCCACAGGGAGTTTCCAAAAAGTGTGAGTGCAGAGTTGTATAACCTGCCCCTGAGACGTGTCTCTGCTTAAGTATTTTCAAAAAATATCCCTGAAAGGAGACCTGTGAGGGGACCGTAGCGCCTAAGGGCAGAGAAAGGGAGGGAGGAAGGGAGCTGGTGAATCTTGAGAGGGGGGCAGTGGGATTGGGAAGAAAGAGATCACCTTTATTGAGCTCCTACTATGTGCCAGGCTTAGGCTCAGTCTGTCTGATACCTAGTAAGATCCTTGCCATATATCTGAGAGCTTAGGTATTTCCACTCCCACATTCTTGGGGAAGAAATAATAACAATATTACTAATGTTTATTTAGTACCAACTGCTTGTCAGGAAGTGGACTAAGCACATATTTGATCTTCAGGGCAGCCCTTGAGGGTGCTATTTTGATCCCTACTTTATAGAAGAGAAAACCGTCTGAGACTGACAAGGTGAAATGACTTCCCTAAGGTCACCCAGCAGGAAGTAATAGAGCCAGAATTTGAATTTAAGCTGGGATCCAAAGCCTGTGGTCCTACGTGAGAATATTTCCCAAGGGATTTATGGGGGTGGATCAGAAAATGACCCTAGTAGGAGTTGTCCTTACATGCTCACAGTGGGGCCCCAATGTGGGAGTGACGTCAGTGACCAAGTGACCAAATCATTCTCCTCCCTCCACCTGGAGGACAGTGTGTCCCGGCTTGTGACTGTCTGTCACTCTGCCTCTGACCTGAAGTTTAAAACTTCATTCATGAGTTTGGAACAACAGACTTGGCAGCTTGGGAAGGGCCCTTGAGACGCACCATGTTAGTCTAACCCCCTTATATTACAGAAAAAAAAAAGAAAGAAAAAAACAAAACAAAAAAACCCTGAAGCCCTGTGAGAGCCATGTACATGCCAAGGTCATAGAGAAATTTTCTGTTCAACGGAGGAATTGGTTTAAGGTTGACCACAGCTCATCTTGCTCTGCAGTTACCAATGTGGTCACACTTCTGATTCATTTAAGGAGCTCTTTAAATATACAGATGTTTGGCTTGGGATGAGGCTCAGTAGTAGAATGCTGGCCTGGCATATGCCAGGTGGTGGGTATGATCTCCAGCACTGTGAGGGGGCACGTGCACGAGTGCGCGTGCGCGCGCGCACCCACACCCACACCCACACCCAGTTTTCTCCATTTGGCTTTTGGAGGTTCAGACTTAAGTTCGCAATGAAGCTTGGGAATCTGAATGTACAGGGCTCCAATATGTTCTGGGGAAACTCAGATGGCCATGGGCTGCTTTAGGAAGTTGGAATCCAAAGTCCCTCTTTCATTTTATAGTTTGGGACCTAGCAAGTGTGACCCAGCACATTAGGACCTAGCAAGTGTGACCCCAAGGTCACAGAGCAAGTTGGTGGGACTCAGGTTTTGTGGTCTGAACCAGGATGTCTGTGGTCACAGTTTGCAGATAGGCCAAAAAGTTTTCCCAAAGGAACTGCTCTGGTTTTCCCCAGTTCTCAGTTTCCTCGTTGGGTTCAAATTAAGACATAGTATGGTAGACATTTCCCGGGGTTCAGAAAGGCGGGACTCCAAGGGAAGTGGAAACAAGATCCTGCCGGGTCCTGTCATGGGGTTTTCCCAGAGGCAAGCTCAAAGCTCCAGGATGACATCAGACACAAGCTTTCCAAACAGCCCTAACTTCAAGGTCTAGGCTGTGTATTTTCATTGTAGGAGAATTGGGTAGGGAGAGCCTTCCCTGTGGGGGAGGAAATAGGGGTGGAGTGTGCCCAGCTGTGCCGTGAAGGGGATGGACTCCAAGACAGGCCACACATTCCAGCACCTGGAAGGAAGATGGAACCGCCCTTAGAAATTAAGTTAGACCTCTCCAGCACACTCCCTGAACCCCACTTCTTATCTTCCTGATCCTTCACCCCAGGGCGACCTGAGTGAAGGATTCCTGTTCCTTTTCTACTTCCCACCATTCCACCACCTATTTCATGGTCTCCTTCTTTCCACTGCTTTTCTTCTGGAGTGGATGTTGGTGTTTGGAGTCAGATGTCCTGAGTTTGAATCCAGCTGAGTTTCCTATAAGCTCTCTGACTTAGGTAGCCATGCCCCTTCTCTAAGCATTGGTTTCCTCACCTATAAAAAGGGGGATAATATTATACCTTTTTGGATTATGAAGATTAAACAAGATCATGTAGGCACTTAATAAACAGATGTTTTCTCACAAACACTAGATAGTGTGAGTAATCCGAGGACTAGAGGAATTTGAATATGTCTTTTGTGAAACAAATTGTGAAGAGAATGGTTCACCTGGAAACCAGGTCAGACATCTTTGGGCCTTAATAACTCCAAAACTGAAAACCAAGTGAATTTCCAAATGATAAGGGAAACCACATACTTACACCCTTTGTCTTCCTTGTCTCCACTATTGGGGATTGAACCCAGGGCCTCCTGCATGCTAGGCAGTTGCTCCCCGACTGAGCTACATTTACAACCCTTTTTATTTTTGAGACATGATCTAGCTAAGTTGCCTAGGCTGGCCTCAAACTCCCACTCCTCCTGCCTCACCCCAGTAGCCAGGATTACAGGTGTATACCACTGCACCCGGCACATACTCACTCTTGATAAAGTCTCAAGTTTCTTTACTTTTGTCTGGAATTGTATCAACTCAAGGTGATAACATGGCTATCACATGCTGTTCAGAAATTCTGATTGGCAGTTACATGTGTCTCTGATAAATTTTTTAAATGAGAAAATAATTAGTGGAGGGTAGATAAAATGTTGGAAAAACGTTAATCTTGTCTAACTCCTAATTGCATAAACAGGGAAACTGAAGTTTAAAGAAGGTCACACAGCTAAGAAGTGATAGAGCTGGCTTTGAAACCCTGGTTCTTTTCCTACAAACCAGTTACTTCCCTTCTTTCCAACTCCAGAGAAAGGGAACCTAGGATCAATGAAGTTGAAGAGTTTTGGTCAGCTGGGGTGGAAATAAAGTGAGTCACCAATTTGCTATTGCCCTTTCTCTATACTTGACTCATTTGACAAATATTTACTGACTGTCCACTATTCAGACTCAGAGAAAGCAGAGATAAAATAATCATGGCGGCAGGCAAGGTCAGGATTTGATTCTAGATATGACATTAGTACTTGTGCTTTCTGCCTCTGGGTATCACATTATAAAACACCCACTACTCTGTCATCTAAAACAGTCACAGTGTGTCTGAGAGCAGACTAACCTTTTCCCCAGCATCAGGAAATCAACGTTGTAATGTTTGGAAACTCTTGAATTTTAATCTTAACTTTGCCCTTGGGCTTCTCCTGTCCTCTCTCCCAACCCCCCCCGCCCCCCTGCCTGTCACCCACCCCCAGCATGTGTGTGTCTGGTACTGGGGACTGAACCCAGCGATGCTCTACCACTGAGCTACACTTCCAGCCCTTTTTATTTTATTTTGAGACAGGGTCTTTTTAGATCGTGGAGGGTCTTGATGACTTGCTGAAGCTGGCCTTAAACTTGTCATCCTTCTGCCTCAGTCTCCGAGTAGCAGCGTGCGCCACAGTGCCCGGTGCCACTCAGTTTTTGAGGCAATATCTTGCTACCCTTCTGTGGCCCCTGATCACTTGTAAAACGGGAACATTGGCAAAATGATATATAGAACGTGCAGCTCCCCTCTCCCAACGCCAGTGCTTGGGATTAAACCCAAAGGTGCTCTACAATTGAGCATGAGCTACATCCCCAGCCCTTTTATTTTATTTATTTTTTGACAAGATCTCTTAAACTGCTCAGGCTGGCCTCGAACTTGAGAAACTCCTGCCCTCGCCTTCCTAATGGCTGGGATTACAGGCGTGTGCCCCGCTCTGCAAACTGTTTTCAATTTATCCTTGACTTTAAATCGAAGAAAACATTGAAAACCTAAGATAAAAATAGTTAACTGTTTATCATTTCGCTAGCACACACACCTTCTCCCCGCTCTCGGCCGTCCCGTTTCCCTTTCCCCAGTCGCTCTCCTTTTTCTCTAGCTTCCCCTCAAGAGGGCACGCAAGCTCCACAGCTTGGGTGCCTCACTTCCGTTCGCCTTCAACCTTCCTTCTGCGCATGTGCCCCGCTCCTCCTTTACCCTCTAGGTGGTTTAGGGAAAGGTTGCACATACTGCGCCTGCGCACTCTTAGTCCGGCCCTCTCCGCCGTCATCCCCGGAAACGCTTCTTTCCCACGCAGCATCTACAGCCCCTCGGGTCGCTGGGTCTTTGCCTCTCTAGGCCGTAGGGCCTCTCCTCCATGGTTCTGTCTGTCAGTCGGGTTTCGGGAGCCTGCCGATGAGGTCACGCCACGCGCGGATGCTTCATCCTTGAGTCCGTCACCGGTGAGTGAACCCCAGAAGAGTGTGTGTGCGGCGGAGGCCGAGCGGCCGGCAGGGGCAGGACCTCCCCTCACTCTGGGAATGGGTCTGTCCGCCCCGCCCTCCCCCCAACTCCCGGAATGGGCTCGCCGCTCGGTCCCAGTCCCTCCTCCTGGCCCGGCGGCGTTGCCAGGGCGACGGCCTGCCGGCTGAGGCCCGGCGTGTGTCCCCGCAGGTGGTGGGGCGGCCCGGGGCCCATGGCGCGGCGGTGCTGACAGAGGCGCGGGCGGCGGCCGGGCCGGAGGGCCGGCATGGCGGGCCAGTTCCGCAGCTACGTGTGGGACCCGTTGCTGATCCTGTCGCAGATCGTCCTCATGCAGACTGTCTATTACGGCTCGCTGGGCCTGTGGCTGGCGGCTGGTGGACGCGCTAGTGCGAAGCAGCCCCTCGCTCGGACCAGATGTTCGACGCCGAGGTAGGGTCCCCGGGCGGCGCGGGTGGGGTCTCGCCACACCGAGTAGCTCTGTGGACCGCGTTCCCGCTTCGTGGCCCTCGGGAAGGGCTTTTACCCTTCAAAGTCTCAGCTGCCCCATAGGTGACATGGAATGACAGACGACAGGCAGAGAGGTGAAAAGGAAAGGGCCTGGATAGCATCGTAAATAGGCCTGCGTCCCAGGCCACTCCATGGGTCTCCTCTCTGAGTCTCTGAATCCAGATTCTCGGGGCCCATCCTGGGGAGAGGAGTGGATGAAAAGGCATTCTTGGGGTTTCAGTGGAAACTGCCTAGCCTTTGGGTCATAGCTTCCATTTAAGTTCCACTTTACTTGCTGTGTGATGTGGGGCCAGTGTTACCTCTCTGAACTTGCTTTCATGTCTGCAAAATCATGAAACTGTTATCGGAGAGCATGAATTTCAGTACAGAGATCCTGTACTTAAAAGTCCAATCTAGGCCCAGACATGTCAGCTCTGGGAACTTGGGGAACTTGCTTCACTTTTTAGAGCCTTTTTGTTTTCCAGAAAGTGGACAAAATAGTCCGACCATGTCACTCTCAGTAAAAGGTTATCAAGCCCAGAGGAGCCTAGAAATAAGTACTTTATAAAGTAAAGGAGGCTGCATCTGAGAAGCAGCTATTGGTGTATGGTAATGAACACAGGTCATCACCTGTGCTCAGCCAGGAGACCTGGCTGGAGTTCTTGCCCCTGATGCATACTCTTTGCATAGCCTGTGGGCACTTTATTATTCTGATAGAGGTAGTAATAATAACAGAGGCCTTTTAGCAGAGTGACCAAGATCTCAGGCTTAGAGGCAGACTCACCTGACTGAATCTCAAGGTTTTTATAAGGATAATATGAGATAATGGATGTCATGGGCCTTTCTTTGTAAGCTGAAAGTGTGGTAGAGATATTTGGTCTTCATTAGTGTGTGCCAAGGGTAGCAGAGGTTCATACCTACCAGGCACAGAGTAGTAACCTTGTAGGAGCCTTCATTCTAGGAAGGGCACATGGAAATCCTAGGCTGTGTTGAAGAGTCAACTGATGTGCACAGTCTGAGTTCTAGGTCAGTTCTTGGAAAGGGGGAGGTAGTAAATATTTTAGGTTACAACTACTCAGCTCTGCCACCATAGTGCAAAAGCAGCCAGAGATGATAAGTAAGCGAATATCTGAGGACTGTGTTTCCATAAAACTTTATTTACAAAAGCAGGTGCTTCACCTGTGGTCCAATGGTTTGCTGAACCTCTTTTTCAATATATTGTATCATTTTGGGCAATTTAACTCCTTTGAGCTTTTATGTACTCCTCTGTAAACTAAGAATAGTAATTCCTTTCTTGCCTACTGTGAAGATCAAATGAGATACCATAATGGATGTATAAAAAAGAACCTTTTTGGAAATAGTCTGTTGAACAGTCCAGTCAAAGTGGGCATTGTCCTTGTGTGCTTTGGGAAGAATGCTTGTGCCTTAGGAGGCCTGCTGGGATCCTAGAGCCTGGGGCTCTGGCCAAGTCACTTCTCCAGCATATTTCCATTTGTGATTCCCCTCAGATCCTGGGCTTTTCTACCCCTCCAGGCCGGCTGTCCATGATGTCCTTCATCCTCAACGCTCTCACCTGGTGAGTATCACCAGTTTTATTGTCCAGCTTTGGGGGTCTTAGCACTGGGACTAACTTCCTAAATTTGGATATGAGACATGCTGGCACTTGTTCCTAGGGAGTGTGGACTGAAGTGGGTGGCAGAGATCAGTTCTGGGATTAATTCTATCATGGAACTCCTTCTGTTGCTGTTTTGACTTAGTTGCAAAGCTCTTGTCACTATGTGTGCTGCCTGCATGATAGCTTCCATCTCAGATTACTTTCCTGATATGACATGAAGTGAGGAGAGGGTTAGACTGGGAGTCAGGAGAACTCTCTATCCATCCTTGGTCCCTGTGCCATTGGCCTAGTTACTTCCCTCCTCTCTGAGCCTCAGGCTCCTTATCTGTACACAAGGAGTTGGACTCAGTGACGTGTAAGGTCACTCATGACCACTGCCAGTCTCTTGAGAGGTGGTTTAGTGTAGTGATCAAGATCTCAGGCTCAGAGGCAGACTCACTTGACTGAATCTCAGCTTTACCACTTTGGACAAGTTAAATCTATCTAAGCCCCATTTCCTCAGGGGCTAATAACATTGCCTGCCTCATAGTTGTAAGGATCAAGTGATTTAATTCACAGGAAAAACTTAGAATGATGCCTTGTACGTTGCTATTATTATTGACCTTACACTGGAATACTTGAATACTGCTAGGCTAATTTTGAACTAAATTTGTCTCCCACATATTTTCTGTTTGGCTTATACAGAGGTCAGCCCACACATGGAGTTTAACACATTTTTTCACTTAGTTGAATGTCAGTATGTTTTATAAAAGTGCAGATTTATGGCTTCTCTTGAATAATGGGAAGATGGATTGCAGGCTACCCTTCTAGTATGGTAACATTTGCCTAAATGCAAGTAGCTTTTGTCTCCTCTTAAGCTAGAACATGTATAGTTTTAGGATGCACCACCATTCCCTAGCTTCCTTCTGACAGTTGCCATTTATCATCAATCTCCTAGTTTTATTTTCTTCTATTTAGTGTGATTCACTCTTGATGTTACCTACCAGGTTCCTTTAGGCATCTAATATTGTAACACTTGCTTCACACTTAACCTTGCTCGCTTCTGACCACTATGCTGCCATCCTAATTTTTCCCTATCCCCCAAATAACCTAATCTAAGGCCAGGACAACCCAGTGACAACTCACTGCTGTCCTCTCCCAACAGTGCCCTGGGCTTGCTGTACTTCATCCGGCGAGGGAAGCAGTGTCTGGATTTCACTGTCACTGTCCATTTCTTTCACCTCCTGGGCTGCTGGTTCTACAGCTCCCGTTTCCCCTCGGCGCTGACCTGGTGGCTGGTCCAAGCCGTGTGCATTGCACTCATGGCTGTCATCGGGGAGTACCTGTGCATGCGGACGGAGCTCAAGGAGATCCCCCTCAACTCAGCCCCTAAATCCAATGTCTAGAATTGGGCCCTTTGGACACTCTACTGGCACTTGGGCTCCCCAACTTGGGCTAGTCAGACCTTCTGGATGAGGTCCAGCCCAGGTCTGAGAGGAACCCTGGAAATGTGAAGTCTCTGTTGGTGGAGAGATAGTGAGGTCCCATCAAGAAGGCAGGTAGCAGTCAGGATCACAGCTGCAAGAATGGCCTCTGTCTGCTGAAGCCTTGGTATCTGAGAGGTCTGGAAGGGGACCTCTTTGAGGGTCATATCAGATTTGGAACCATGACACTCTTGAGCCATCACACCTGTCACCAGCCTATTGTTTTAAAAAAGAAAAAAAAATCAAGGATATCTGATTGGAACAAACCACTCTTCTAGTCATCTGTCTTACCCCTGGACAGCTATTACCTTTGCCATGTTGCGGAACTACAGTGATTCTTTTTAGAGCAACAGATTTCTGGAGCCATAGCCACAGAAAGAGATCTAGTGCAAAGTACTATGCTACTGTCAGGGAGAGGGCGGCAGACACAGACATCAAGCGCAAGGAGAATGCAAAGCCTGTGCCCTGTTACACACATATATGTGTGCACCCAAGAACCCATGATTAATTTCCTTCAAGTTCCCACTCCTGGGTCCCCACCCTGATGCCAGCCTTCCTCAAAGCAGGTCATAGGACCCAGAGAAGAATCCCATCATCACTTCCAGTCTAACCCTCATATTGGGGTCACTGCCTGCTCTCTAGGAATGACCAGGTTCCCAAGCACCTACTGGATCTCGGTACTGGCAAGAGTTCCTTTTTCCTGTATTATTTGGAATTCTCTGGTGGGAAGGGCATGGTGGGTGCCCAGCTTTAGGAAGCCCAACTTTCTAGCCCAGGCTATGCTGATAGTGCTGAGGCAGATAAAAATTTGCTGCTAAGATTTTTCTTTGGGGGTAGAATTTCCTGTGAGGGGCTTGCAGCTCTCCTTCCTGTGTACAGAAATACAGTATTTTCCATGGTTCCGTCTGTACTTCCTTTGTAATGCGTGGTTGGAACGGAGATAGATGAATAGCTAGGCAAAGGATCTACAAAGAATTGTTAAGTTACCTTATCCTTTCCTGGACCTTCAAGTTATTCCTCCAATTGGTTAAAATACGAAACATGCAGGGAACTCTGCCTCACTCCATGTCCCCACCTCCCACACCTATAGCTCCTTTTACTATGCCTCTGGTTAATTGCCATGACTCTTGGGACTTCCCCCCACCCCCTCTTACTGCTGATTTCTGAACATGTGCAACAGAGCAACACCACTTCTGCACTGAAACCATCAGTGTTCTTTGATTTCTCTGGATTTTGCCCAAGAAAGCTGTCAGGGTTTAGCTTTTAGTATTAGAATTACATAGAAAAGTTTTGTCTCTCTAGGAGCCTTTCTAGCCTCCTGGCTCTGAGCCTTGTGTAGGGAACCAAACCTTACAGGGGCAAACATGCTTGGGTGGAAGCTGGGAAAGTGCTAGAGTGAGGCAGCTCAAGAACTCGAGAGTGCTGTGGCCAAAGTGGATGGAAACAGCTTGTTACTGGGGCATAGTAATCCTGGCTGCAGGGTCCGGGAGGTAAGACCAGGGGTTGGTGGATTTCCCCCTAGAGACCACAAATTCTACAGGCATGTGACTAACTTTTTGAAGGGCTTCAGACACACCCCATGTGGCAGCTCTCTCCCTTGATGAGCTGTGGTGGCTGTTGCTGCCGCTATGGTTGGACCACCTCTTTAGGATTTCCTTTGAGGACTGGTGCCACTTTTTTTCTGCATATCTTCTGTGATGACATGTCTTTGTCTCTTGAGTGTTACTTTAACTTTTGGAAAATGCCCCAAATCAGGAGAACCAGTCCCCCTCTCAAGAATATTGTAACCAAGTTGAGTGACAGGGATCAAAAATATGTGACTTTAAGCCAGACACAGTGGTACATGCCTGTGATCCCAGCTCTCTGGAGGCTGAGGCAGAAGGACTGCAAGTTTTTAAGGCCAGCCTGGGCAACTTAATGAGATTTTAAGAAAAAAAAAATGGCTGGGTATGTAGCTCAGTGGCAGAGCATCTAGCAGGTGTGAGTCTCTGGGTTCCATCCCTAGGGCCTCCCCCGGCCGCCCCCCTAAAAAAAAAAAACGTCACCTTAAAAGAGTTTTACAATTCTAAGTAACAAAAAACAATTTCTGGAACTAAGTTCCAGAGGACTGAGCAAGGCAGTGATATGTTTGTCATCTGAATAATCTATTAAGTACTTAATAGGTATCCAGGAGTGAGCTAAGGGCTATGTCTCCTTTCTCAATCTTCCCAACAACCCTCTAAAGTAGGAAATACCATCATCTGTATCTTATGTATGAGGAGACTGTTAAGAACTTACACAGGGTTACATTTTAGGAGCTGGCAGTATCAGGATTTGGGCTCTGGTAGTAACATTATTAAGCATCATTTTGATTGGTTAAACAATGTATCACCTTATAAGCATACCTCACCATCCCATTGTTTTAAATACTAAGGATGAATAGTGCTTTGTAAACATTACTTTCTAAGAAAAAACTAATAGGCATTGTACTAAATATGGCCAGAAGTTTCCCAAGTGGTTCTAGAAATGTAGAAAATGTCTTTATTTCGAAATTATAAAGGATAGTACCGAGGTCACAAAGCTATCTCCCTCCTATTTCAAGTTGATAATCATGACTTTCTACTTTCTAACCATTCAGAGAGAAAAGTGGACTGTTGCATAATTGCTTAGAATAATTTATAACTCTGAAGGAGGATGGGAAAGGAGAAAGTGATGTCTGGCTCAGAGGGCACCTCTAACCCCTTGCTCTAGGCAACCCTGTCCAAATCTGAGTCAAATGGGAGCCAGGATGTAGTCAAAAGATATCTGGGAGTGGAGATTGGTGGGAAGCTCCAGGTGTCCCTAAGTTCTGGTGGTACATAGCTCAAACAGGCTGTCCTAGAAGTTGAGTTTCTTGGTCTCCTTCCTCTGACTAGCAGATCAGGGTGGCTTTTGGGGGGGAGAGCAGTGAGCAATCAGGTATGGAATATCTCCCTGTACCTGTAGCACAGGGACCACAGATACTTGGGGGCGGGCTTCTGGGAACCCAGAGCAGGAGGAGTAGGGGTGGACTCAGGGTACCAGAGGAGCCTGAGGGATTAGAAGCCACATCTTGCTCAAGGAAGCTAAGCCATGTCCTGCCTCTGCCTGGGCAAGTCGGTGTTATAAGGGTCCAGTGCTGGAAGACTTTAAAGAGCAGCAGTGGAGTGCAGGGTTAAGTCCTGGAATCCTCATAATAGCTGTGAGATCTTGGGTAAGACACCCAACCTCTCACACTACCTTAGTTTCCTCATTTGTAAAACGAGGGTTAATTGTAGTCATCCCTCATTGTCCGTGGGAGATTGGTTTTAGGATCCCCAAGGTTATCAAATTCTGAAGATGCTCATCTCTTTTACAAAATGGCTCAGTAAAAAAAATAAATAAATAAATAAAGGGGAAAATAGCATATTATTTGCACATAATCTACATTCCTCCTGTTGTATACTTTAAATCATCTCCAGAGTACTTACAATTCCTAATACAATGTAAATGTTATGTAAATTATTGTTATACTATAGGGAAGGACAAGAAAAGGATCTGTACATTTTCTGTATGAACCCAGTATTGTGTTTTTCCCCAAGTAATTTTGGACTACAGTTGAATCCATGGATTTATAATTAGTAGGCTATTGCTTACCTCTCCATTTTACATAAGTGGACAAGACTTTCTTCTGAGCCTGTGTTATCTAATGTTAGATAGGCGGCTGGCTTGTCTGTGATATAGGTGCCATCACCCAGTATTGAGCTGTTTGTGCCATACCCTGCAAGTGGTTAATTTATATTCCTTTTTAATCTAATGAAACAGGCACCACCATTCCCTGCATTTTGCAGGCAACATTTGAAGATTAGGGAGTAAACAGCTTTCCCCAACAGGGGCTGCAGCTGTAGCTCAGTGGCAGAGTGCTTGCTTAGCACATGTGAGGCACTGGGTTCGATCCTCAGCACCACCTAAAAATAAGGCATGCTGTCCATCTACAACTGCAAAAAACAAAACAAAATAAACCCCACAAACTAGCCATGTCTGCCTTGAAGGCCTCATCCTCTTCACATTTCAGTTGTTTGAACTTACCTGGTCCAAATAATTGGGACAGTATTGAAATCCAGATGCCGCTTTAGCAAAATGTTGTGAATGTGAACATAAATTTGGCTTGTTAACAATCATCTAGTTCTCTAAAAGCTGACAAGTAAGATGCTTGAAAGCAAGAAAAAGGGTCAGTACTAGCCTCAGGGTTCATTATGGTAAAGGGCCAGGGAGAAGGTTTGGGGAGAGGCCAAACATTTGGTTCAATACCTGGCTTCATGTATTGGTCAATACCTTTCAAGCTGGCTTTATCTACATAAGCCTGATCTACTTAAGACCCTCTGAAATGGATATTAGTATCCCTATTTTAAAAACAGATTAAATAGTCTCTGAAAGCTCATGTGACTTATTAAACATCAATATAAGTTTAGATTCAAAAATTTAGTTTCCCCTCCTGCCCTGATTAACTGTTTGGGAACCATTTGTGAGATATCTTCCTTCCCAAATCAGGATCTCACAGAACCCAGAAGAGCCTCAGACTAAAGTGGTTAAATAAGAGGGTTGTGGTGGGGAGATCCCAACTGTGGGATTGTGAGAAGCAGGTTGTCAGAGGCATAAACGCCAGGGGGAGGTGGGGGTAAGGCTGGCAGGTACACTGCTGCTGGGAGTCACTCTTCCCTAGGACCTGCATGTTTTGCTCTCCTGGCCATGCTGGATCCCGCCCTCAGCACACAGACTCCCCTGTGCTGGGTGGCTCTTCTTGGGCAGGTGGGGACCAACTGCTTTCTGTGGAGCAAAGTGGGAGTTGCCAGTCTTGCCTAGGTCCACCCTATTTCCCCACTTGGGCTTCCACCTGGGGTCCCCTAGGCTATGTAGGGAAAGGGGAGGAGCAGAAAGGGTTTGGAATTTCTGTTTGGGTGCAAGGTGCCCTGACTGCCCACTGATGGCAGCTCAATCCTAAAATTCATTCAGAGGTTGATGGATCAGGTGCCTGGGAAGGAAGATTGAGTAAAGGTTATTTTCCAAGGTTGATGGGATTGATGGTGGGCTGCAGGGAACAGAAGTGCATACTACTGATGGAATGGGCTGGAGTAAAGCTGAGCCGGAAGTGGAAGAGGTTGCGCGGGAAGTGCTGGGGCGGGGGGGGGTAGGGTGGGGTGGGGTATGCTCTGTAAGGGGGTGCTATGCTTAGATCTCATTGGGAGGTAGGAAGCCTGCAGCAGAGGTGCCAACTGAGCCGTTCAGGCTGGGCCACGGGTCCCAGATTCCAGATCCACGGAGACCCAGTCGCCCAGCTGAGCACTTGTTGAGAGGAGGGGCGCTAGCAAGGGGGTTAAAGGGGGGAGCCCTCCCATAGGTCACTCTCTTCCAAAGGGAACTACCCTGTCTTCTCCTGGCAGGGTTCCGCGCCTCTTGACGGCTGCCGTCCTCTCTGGGAGGCACCCTCCCTGCACAGTGTGTCTCCTGGGAATATGGAGGATTATAGCTTTTGGAGAAAAAAACTCCCTGGGCTTCCCTTTCCCCAACTGCGTTCCAGATCCTTTGGCTCCTATCAACAGAGGGCGACGCCCACCAGATGGATTCGACATGGCTTGGATTCAAGGACGGACTTGCCATGTCACTGGAGCAGCAGAGATGTGGTGCCAACTCCCTGTCTACCTTGGTGTTTTCTGTTGTGACCCAGGTGGGCCATATATGGAGGTCCAGCCTTTCTTGAGGCGAATGCACTGATAATCAGGCTTGTTATGGACTAGATGCTGGAACTGCTTCACTGCCCAGTGACTTCCCCGCCTTCTTTCTGCACCTTCCCACCCTTTTGGGAAAATGGAATGGGGAGCAGCCTTCTCACTCCTAGCTGAGTGAGTCTCCGAGCAAGTCCCTTTTTCTATCTGGGCGCCAAGGTTTCCTCCAGTTTGCAGAGCCATTGTGAGGCACCTTGGGCCCAGGAAGCCCACGGCAAATGTCCTGCTCTGACTTCATAGAGAAGAGTGCAGCGCTCAGGAGACCCACTCGCAGAGGGGAGGGGGAGGGGGAGGGGGAGGGTGCAACCCCCAGCTCTAGACTGACCTTAGAACTTGGGGCTGGGCTTTGGGGATCCGGAAGTCGTGACACACACTCCCTTGGCCACCTTCACCAAGGGCCTTTTTTCTCCATCCTCCCAACCTCGCATGAACTGGCAGAGCCAGCGGCAGCATTTTTCGGTGCCATGTGGAAGATTTTATTTGTAGACTCGCAAATTTGCCCGCCCAACCCTCCCGTCCAGCTGATTGCGCCATCTCCGCCCTTTCCTCACACATCAGGCTCCCATCGGGTCACGCCACCTGCGTGCAGAGACCTCAGTGTTAGGCGCTAAGATCGCCCCTAGAGGGCGCTGTTGCTTGGTAAGAGGGCACAGGGACAAGTTGGAGATGCTGGTTTTGCTGAAGGGGAAGCCTTCCTTTAGCTGGACCGCCATAGCTAATGGTCCCCTTCTTTCAATGGGGCCTCATTGATTCCTTGGAGGGATTGAAGTAATGTGTTCTTCCTATTTTCTTTTTCTTTCCTTTTACTTTCTTCTCTTTTTTCTTAGTATTATTTTGCTAAGGAACTTAGAGTAAATTTCATTTGAAGCATGAAAAAAATCAAACAAATGGAGGGTTGATTTGGTAGGATTGGGGATGGGATGCAGCAAAGCCCAATCTGGCCACGTTCCTCCATAAACTGGTTCATTTAAACCTCTATGAGACTGAGAGCCACAGCAATTCTAGGCCATCCCGAGGCCTCCTGGCAACAAGATGACCCACCTTGGAGCCTACACTTTCAGTGTCTTTCTTTCCCCAGAGCCCCTAGTTGCATTCTGAGAAACCTAAGCCCTGCCACTATCCTGATGTTTGGCTTGGTCAGTGGCTTCCCCCTCTCTGGCAATAGAGACAGAGCCTCCCAGCCCTGCCAGTCACTGTCCTTAAGACTTGGGATCCCAACTGGGCATGGTGGCACATGTCTGTAGGCCCAGCACTTGGGAGGCTGAGGCAGGAGGAGTGCTTGAGCCCACTGAGTTTGAGACCAGCCTGAGCAACAGTGAGACCCCATCGCAAAAAAAAAGAATTTAAGATTGAGGCTGGGCCCAGTGCCGCATGCCTGTAATCCCAGCAATTTAGACTAAGGGAGGAGATCACAAGTTTCAGTCCAGCCTGGGCAACTTAACTCCATCTCAAATAAAAATAAAGGGCTGGGGATGTAGCTCTGTGTTAGAGCACCCCGGATTTAATCCCCAGTACCACACCAAAAATTAAAAAAAACCTTAGGATCCTGAGCCTACTGACTCTAGGGCTCTGCGTCTGGCTCAGGGTGTGCACCTCCCTGTCACACCCACCTTGTATGAATGGTACATAGGCACCTCAAGTGATGCAGAGCAAAAGCGGGTACAGCAGCGCTTGACCCAGCGCAGGCTAGAGGGTCTGCACATGACGCGGGGCCCTGGGAGGTGGATTCGTCTGGGCAGCCCCTCAAACCAGATATTCTGGCCACCTGTATCCAACTGCTTCATGTCCCCCATAGGACTTCTGTGGTAGTGGGTTTTCAGGAAGATGACTCTGCGGCTCCCAGTAGATAGTTGCTTCCCCCGTGTTCCAGTGTTCAAGCCTTGACTCCTCGATGTCCTTGGGACCTCAGGCTCCACCTGATCTAGTGGCACTGTTACAGTTGGCTCCTTTTCCTTGTTCCTTTTCTCTGATGCTATCTCGGGCTTCCAGTCTTCGGCCTTTGTCTCCTTAGATTCCTCCGTAGACTCTTCTTTCTTATTCTCCAGTGTCTTCTCAGGGAATCTAGCTTCCTGGAGTTTTTCGTTATTTTTTTTCACTTCATTGCAGACACTGTCTCTGGCAGAGAGAGAAAAGGCTGTCAGCAGAGCAGGACAGGCATGGTTTCCTGGCCCTGTCCTGAGGAGGTTGCTATGCAGCCAACTCAGGGGATCCTGTTGAGAAAGAAAGCTAGAGAGGGGCTGAAAAGGAACTTGTCCATCACCCAAAGGCCTGTGCCTAGTGACAGGGCGGTGGTTATGTATTGGCAGAGGGATGGGAGAGGCTGGGAAGGCAGAAGGCACAACAAGTAGTTACAACATCTAGGAATACATGATGTGCGTCGACCACCAGGTTAGGATCTGCCTCTGGATTTCAGTTGAGAGGGTGAACAGTCCAGAGGGTGTTTTGTTGTTGTTGTTGTTTTGTTTTTTGTTTTCAGATCATGTCTCAAGAAACATTAGGATTCTGAGGAGGTGTTTCCAAGGCCCTCACTTCCCCAGGGTGAGGACAGGATGAGGGCAAGATATTCCCTAACAAAAATATAGTTCGGGCCTGGGGATTGGTATTGGAGAGGTCCCACTGCTTTAAAAAAAGTTGGGAAGCAGGCATGGTGGCACATGCCTCTAATTCTAGCTACTGAGGAGGCTGAGGCAGGGGATTGAAAATTCAAGGCCAGCCTCAGCAACTTAGGGAGGCCCCAAACAATTTAGCGAGACCCTGTCTCAAAATAAAAAATAAAACGGACTGGGGGGCTCAGGGGTAGGGCACTTGCCTGGCACCTGTGAGGCACTGGGCTCAGCACCACATAAAAATAATAAAATAAAAGTATTGTGTCCATCTACAACTAAAAAAAAAAAAAAAAATTTAAAGGGACTGGAGATTCAATCCCTAGTACCAAAATAATAATAATTAACAACAACAATAATAATAATACCAAAATAATAAATAAAGAAAGTTGGGAAACTGATGCTTCTGATTCTGTACTTCCTGGTTGCCTGCATCTAGGAGGCCAAATCAGAGGACCCCAGAGGAGGACTTAATCCCCAGGGTGTCTAACAGACTGTAAACCCCTATCATAGCCCATTGTAACCACGTGGAGAGGCAGGCTCCAGATAGCAGCAATACTGGTGATGTAATGGATGCTGTTAATTGGAGGCCCACTGTCAGGCCCAGAATCCTCATGAGACTTCTGCTAAGTATGAGGCAGTGAAGTAGCAGAGTAGCTTGTAGAGCAGAGGCTTTGGAGTCAGACAAATGAGGGTTCAGAATCTGCTCCTTCCTCTTACCAACTATGGAACTAGGGTGAGAAGTTTAACCTCGGCTTTATTTGTAAAGCTGAAATAATTCTGTGTACCTATTAGGATTCTTGGGAAGAATAAACTAAATGGGCAAATACTTGTGTAGTGCTTAGCACAGTAGCTGGTGTTAGGTACTTAACAGGTTAGCTTTCTTAATATTCTGATGTGACTTATGAGGAAACTGAGCCTCACCAAGATATACTAATCCTCAGACTTCGGGGGCCAGTCTGCAGGTGAATCTCTGGGCTGGGTTAATGGGAGGGAGAGGAAGAGTGACCCCACCCACTCAGTGCTGCAGGTGGTGCTTAGGTTCATAATTGGATGACTACAGCAGTGTTATGGCCATAGCTTCAATATCAGATAGGAATGACTTCAAATCCTGGCTCCTCCGCTCTTCAGTTCAGCTAAGTGAGCTAAGTCTCTTCATCTCTTGAGTCTCGGTCCCCATCAGTAGTAAAACAGGTATAATAAATTCCTGTCTTAGGGAGCCTTTGAGAAAAATAGACCTATTCTCTATTTTCTTTAAATAGACCTATTCTCTATTTTCTTTAGCACACCCCTGTTCCAAGTAACAACAGCTATTGGGTCCATGGTGATGGTAACGCGGGCTCACCCAGAGGAAATACGGAGCATCTTCGGAACTCTGAGCACTGAATTCCAACACCCTCTTGCTAGGCTATGCAGTTCTTGGATCCTGTGGTTGGAGCTCCTGAGTAGCTTCAAGAGTGACAAATTTCTTAATACCTGTTGGGGGCAAGAAACCAGAGAAACAGAAGCTTCAGCTCTCCTGGGATAGCCTTCCCGTGCCCTGCCTCTGGGTCATCTCAGCTCAGGGCTGGGTCTGCTGACTCCTCTGGGTCATGTGGCCTGGCAAGCAGGAGCAGCTCTGCACCCGGAATCAGGCTCCCTTAAACTGGGGTCAAAATGAGCTCTCACCATTTTAAGTCGGTTCCGCTCAATTGTTTTGCAGACAGGCTGACTTATCTTGTCTTGTAGTTTCTCATCTTGCATCTGAGGGAGGGGGAGAGAGAGAGAGTCAGCTAGTGCAGGAGGAGTCCCCCGAATGCCTCCATTATGCCTCTCCATTTGACCAAATGTGGTTTGATCAGCCCCAGACTGGCAGTTTTGTCACCCTGGTTTGGGAGCAGAACTGGGTCTCCATTTTAACTCTCTAGATCTCCCTTCATCCTTCACCTTCCCTTCCCCCTAGGCTGGAAGGCCCCTGTCCTTGGTATGCCTGGACTCTGTTAAGGCCCCTTCTAGGGGCTAACTCCAGGGTCCAGTCCAAAGTCTGACCTTGGAAACCACTTTGTTCTTGGGCCCCTTTGCTGATGGACTCATGCTGGCGCTGTGAGGCCTCAAAGACTGAAGGAGCAAGACTGGTGCCAGGCACTGTCTGTGCCCTGCCCCTCGCAGTTCAGACAGCACTCAACCCAGCATCAGATAGTGGTGCTGGAGCTCCCAGGCAGGGGAGCTGTGACATCACTGAATGTGACAGCAACGGGGCAGGGTCTCCAGGGAGTTTGTGTGGGGGGCAGGAGTAGAGGGTGGAGGATGAGAAGGAAACTCCCATCTGTGGAGAAACACACACAGTAGGGGACAGGCAGCTGCATACGTGATCAAAACCTCCCTGGTGATCATAACCTCCCTTCGAGGTAAGAGGATTATCCCCTCTTTTTAAATGAGGAGGCCAGGGTTCAAAAAGGTTCAAAATGGCTCAAAAATTTACAGCTCAATGATGGTGGAGCTGGAAACCTGACCAAGGTCTCACAGCTCAGGAAACCTGGCTTCTCAAATCATGCTCATCTATTCTATTGTGTCACTTGTGTTGACTGCACTTGCTACATGCCAGGTGCTGATATCAAAATTTTCTATTTTGAGACAGGGTCTTACTAGGTTGCTTAGGGCCTTCCTAAATTGCTGAGGCTGCCTTTGAACTTGTGATTCTCCAGTCCCAGCCTCCAAGTTCCTATCATAGGCCTGTGCACCACGCCCAGCTTCTCCATTACTTTCTTAAGGCTAGACCTCAGTCAATAATATTTTCTTCTGTAAATATGTTAGGATTTGGGGGCCACAGAGTTATGGCCCCAAACTCAACTGCTCAATTCTGTTGTTACAGAGCAAAAGCAGCCATATGTAATAAGTAAGTGAATGGGCATGTCGGTATTGTAATAAAACTTTATTTGCAAGAACAGTCATGGATTTGATCCATGCCAACCCTAGTCCAGTCAACAACAATAAATTAAAAGCCAATTTGTCATGCTTACCTATTTCTGTGATATCAATACTTCTATCACATTTGATTTAAAGTTACCAGTTGAGGGACTAGGGTGTACCTCAGTGGTAGAGTGTTTGCCTAGCATACACAAGGCCATGGGTTTGATCCCCAGTGCCACAATGACAAAAACAAACAACACAAACAAAAAACGAACCCCAGTACCAAAAAAGAAAAAGGAAAGTAATAGAGAAAAATGTTAATAATGTAAATTAAACAAAAAAGCTATTCCATTGTACATAGAAAAAATATCTGAGAAAATTTACTATCACTATTTATTATATCACTAAACTCAGAATAGGGCCAAAATGCCCTGTAGCATGCCATTTTATGTTCTATGTTTCTACTGTATATAAATAAGGTCCAGAAGATGCACATGACTGTAATCCCAGGCCTTGGGAAGCTGAGGTAGGGGGATTGCAAGTTCAAAGGTCAGGCTCAATAATTTAGGGAGGCCCTAAGCAACTTAGCAAGATCCTGTCTCAAAAAATAAAAAGTGCTGGAGATGTGACTCTATGTTAGAGCACCCTTGAGTTTAATGCCCCCTCCCCCGTATCCACCCCTCAAAAAAATTCTAAAAGATGGTTACAAAGGTTAGAAAGTGATGGGTTTGAGGATTTTTTTCACATTTTTATTATCATTTATGTAATTGTAAATTTCCATACTTTAATTTTTAATGATGGCCATGGTTAACAACTAGCCTGCAGAGTTTCTCAAGATGTAACAATTGACTTTTGTGAGCCTTTATGAGTCAGCCCACCACTGTTAGGTCAGATGGAAATAAGTGCTTGGAACAAAGTAAACAGGTTGAAGGGGACAAGGCGGGCAAAGGTAGAGGGTTTGCTGCATTAAAAAGTGATGTCAAGGGGCTGGGGATGCAGCTCAGTTGGCAGAGCGCTTACCTCGCACATGTGAGGCACTGGGTTTGATCCTCAGCACCACATAAAAATAAAGTATTGTGCCATCTACTACAAAAAATATGTATTTTTAAAAAGTGTGGTCTGGAAAGAGTCACCTACAAGATGAGATCTGAGCAGGACGTGGAGGAAAGAGGGAGAGGAGAATGGTGGTGGCAGCAAGAGGAAGATAAAAACAAAGAGGAAGTTGCAGTGGGCTGGGGATAGATTGTGGCAGGCTTCGAAGGACAGTGGTGGCTCTGGAGCTCTGGTGCCTAGCTGGCTGCATCAAAGGGGTCCAAGAGCTTGTGAGAAACAGCCTCCTGGGCACCAGCCTCTGTAGGCCGGTCCAGCACCCAACCAAGGTTTGGGACCACTCCACACCGCTGATGGGGACAGAGGGTACAGGCACAGGAGTGCTTGGCTCTGCCTTTGAGGGTGACGGACCAAGCCAAGACTATGGGACGTAGTTCTTCATAGTTTTACCTTTTCCAGAATGTCCCATAATTGGAATCCTACGGTATGTAGCCTTTTTGGATTGGCTTTTTTCTCTTAGTAATCTGCATTTAAATTTATTCTATGCCTTTTCTTTCTTTCGTTCTTTCTTTTTTATGCTTTTAGTTGTAGGTGGACACAATACCTTTATTGAGTTTATTTTAGTTTTATGTGGTGCTGGGGATCGGACCCAGGGCCGCACACATGCTAGGCGAGTGCTCTACTACTGAGCCTCAGTCCCAGCCCTCTCTATGCCTTTTCATGGCTCATCAGCTCATTTTAGAGCTTAGTAATATTCTATTGTCTGGATTTATCACTGTTTATCTTTCACCTACTGAAGAACATCCTGATTGATTCCAAGTTTTGACAATTATGAATAAAGCTGCTGTAAACATCTGTGTGCAGGTTTTTGGGTGGACATAAGTTTTTGATTCCTTTGGATAAATACCAAGGAGTGCAACTGCTAGTCATATATTTAGTTTTCTAAGAGACCACCAAATTATCTTCCAAACTGGCTCTACCTGGTACATACCTTTCAATGCCCACCCATTTGCTTCCTTTCTGAAGTTGTGCCCACCTAAGCAGCTCATCAACAAAGGACCAGATTCTGTACATCCACAGTGGCTCCCAAAAGCAATTTTTCATAGTCCATCTTGTTTGATTCTTCTATTTACATGGGAAAAAACCAGCATTCATAACCAGCAATGCACAGCTGGAAAATCTTGGGGATTAAATCTAAGGATCTTGCATGAGAAAATTCTACTCTTTAAAAAAAAATGGTAAAATACACATAACATGCTGGGCATTGTGGTACAAGTCTGTAATCCCAGTGGCTCAAGGCTGAGACAGGAGGATTGCAAGTTTGAGGCCAGCCTCAGCAATTTAGCAAGACCCTGTCTCAAAATTTTAAAAAATAGGGCTGGGGATGTGGCTCAAGCGGTAGCGTGCTTGCCTGGCATGTGTGCAGCCCGGGTTCGATCCTCAGCACCACATACAAAGATGTTGTGTCTGCCGAAAACTAAATAATAAATATTAAAAAATAAAAAAATGGTTATGATGGTAAATTTTGTGTTATATGATTTGTTTTGGGTAGTAGGGGATTGAAGTCAGAGGTGCTCTACCTCTGAGCTATATACCTGACCCTTTTTATTTTTTATTTTGAGGCAGGATCTTGCTAAATGGCTCAGGAAAGCTTGGAACTTGTGATTCTCTTGCCTTGGCCTCCCAAATTGCTGGGATTACAGCCCTGTGCCACTGCACACCCAGCTCTTCAATGTGACCTTTTTTTTTTTTTTCTTAATTTTATTTATTTATTTTTTTGGTACTGGAGATCAAACCCAGAGGCATGCTTTCCCACTGAACCACATCCCATCCATTTTTATTTTTTTAGACAGGGTCATGCTGAGTTACTTAGGGCCTTGCTAAATATTGAAGGTAGCTTCAAACTTGTGATCCTCCTGTCTCAGCCTCCCAGGTTGCTGGGACATTAGGCATGTTAGGCCAGTGTTTGTCTTTTTGGGCCTGATTTTAATTCACTTAGCATAACGTCTTCAGAGTTCCTTCATGTTGTAGCTCATGTCAGAATTTCCTTCTTTTTAAGGCTGAGTAATATTTCTATTGTGTATATACCACATTTTGTTTATACATCTATCAGTCAAAGGACATTTGAACTGTTTCTACCTTTTGGCTAATGCTGCTATGAACATGAATATACAAATATCTCTTCCAGACCTTGCATTTTAATTCTTTTGAGTATATACCTGGAAGTTGAGTTGTTGGATTATATGGTAATTCTATTTGTGTGTGTGTGTGTGTGTGTGTGTGTGTGTGATCAAACCCAGAACCACACATGCCAAGCATGCACTGTACCATGGAACTATACAGCCAGTCCAGTAATGCTGTTTTTAACCTCATAGTAACCACCACATTGCTTTCCCCAGTGGTAATCCATTTTATATTCCCACCAGCTGTGCACAAGGGTTCCAGTGTCCCCACACCCCCACCCACACTTGATATTTTCTGGTTTTTTTTTTTTTTTCAATAGTAGTCATCCTAATGAGTATGAGTTTCCACTCTTTTGTTGCTTCTTATACTTTGTGCTTTTGTTCTTTAGGTTTTTTGAGGTATATTTTATTTTATATACAGTAAAATTCACCTTTTTTAATATACCATTCTATAATTTTAAACAAATGTGTATTATTGTATAGCCACAACAATCAATAGAGAGAATGTTTTCATAACACCACTAAGTTCCTTCAAGTCATCTCTGTGTAGTTAACCTCTCCTCCCACGCCCAGCCTGGAAGCAAATGATGTGTTTTTCAGTCCCTGAAACATTTGCCTTTTTCAGAAAATCATATAGTCATGCAGTATGTAGCCTTTTGAACTGGGATTTCTTTCTTTCTTTCTTTCTTTCTTTCTTTCTTTCTTTCTTTCTTTCTTTCTTTCTTTCTTTCTTTCTTTCTTTCTTTCCTTCCTTCCTTCCTTCCTTCCTTCCTTCCTTCCTTCCTTCTTTCCTTCTTTCTTTTCTTTTCTTCTCTTCTCTTTTCTTTTCTTTCTTTTCTTTCTCCAGTACCAGGGATTGAACCCAAGGGTCCTTAACCACTGAGCCAAGTCTCCAGCCCTTTTGAGACAGGATTTCAATAGATTGCTTACAGGCCTTTCAAAATTGCTGAAGCTGGCTTTGAACCTCTGATCCTCTTGAGCTGCTGGGATTTCAAGTGTCCACTGGGATTACTTTTATTTGAGGTTCACACTTTGTTGAATATTAGTTATTTGTCTCCTCTTCTTATCGTAGTATTTCATTCTATAAATATATTTAATCATTAAAGGATATCTGGGCTAGTTTCTCATATTCAATGACTATAAATAAAGTTAATAAACCCATTTGTGCACAGGTTTTTGAGGGAGTACAGGTTTTTACTTCACTTGGATACCTGCTAGAAATGGGATTACTGAGTCATATGGTAATTGTATGTTTAACTTTCTAAGAAACTGCCAAACCATCTTCTGAAGGAGCTACACTAGTTTGTATTCCCACTAGCAATGTATGAGAGGACTAGTTGTCCCATATCCTGGATACAATACACTTGGTATTGTTAGGTGATTAGATTTTACTAATAGATATGTAGTTGTATCTCACAGTATTGGTAATTTGCATTTTATCTAATGACTAATAGTGTTGAGCATCTATTCATGTGCTCATTTGAAAGTTGTCTTCTTTGATAAAGTATCTATTCTTTTGCTCTCATTTGTTTGTCCCATCACCAGAAAGATCTCTCTGTGCTACTCCTGCCCCTCAGCCCACTCCTAATCCCTAGAAACCGATGATAATTATCTCCATCTCTATAATTTCTTTCAATTTATTTTGTGAGCTGGGTGTGGTCGTGCATTCCTGTAATCCCAGTGTCTGGGAGGCTGAGGCGGGAGGAGTCTGAGTTCAAAGCCAGCCTTGGCAATTTAGCAAGGTCCTAACCAACTTAGTGAGACCTTACCTCTAAATAAAAAATAAAAAAGGGCTGGGGATATGGCTCAGTGGTTCATCACCCCTGAGTGCGATCCCTGGTACCCAAAACCAACAAAAAAATTATTTTGTGAATGGACTCATGTAGTATAGGACTTCTGAGGTGGTTTTTTTTTTTTTTTTGTTTCAGCACAGTGCTCTTGAAATCCAGGTTGCTGCATGTATTGATAGTTTATTCCCATTTACAAACTCAAAAAACATTATAGAATCACAGAAGGTTTCCAGAAAATATAGAAAGAGATGTCCTGAGTACCCTTCACTCATTTTCCTTCAGTCGTAACATCTTTCGTACCTTTTGTGCTATGTCCAAGCCATTTGACAATTCATGTGGCCACCATAATCAAGATGCAGAACTGTCCTGTTATTCCAAGGGTCCTTCACGCAGCTTACAGCCACAGCCAGTCCCTCCTTATCTCACTGCTAACCGCTGGCAGCCTCACTCTGTCTGTATAATTTTATCATGTCAAGAATATTATATGAGGGCTGGGGATGTGGCTCAAGCGGTAGCGCGCTCGCCTGGCATGCGAGCGGCCTGGGTTCGATCCTCAGCACCACATACAAACAAAGATGTTGTGTCCGCGGATAACTAAAAAAATAAATATTAAAATTCTCTCTCTCTCTCTCTCTCTTTTTTTAAAAAAAAGAATATTATATGAGTGACAGGGCTGTGGCTCAGTGGTAGAGCGCTTGCCTAGCATGCGTGAGGCACTGTTTTCTTTTCTTGTCCTACGGTGCAGTTAAAACTCCCAAAACTCCCGTACCACATAAATATAAACAAATAAAGTAAGGTATTGTGTCCATCTACAACTAAAAAATATTTTTTAAAAAAGAATATGAGTGGAATCATATAGTATATAACCTTTCAAGATTATTTTTTATTTAGAATAATGCCCTTTATATCCTCCAAGTTCTTAAGTGAATAAGTGATTTGCTCATTTTATTTCATTTTAAAGGAAAAAGACACCTTACTGCTTTTCTAGCAAAGAACGTGAACTTGTTCCTTTTTTTGCTGCTCCATGGTGTGGATGCACCATTTTGTTTTACCATTCACCTGTGGAGGAACATTTAGATCATTTCCAACTCAGGGCTATTACAAATAAAGCTGCTGTAGACATTTACACACAAGGTTTTGTGTGAACAGAGTTTTCATTTTGACAGTTTTCATTTCTCTGAAATAAATGCCAAGTCGTGTGATTGCTGGATAATATGGTAAATGTATGTTTAGTTTTCCAAGAAACTGCCAAACTGTTTTCCAGGGTGACTATAATATCATTTGACATTCCCACCAGCAATTTATGAGTGATATAACTTCTCTACATCCTGACTTGCTTTTAGAATGGTCACTGTATTTTTTTTTATTTTAGCTGTCTACTAGGTATGTAGTAATATCTCATCATGGCTTTTTTTAAAGCTTTTTTTTATTGTAGGTAGACACAATACCTTTATTTTATTTATTTATTTTTATGTGGCACTGAGAATTGAACCCAGTGCCTTGTACATATGAAGTAAGTGCTCCACCACTGAGCACAACTCCAGCCCTCATCACGGCTTTAATTTGCATTTAGGGAAATGTTGACATGGAATATATTTGAATGTGTTTATTTGCCATCTCTGCATTCCCTTTGGTGAAATATCTGTTCATGTCTTTTGCTCATTTTCCAATTAGATTTTTGTTTGCTGTTTTTTTTTAACTATTTAGTTTTGAGAGTTTTTTTTATATTCCAAATATGAGTCCTTTGTAGGATATGTGATTTATAGATGTTTCTTCAAATTTGTATACCTTTTCTTTTCTTTTCTTGTCATACAGTGCAGTTAAAACTTCCAGTACTCTGTTGAATAAAAGTAGTGAGAGCAGATATTTTTGTCTTGTTTTTGAAATATAAATCTGAGTACACACATACACATACATACACATACACATGCATACATGTGCACATATATTTGGTACTGGGTATTGAACCCAGGGCACTTTACCATGAGCTACATCCCCTAGTCTTTTTTTACTTTTATTTTGAGATAGGGTCTTGCTAGTTGTTGAGGGGCTTGTTTATGCTGAGGCTGGCCTTGAACTTGGGATCCTCCTGTTTCAGCCTCCTAAGTTACTGGGGTTTCAGATGTGTACCACCATACCTGGCTTTGTTCTTGCTCTTAAGGTTAAACAATCTTTCACCATTAAGTATAATGTTAGCTTTGGGGTTTTTGCAGGTGGTCTTTATCAAGTTCAAATTCTCTATTCCTAGTTTCTTGAGTTTTTTAAAATATTTTTTTTAGTTGTAAATGGATACAATACCTTAATTTTATTTATTTTATTTTTATGTGGTGCTGAGGATTGAACCCATTGCCTCAAACATGCTAGGTGAGTGCAATATTCAACCAGGCTTGCATTCCTGAATAACTCCACTTCGTGTTATTTGTTTTATGTATTGCTGGACTCAGTTTGCTAATAGAGTAGTTCCCTCTCCACCCCTCTCCTTTCACTTTCTGTGGTTTCAGTTATCAATTTAAGCCTAAACTTAACTGTGTTACAAAATTATTAAATGGAAAATTCCAATATAAAAATATTAAATTATCGGTCATTCTGGTAGCATGAAGACCAGGTGCCGTCGGGTTCCATCTGCACAGAATGAATCATCCCTTTGTCCAGCATATTTACACTGTGTATGTTTTCTGTTCCTTAGTCACCTAGTAGCCATCTCATGTATCAATAAGATCAACTATCTTGGTATTGCTTGTGTTCAGGTAACTTATTTTACTTAATAATGGCCCCACAGCACAAGAGTTGTGATGCTGGCACCTTAGATCTGTCTATTTTGAGAAGAGAGAAGGGGGGAGAGAGAGAACAGATATACAACATTTATTGTAGCATATTATTGCCGCAGCCCGGCTGGCTGGGCAAAATAAGCGGAGGGTGACGAATAACTTGTGTACTTGATACAGCAGGAGTGGAAGCCGTTTATTGCAGGATAGGAGCAGTATTTATACATTCCACACAGCTTATCTAATTAGCATAAACTAGATACATCAGTCAACCAATAAGGAATCTCCACACTTAATGGCTCGCTTTTGTTACTTCTCAAACCACTCCCTCTGGCATTTTGCCAGGCACCATCCAGACTTGTTTACGAACTCTAACATTCCCCTGGCAAAATGCCAGGTGTTATTTTGACTTGTTTACAGACTCTAACATTTCCCCCTTTTGTTTAATTTAAATAACGACCATAGTGGTTTTTACAGAAACACCATAAATAACCTGCTACAAACAGAAAGGGAGGATACAAAATGCCACAATACCAAGCCAATTGATGGCTCCATGCAAGAAGCCCTTGGAAAAATTATACCAGCAATGACACTGTTAGCAAAGATACCGAGTTACAATTTGTTGTAGATTACAGTTTGTTGTCTCAGTCCAGGTAAAGCAGTGTCTCAATAGATTAACTCACAGTCCAGGTAAATCACAGTCCAGGTAAGTTCTGCAGGCAGCTAGCTTAAGCTGTAGCAGCAGAAACAGCACTAGCTCCGAAGTCTCGTCCGTTTCTCAGCCGAAGTCTCGTCCGGTTTTCAGCAACACTGGAAATTCTTCCACCTTGGTCTTTACCGGCACTGGGACGAAGGCAGGAACTCCGGATGGCTAAAGAAAATCCTGTAGCATTCTACTAAGAAAACAACCTTCTGAACAATTTAGTACATTATCTCAAGGTTTTTTACATTTGAAATAAGCCTTAATAGTGCTCATTACTCATTAGCTTCCAGGTGTGGGAGAACCATTGTAGCTTAGTTATTGGCATTGAAAATGACCAAACATCAGGGACACCAGTAGCGTCTTCTGCTGGCTGTAGTGCCTGGGCAGCCCCAGATGGCCCTGGGGAGTGTCCCGGACTCAAACTGCTACTGGGCACAGGGAGCAAGAGCCTGCGAGACTGTGCCTCCAGGTCAGGTCTAGATTTGGGCTCGCGGCAGTGGAAGAGCCAGCTCCCCGGCCAGGAGGCGGGGAAGGGCCAGTCGCCACTGCCTCTTGGAAAATCCTTGCTGCGCTGTGACCGGCTTGCACACTCGGCAGCCGCCTCTCCGCTTCACGCACCCTCCGGTAACGAAAAGTATTTAGTAATAGCCTTTTGCTGCAACTTTTTTCCTGATAATCCTTCTTCTTCTGAACTTTCTTTTTCTTTCTGACTAGAGTTCCTGGGCTCTTATCAACACATGCCCTAACTATTCTTGGTTCCACTGGGGTGCCTTCTTCCCTTAGTAATTTACTTCTCACCCCTTCCATATTTTCATCACAAAGACAATACAATACACTGAGACAAAACAAGACACAAACATACTGTATCAATCTTCTCCATTTTCTCGAAATGGCCATTTTTCCTCTCGCCCTATCTGTCTAGGGACGAGCAGATTTGCTCCCGTCCTATCTATGGATGGGCAGCTTTTTTTCGTCACTTACCCCCGAGTGTCCCGGGGCTCCCCGTAACGGGCCACCATCTGCCGCAGCCCGGCTGGCTGGGCAAAATAAGCGGAGGGTGACGAATAACTTGTGTACTTGATACAGCAGGAGTGGAAGCCGTTTATTGCAGGATAGGAGCAGTATTTATACATTCCACACAGCTTATCTAATTAGCATAAACTAGATACATCAGTCAACCAATAAGGAATCTCTACACTTAATGGCTCTCTTTTGTTACTTCTCAAACCACTCCCTCTGGCATTTTGCCAGGCACCATCCAGACTTGTTTATGAACTCTAACATTCCCCTGGCAAAATGCCAGGTGTTATTTTGACTTGTTTACAGACTCTAACATATTATATTTTATTAGTTATTGTTAATCTCTTATTGTGCCTAATTTATAAATTAAACTTTATCACTGGCATGTATGTATAGAAAAAATATAGTCTATATACAGTTTCAGGCATCCATTGGGGGGGTCTTGGAATACATCCTCCACAGATAAGAGGAGACTACTGTATTCTGTTGAAGATTTTTGTGGGCTATTTTTATGAGGGCTATGGGTCCCTGTTATATGGTACCTTTGAAATGGCATAGTTCTATATAAGAGTGGATTTAAATTAGTTATAAATGTATATTGCAGACTCTAGGACAACCATTTAAAATTTTTAAAAACAAGTGTAGTTGCAAGCTGAGAGAGAAAACAGAATTATGTAAAAAATGCTCAATTTTAGCTGGGTGAGGTGGTGGCACATGCCTTGTAATCCCAGTGACTTGGATCCCAAGTTCAAGGCCAGACTCAGCAATTTAGTGAATTGACTCAAAAATCAAATAAAACAGCTGGGTATTAACTCCCAGGTACATGCCCCTGGGTTCAATCCCCAGTACTAAGAGGGGTAAAAGCTCAATTGAAACCAGAGAAAAAGGCAGAAAAGGGGGAAGGAAGAAAAAAGAACCAAAGAACAAGTGCAGCAAATAGAAAAGTTCCAAACCTGGTAAATATTAAGCCAGTTACATGAACAGCTCTATGCCCTGGAATTCCACAACCTGGATGACATGTATCTATAAAGTGTTTTGTTACATTTTATTTTGGAACTACCTTCAACTGGTTTGGTATCAAGGTAATACTGGCGGTTTCCTCATAAACCCTCATAAAAATAAGTTGAGAAGTGTCTCTCCTCTTCTGTTTTCTTTTTTTTTTTAAATATCTTGTTATGGCTTTAATTTTCATTCTTTTTTTTTTTTTTTAATATTTATTTATTTATTTTAGTTTTCGGCGGACACAACATCTTTGTTTGTATGTGGTGCTGAGGATCGAACCCGGGCCGCATGCATGCCAGGCGAGCACGCTACCGCTTGAGCCACATCCCCAGTCCCTCTCCTCTTCTGTTTTCTGAAAGATATTGTATAGAGCAGCCTAGCTATACCAGTTAAAAGATCAGGATTGTTAGAGAATATTAAAGAAAAAAAAAACAAGACCCAACTAACTATATGTTACCTAAAAAGCCTACTTTAAACACTAATCATAAGAAACCTGGAGTGATTATATTAATCTCAGAGAAAGCAGACTTAAATAAATTTTTTTTAGTTGTATATGGACACAATACCTTTATTTTACTTATTTATTTTTATGTGCTGCTGAGGATGGAACCTAGTGCCTCACACATGCTAGGTAAGGGTGCTACCACTGAGCTACAACCACAGCCCTGCAAAGCAGACTTTAGAACAAGGAACATCAGTAGGGATAAAGTCATTAAATGATAATAAAGGGATCCATTCTCTTAGAAGACATAACAATCTTCCATGCATAAGCCCTTATCAATAGAGTGCCAAAATGTATGAGGCAAAAGTTGGTAGAGTTCCAGGGGAGATAGAGAAATCCTACTCTAGTGGGAGACTTCAACAACCTTCTTTATAACTAACTGATAAATCAAACAGGCAGAAAATCAGTAAGAATATAGATGCCTGATGCTACCATCAATCAACTTGATCTAACAGGCATTTGTAGAGTAATTTAACCAATAATAGCAGAATATACATTCTTGTCAAGCTCACCTGGAACATTCTAGAGAACATATTCTGGACCATAAAATATACCGGAACAAATGTGAAAGAATAGAAATCATACAATGTATGTTCTCAAGTCACAATGGAATCAAACTAAAAACCAAGATATTTGTAGATTAAACACCACACCACTAAATTATACATAGATCAAAGAAGAAATTGCAAGAGATATTTTTAAATATTTTAAACTAAATGCAAATGACACTATAGTTTATCCAATATGTGGGATGCAGAATAAACTATGCTCAGAGGAAATTTGGTATTAAATGCATATATGTTAGAAAAGAAGAAAGATCTAAAACTGATCTGAGCTTTCAATCTTCTGAGATTAAAAAAATAAGAACAATTTAAGGCCTAAAGAAAGAAAAAGAGGGGCTGGGGATGTGGCTCAAGCGGTAGCGTGCTCGCCTGGCATGAGTGCGGCCCGGGTTCGATCCTCAGCACCACATACAAACAAAGATGTTGTATCCGCCGAAAACTAAAAAGTAAATATTTTAAAAAATTCTCTCTCTCTCTCTCTCTCTCTGTCTCTCACTCTCTCAAAGAAAAAGAAAATAAAGAATTAAAAAGTAGAGGACTGGCTGGATGGCCCACGCCTGTAATCCAGCGGCTCCAGAGGCTGAGGCAGGGAGGATCTCAAGTTCAAAGCCAACTTTAGCAATGGTGAGGCACTAAGCAACTCAGTGAGACCCTGTCTCTAAACAAAATACAAAATAGTGCTGTGGATGTGACTCAGTGGTTGAGTGCCCTGGATTTGAACTTTGCTAGGAAGCTCTTTCTTACTTTGCCGTCTTGCTATTGGGGAGGAATTTTCTAACCCACGAAGCTCTCTCATGTTTAACAGTCCTTCCTTTTAATTCACAGCTTCTCAACCTCAGCACTGTGGACATCTTTGTGTGTGTACAGTGGGGACGGGTGGTTGTTTGAGAGGGGCTCCTCTGTGCATGGTGGGATGTTCAGTAGCATCCCTGGCCTCTACTAATTAGATGGCAGTAGCAACCTCCCCAGCTTTGACAACTAAAACTGTCTCCAGACATTGCCAGCTCTCCCCTGGGATAGTTCTGTCTTCTGAAAATTGTTGCTTTAGTTTCTCTCTCCATCTGCACTTTACTATAAGCAGCAAGAAACCAGGTGGTTCCTTCCATGCTTTGCTAGGAAATATCCTTATCTAGATCACCCATGCGTTAGCACATTTTGTGTTTTCCATTTTACTGCAGGTAACAGGATTGCTAAACTTTGTGCTTCAACATAGTTTCCTATAGTATTTACCTGGCTTTTCTGCCTGTCCCCACTGTAATTGTATCAAAGGCCGAGGCTTGTGTTTACAGCTTCTTCCAAGCACTTGATGCTCACTGTATTATTCTGAAAGACCACTCTCCGGTTCCTGTGCCACGACACATTTTAGAGTACTGGGACTAGCAACACCCAACTCCAGTACCAACATCTCTATGTTGTCAATTGCTGCATAACAAATGAACCCAAATTTAGCAGGTTAAAAGAACCTGCTTTTTTGTATCTCAAAGTGTTTGAGCATCAGGTATCCAGAAGCGGTTTATCTGAGTAGTGGCTCTGCCTCCAGTCTCTCTCAGGTTTCAGTCAAGCTAACTTGCCAGGGTTGCGGTCATCTCAAGGTTCTTATGGTGACTGTTTTTAGAGTCACTCCTGGATGATGGCAAGCCTTAATTTGTCACTGGCTGGTGACTAGAAGCTTCTGTTCCTTGCCCTGTGGGCCTCTATAGGGTTGCTGACAGTAGAGCAGCTTGCTTGCCTTAGAGTGAGTGTCAAGCAATAAAGTGCGCACCTGAGACAGAGGCTGTGCTTTTTAAAGCCTGGATTTTAGAGGTAACATACCATTAATTCTGCCATACTGGTTGGTTACCCAGCATAACCATGATACAGTAAAGGACTGCAGAGGGAATGAACACTGAGAAGTGTTTGGGGGGCTAACTGCTGCATTTTAGTTTTATTCAATTCAAGATATTTTTTTTCTAATTTCCCTCTGGACTTTGTCTGATTCGTGTTTTCTTTCTTTCTTTCTTCTTCTTCTTCTTCTTTTGGTGCCAGGGATTGAACCCAGGGGTGCTTAACCACTGAACCACATCCCCAGCTCTTTTTTCTTTTTATTTTATTTTATTTGAGACAGAATCTTGCTAAGTTGCTGAGACTGGCTTTGAACTTGCCATCCTCTTACCTCAACCTCCTGAGTCACCAGTATTACAGGTAGGTGCCACCAGGCCAGGCTGACTCATGTTTTATTTCTAAGGAATAGGGGTATTTTTCAGATATCTTTGTTATTATTTTTATTTTAACTCTGCTTAATTCTTCTAAATTTGTTGAGGGTTGTTTTTATGTCTCAGAATATGATAGATATCATTAAATGTGAATATGCAGTTGAAATGAAGAATTATTCTGCTATTGTTGGGCAAGGTGTTATGAAAATGTAAATCAGGACAAGTTAGTGATGCTGTTAAGGTTTTCTTCTTTTAGACTGCTTGTTTTATTGATTACTGAGAGAAAAGTGTTGCATTCTCTAAGCATTGAATTCTCTGGATTTTTCTATTTCTTTTTTCAAGTCTAGTGGTTTTTACTTTGTCTTTTTGAAGCTCTTTTATTAGGTGTGTATGTACTTATGATTATTAAGATTTCTTGGTGAACTGAACATTTATCTTTTTATAATTTCCTTCTTCATCCTGGAAATATTCCTTCTTCTGACACCTACTTTGTCTGATATTAATATTGTGACTCTGAACTTGTCTGATATTAACATTGCCACCTGTAATACCAGTGACTTGGGAGGTGGAGATAGGAGGATGGCAAGTTCAAGACTAATCTTAGCAAATCAGTCAGGGCCCTAAGCAACTTAGCAAGCCCCTGTCTCAAAATAAAAAATAAATTTAAAAAGGGCTGGGGATTTTGCTCAGTGGTAAAGCACACCTGGCCTAAATCCTGAGTACCCCTGCTCCCCAAAATCACAAATCATATATATATAGCCACTCCANTAAAAAAAAAAAAAAAAAAGTAGTGCAAACTGGGTGTGGTGGTGCACCCCTATAGTCCTGGATACTTGGGAGGCTGAGAAAGAAGGATCACTCCGCGCCTGGGGAACAGAGTGAGAACCTGTCACTAAATAAATAAAGTAGAACATAAATCAATGAAATTAAAAACAGGATGACAATGGAGAAAATCAGAGAAAATCAGTGAAACCAAAAATTGATTATTTGAAAGATAAATAAAATTAACAGACCTTTAGCCAGGGTAACCAAGAAAAAAAGAAAGAAATCACAATCTATTATTAATATTAGAAATGAAAGAAGAGTCATTATAACTGATCCCATGGACAATCAATAGGATAATAAAGGAATATTTTGGACAATTATATGTTCTCAAATTTGACAACTTAGATGATATGTGTCTATTGTGTTTCATTATATATATTTTTTGGTACGGTCTTAACTGGTTTCGCTATCAAGGTAATACTGGTCTCATAAAACAAGTTAGGAGGTATTCCCTCCTCTTCTGTTTTCTGAAAGACATTGAATAGAGTTGTCATTAATTCTGCTATAAAAGTTGGAAAGAATTCTCTAGTGATACCGTCTAGGCCTGAAGATTTTTCTTTCAAGAGTTGTATGTTGCTGCATGTGGTGGTGCACACCTGTAATCCCAGCAACGCAGGAAGCTGAGGCAGGAGGATCACAAGTTCAAGGCTAGCCTCAGCAATTAAAGAGAGGCCCTAAGCAACTTAGCAAGACCCTGCCTCAAAATAAAAGCATAAAAAAGGGCTAGGAATGTAGCTCAGTAGTAAAGTGCCCCTGGGTTCAATCCCCAGGATACTCTCCACCAAAAAGAACTAATTTTTTAAAAAAGACTTGTTTGGGATTTTTAAAACTATAAATTTCATTTTTTTCATAGTCATGGGGCTACTTAAACTACCTGTTTCATACTGGGTGAGTTTGGGGAATTCGTGCTTTTCAAGGAATTGGGCCTTTTCAACAAAATTGTCAAATTGACGTGTATAGAGCTGTTCCTAATCATCCTTTTTTGTCTTTTAACATCTGGGGGAGTCTGTAGGATATACTGTTTCATTCCTGATATTCATAATTGGGGTCTTCTCTCCTTGTTCTTTGTCAATCTTTTTTTTTTTGGGGGGGGGGTGTTTTATAAATGATCCAGTCCAGAACCAGAAATCTTCTTTTAACTTTTAATCCCTTTATCCCTATTTATTATCCCTTTCTGATAATAAACCTTTTAAAAATGTGTGGATCACTTTGGGTATTATTGAACCTCACTGACTTACACTAACTTGAGACCAGCCTTGCTCCACCTTAGGTTTCTGCTGAGATGGCCAAGTGACAACAAACGCCTTCAGGCTTCCTAAGGATCCCTGTTGTTCAATTCAGAGGGTCTGTGGGGTGTCCTTCAAATTTGTTGGAGCTCTTTATCTGACTGAGTCTTACTCTGGGGCACTGCCTTAAATCTCTCTGAGATGTTAACAAAAGATTTGATTGTTATATTCCCAACAGGGTTTCCCGGCAGTGCCCTGGATTTGAACTTTGCTAGGAAGCTCTTTCTTACTTTGCCGTCTTGCTATTGGGGAGGAATTTTCTAACCCACGAAGCTCTCTCATGTTTAACAGTCCTTCCTTTTAATTCACAGCTTCTCAACCTCAGCACTGTGGACATCTTTGTGTGTGTACAGTGGGGACGGGTGGTTGTTTGAGAGGGGCTCCTCTGTGCATGGTGGGATGTTCAGTAGCATCCCTGGCCTCTACTAATTAGATGGCAGTAGCAACCTCCCCAGCTTTGACAACTAAAACTGTCTCCAGACATTGCCAGCTCTCCCCTGGGATAGTTCTGTCTTCTGAAAATTGTTGCTTTAGTTTCTCTCTCCATCTGCACTTTACTATAAGCAGCAAGAAACCAGGTGGTTCCTTCCATGCTTTGCTAGGAAATATCCTTATCTAGATCACCCATGCGTTAGCACATTTTGTGTTTTCCATTTTACTGCAGGTAACAGGATTGCTAAACTTTGTGCTTCAACATAGTTTCCTATAGTATTTACCTGGCTTTTCTGCCTGTCCCCACTGTAATTGTATCAAAGGCCGAGGCTTGTGTTTACAGCTTCTTCCAAGCACTTGATGCTCACTGTATTATTCTGAAAGACCACTCTCCGGTTCCTGTGCCACGACACATTTTAGAGTACTGGGACTAGCAACACCCAACTCCAGTACCAACATCTCTATGTTGTCAATTGCTGCATAACAAATGAACCCAAATTTAGCAGGTTAAAAGAACCTGCTTTTTTGTATCTCAAAGTGTTTGAGCATCAGGTATCCAGAAGCGGTTTATCTGAGTAGTGGCTCTGCCTCCAGTCTCTCTCAGGTTTCAGTCAAGCTAACTTGCCAGGGTTGCGGTCATCTCAAGGTTCTTATGGTGACTGTTTTTAGAGTCACTCCTGGATGATGGCAAGCCTTAATTTGTCACTGGCTGGTGACTAGAAGCTTCTGTTCCTTGCCCTGTGGGCCTCTATAGGGTTGCTGACAGTAGAGCAGCTTGCTTGCCTTAGAGTGAGTGTCAAGCAATAAAGTGCGCACCTGAGACAGAGGCTGTGCTTTTTAAAGCCTGGATTTTAGAGGTAACATACCATTAATTCTGCCATACTGGTTGGTTACCCAGCATAACCATGATACAGTAAAGGACTGCAGAGGGAATGAACACTGAGAAGTGTTTGGGGGGCTAACTGCTGCATTTTAGTTTTATTCAATTCAAGATATTTTTTTTCTAATTTCCCTCTGGACTTTGTCTGATTCGTGTTTTCTTTCTTTCTTTCTTCTTCTTCTTCTTCTTTTGGTGCCAGGGATTGAACCCAGGGGTGCTTAACCACTGAACCACATCCCCAGCTCTTTTTTCTTTTTATTTTATTTTATTTGAGACAGAATCTTGCTAAGTTGCTGAGACTGGCTTTGAACTTGCCATCCTCTTACCTCAACCTCCTGAGTCACCAGTATTACAGGTAGGTGCCACCAGGCCAGGCTGACTCATGTTTTATTTCTAAGGAATAGGGGTATTTTTCAGATATCTTTGTTATTATTTTTATTTTAACTCTGCTTAATTCTTCTAAATTTGTTGAGGGTTGTTTTTATGTCTCAGAATATGATAGATATCATTAAATGTGAATATGCAGTTGAAATGAAGAATTATTCTGCTATTGTTGGGCAAGGTGTTATGAAAATGTAAATCAGGACAAGTTAGTGATGCTGTTAAGGTTTTCTTCTTTTAGACTGCTTGTTTTATTGATTACTGAGAGAAAAGTGTTGCATTCTCTAAGCATTGAATTCTCTGGATTTTTCTATTTCTTTTTTCAAGTCTAGTGGTTTTTACTTTGTCTTTTTGAAGCTCTTTTATTAGGTGTGTATGTACTTATGATTATTAAGATTTCTTGGTGAACTGAACATTTATCTTTTTATAATTTCCTTCTTCATCCTGGAAATATTCCTTCTTCTGACACCTACTTTGTCTGATATTAATATTGTGACTCTGAACTTGTCTGATATTAACATTGCCACCTGTAATACCAGTGACTTGGGAGGTGGAGATAGGAGGATGGCAAGTTCAAGACTAATCTTAGCAAATCAGTCAGGGCCCTAAGCAACTTAGCAAGCCCCTGTCTCAAAATAAAAAATAAATTTAAAAAGGGCTGGGGATTTTGCTCAGTGGTAAAGCACACCTGGCCTAAATCCTGAGTACCCCTGCTCCCCAAAATCACAAATCATATATATATAGCCACTCCAACTGCTTTGACTATATTGGTATGGTTTATCTTATTCCGTCCATGTACTTTTTTTGTAGTATTGGGAATTGAACCTAGGGCCTCATGTATGCCAGGAAAGTGTTCTTGCCTGAATCACATCCCAAGCCCTTCACCCGTTTACTTTTTTTAAAAAATATATATTTTTTAGTTGTTGATGGGCCTTTATTTTTTTTTCTTAATTTATATGCAGGGCTGAGAATCGAACTTGGTGCCTCACACATGCTAGGTAAGCGCTCTACCATGAGCCACAACCCCAGGCCCACCCATCCATTTACTTTCTTCTTTTTTTTTTTTTTAATATATTTATTTTATTTTTATGTGGTGCTGAGAATCAAACCCAGCACCCCGCGCATGCCAGGCAAGCGTGCTACCGCTTGAGCCACATCCTCAGCCCCCCATCCATTTACTTTCATCTCATATATATTTCTTTATGTGTAAAGTGCTCTTATAAACAGCATATTATTGCCTCTTATTTTTTTCCCAATCTAATTTCTTCTAATTGGTTGTCTTTTTATTAATACACTTGGATTAAAATTCAAGTCCATCTTGCTATTTGTTTTTATCTTTTCATTCTGTGCTTTTTTCCTTTTTACTTTCTTTACCAAATTTGGGTTGATTGATTATATTTTGTCATTGCATTGAGGCAGTTTATTATTCATAGCACAACAGACAACTTGAACATCAGAATACTTGCATGGGTTCCCCTGGCCCCGCGTGCCTCAGGTGGTGCAGTGGGTGCAGATGTGTGGCACATACACATGGTACACAGGTGGGGGAGTGCTATAGCTCAAGAACTTGCTGTTTCTTGCCAAGTCATAAGCAAGCCTTCCTTGGTCTAGGAAAGACATTCTCATCTCACAAAATTTCCAGCTGTATTATACAATTTTGAGCAAGGACCCAGGTGAAAAAGATGACCTTGGCATCTCAACAGATTCAGCTAGGCACACTGAACACAAGAGGCCCAGGTAGAATGCCTCCCAACATTTATTATTATGTAATATTTATTTATATAATTACTTACTTTTTCACAGTCATTAATTTTTTTGAAATAAATTTTATTGTGTACATACTTAAGGTATACAACCTGTAGATAGTAAAATGGTTACTATTGTGAAGCAATTAACATGTCTATCACTCACATGGTTATACATTTTAACATTTTTATGATTTTATGTTATCTGTTCATCATTGGCTTATTACTTAATACTTTAAAAAATTTTAGTGGTCACCTTTGCATTTATTATATATACCTATATATATGTACATATGTATAACATACAAATTTTTTTTAGACAGATTCTTACTTAGTTGGTGAGGCTGGCCTCAAACTTGAGAGTCTCCTGCCTCAGCCTTATAAGTCACTGAGATTGCAGGAGAATGCCACTGTACCCAGCTATAATATATATATCTTTAATCAGTTTATTTTCCAATAATATTATACTACTTCTTATGTAAGATAAAGGCTCTTCAATAGCATATTTCCAATTCTCAAACCTATCATTTTTATATTGTTTTTGCCATACATTTTACTTTTACAATATATGTGCTATAAACCCACAATGCCTTGCTATTTTTTTTAAATTTTTTTTAGTTCTACATGGACACAATATTTTTATTTTGTTTACTGATTTTTATGTGGTGCTGAGGATCCAACCCAGTGCCTCACATGTGTGAGGCAAACGCTCTGCCACTGAGCCAGAACCCCAGCCCATGCCTTGTTACTCTTGCTTAAGACAAGCAATTATCTTTTAAGGTGATTAAAAAAAAGAAAAGGGGCTGGGGATGTGGCTCAAGCGGTAGCGCGCTCGCCTGGCATGGGTGCGGCCCGGGTTCGATCCTCAGCACCACATACAAACAAAGATGTTGTGTCCGCCGATAACTAAATATTAAAATTCTCTCTCTCTCTCTCTCTCTCTCTCTTTAAAAAAAAAAAGAAAAATATCTCTTATATTTACCTTTATCTACTCATTTACGAGGACCTTCACTTCTTTATTTAGATTCAGGTTACTCTCTGATACTTTATTCCTTCTACAGAACTTCCTTTACCATTGCTTCGAATGCTAATTTGCTGGCAATTAATTTTCTGTTATTGTTTACCAGAAAAAGTGTATCTCCTTAAAATTTTTCACTTGGCTATGAGCCAAAGCTCAGGAGTATGTGCCCTTTGTCTCTATAGTGGTCCCTGACTGTCTTGTTGGTATTTACTCTTTTTTGGATTCCTTGAGTTTCTCAGCTCTGTGGTTTAATATCTTTCGTTATTTTTGGAAAATTCCTGGTTATTATATCTACATATATATTTTTTTCTCTGTCTCTTCTTCTGGAATCAGAATTACTTACATTTTAGCTCTTAGAGTTAGTTCTGGTTTGGTTTCACTTTTCTCTTTCTGTTTCAGCTTCAGTCTTATGATTTGATCTGTCTTTAAGTTCACCAGTTCTTTCCTTAGCTGTGTTGAGTTTACTGACCAGTCTGTCAAAAGTGTCCTTCAAACCTCTGGGGTATATGGGTTTATTTCTAGCATTGCTGTATGACTCTTCCCCCCACCCCCTTAGTACTAAGGATTGAACCTAGGGGCACTTTACAACTAAGCTACATCCCCAACCCTTTTTATTTGAGTGAGGATCTCTCTAAGAGGCTTAGGGCCTCACTAATTTGCTGGGACTGACCTGGAACCTGTGATCCTCCTGCCTCAGCCTCCTAAGCCACTGGGATTACGGGCATGTGCCACCATGCCCAGCCACACGACTCCTTTTTATAGTTTCCATATCTCTGTTAAAATTCCTCTTCTGTTCATTTGTGTTATCTACATTTTCATGTTAGGTAGATATCATCTTACATTCTGTCAGGTAACTACAATATCTGGGTTTTGCATCTGGTCCTGCTGATTGCTTTGTCTCTTGATAGAAGGGTTTTGTTTTGTAGTTGTAGATGGACAGCATGCCTTTATTTTGATTTGTTTATTTTTATGTGGTGCTAAGAATCAAACCCAGTGCCTCACACGTGCTAGGCAAGCACTCCACCACTCAGCCACAGCCACAGCCCAAGGTTTTTTGGTTTTTAATGTGTATGTGTGTAGTGATTTTTTTTTTACTGATTTCTGGACATACAGTACATAGAACAGTAAAAACTGAATACAGTTGAGTATAGCATTATTTATGCCTGGAAATTGTCCTGTCTCTTCTGTTGGGCCATTAGTGTGAGGAATTGAGTCAGTCTTGTGAGGAGTTGAATTAAGTTTGGGTTTTGTTGTTTCTCTCATTATTTCATTGTCTGCAATTCCCATGGGTTTTTTGCTTTCAAGTTAGCCGCAATGGGCTAACTGGGCATTTAGCAATTCAGTGAAAATGTTAGTGAACTCTTCTTGCCCTCCTGCATAGAGACTTCAACTCCTGCTTTACAAGGATCCAGTGCCTATATCCCATCTCTTCTTGGAGGCTCCTGTTCCCGCTTTGAAATTCAGGTTAATTGTTCACTCTGCAACCTCAACTCTGATGGTTTTGACAGCAGTTATGATTTTGTAGATTACTCAACACTCCTTAACAATTGTTATTAGTGTGTTAACAATGCTCTTCCCAGCTTTCTGCATCCTGGATGGGAGCCAGAGTATCAAGCCATCTACTCTTCTGCTCTTTTCAACTCCTTTGGCCACCAGCTCCTGGCCTGCTGCCTGGGTCTTTCTCTTGAGAGATGCACTTCCAGCTTAGCAGCCTGAATTATTTTCAGCTTGGATACCCCCTGCCTCTGACTACTCTTGTGGCAAACAACTGACAAAGAGAAGGAGCGGAGGTTCCTGATCTTTCATCATCTTGAGTTCAAAATAATCCATGGAGTCCTGTTCCCAGGGGGAACATGGGAAAGGTGACTTTGGGAGCTGAGCTCCATCTACTGTATTCCTGGCTTGATTCCATTCTTCTGTGCTAGAAAATGGACCACATATCTCTTCATCTATCCATTAATGAGAAATAGGAATCAAAGTTATTAAAATATTTCTTGGAAGATAAAAATTACAGCAGGGTAAAAAAGAAATAGTCTAGGCTAGTGGTTACAAGCAGTCTCTGGGTTGAAATTCCAGCTCCATCGAGCTGTAGGACCCTGAACATGCTCCTTTACCTCCCTGTATCTCAGTTTCTGTACTGGTAAAGTAACGATAGCAATTATCTCATAGGAGTGTTAAGAGACTTAATATACGTAAGCACTTATAATAGAAGTAACTGGCACATAATAAGCTCTGTAGCAGTGCTGGTTAGGACTCCCTTTCTATAATTTCAGAAATTGGTGGCACAGCGCAGTTCCTCTCAAAACAGCTAAGGTTCATTGAGTATCTCTGAAGCGTCCAAGTCCTGTACAATGCATTTTGTATGAATTATCTTATAAAAGGTAGGGTTTGATTATTCCTGGTTCATAAGAAAGAAAATCAAGGATCAGAGAAGTTAAATGCTTTCCCAGCTGGACAGAGACTGCAGTAGGTTTACAACCCAAAATGGATTGACTACAGTGGTGGAGCTCTTAACTACTTAATTTGTCACCTCCCACAACCTAATTTCCATTCTGGTAAACTAGTGGGAGAGCTGCTTGCTGTATTTATCTCACGGGGTTGTTTGGAGGTCCCAAAACATAATAGAAGAGACAGTAACTTAGTATTTGTAGCACGCTGTTCCCCTGACAGGAAAACCTGATATGGTTTTCCACACTTCTGTCCATCTCTTTACACATGCCCCTCTCCCTTTCTGTTGGTTGAACTCATTTCTTCAAGACTCCGTGCCTGGATTTTTGTCTAACAATGGAGGGAATTTGAGCTGAGGGTGGCACAACATCCTAGTGCTCTGAAGTGACAGTTGACTGTTGTGTGGGGAATGGAGTGTGACAGGGCCAAAGTGCACAGAAAAAATAGATAGAAGCTACTGTAGTGGAGGGCCAAGAGAGGGTGGTGGAAACGGAGAGGAATGGTTTATTGGAAAGTTACTTAGGAAAGAGATTCGACAGGAAATGGAGGTGCATTTTAATGTGGGCGGTGAGCGAGAGGGAGGTGCTAGTTTCTCTTGTTTGTTGAATGAATTATCGAGTGATTCCCCCAACCCAGAGTCATCTCGGACGGACATCTCACACACAGCCCGGGCACTGGCCGTTCCCCATCACAGCTCCGGAGCTCGGGCTACAAGGGAATGGGTGCGAACACAGTCTAGGTCCAGGAGCTGCTAGGTTGGAAACTGCTAGCACTCCTCTGAGCCGGGATGTGCTGCGAAGGGGGAAAGCATTTTTCCTCCGCCCGCAGTTTCCTCCTGGCACCTCCATTCCTGCCAAACCGGAGGTCCAGCAACCCCCTTAGCACCGAGGAGGTGTTGGCTCCTTGCCGGCGTCTAGGGGCGAGGCACAGCTGCACATCCCCTCCAGGCCTGATCCGCCCAATCCCTGGTCCACCCCACCCAATGCACTGGTAGCTGGGGCGGCGGCTCTGCCTTCTCCGGAAACCAGGAATCAGGGGCAACAGGGTGAATTCCCGGGTCAGGGGCTCGTCCCCTGCGACGCACCTGCCTCGCTGGGCTGCACGGGGTCAGTGCCCCTCCCCCCTTCTGCAGGTCCCCATCCTGCGTTCTTCAGCGTGCGCCGGCCGGACAAGTGCGCGCATAAGCGTGGCAAGTGCGGCCGAGGGTGCCGCGAGTTGGGGAACGGATGCGTGCGCGTAGTGGTTGCGTGGGCGCTGCCCGGGAGTCGGAGAGCACAAGATGCGTGGGCAGGGAGCCCGTGCGGGTGCCCGCAGCGGGTCTGCGTTGGGCGGGGGCGCCGCAAGTGCAGCGCAGCTGGCGCAGACCGTGCGCGGCGTCGGTGGCGAGGTGGTGCGCGGAGGAGTGCGGCTGGTAGGAGGGAGGAAGGATGCGTGCCGGTAACTTTTTGCCGGCCTTGCAAGTGCGAGTAGTCGCGCTCCACCGAGCTGCCGCCGGGCGAGCGCAGAGCGAGTGTGCCCGCCGCTGCCCCTCCCCCACTTCCGCCTCCTGCCTCTTCCTCGTTCCCGGCTCCCAGGGCTGTCGGTCCCGGGGGCAGACCCGGAGGCGCAGCCCCACCCCGGCCGGCGCGGCTCGCTCCCACGCCCCGCCGCCGCCGCCGCCTAGCTGGAGCCGGACAGACTGAGTCAGCGGGGGCGCCGGGCGCTGCAGGTAGGGGCTCCGGCGACGGTGGGCGCAGGTGACTCCAGGGACAACGGAGGGGACCCGAGCACCAGTGGAAGTGCCAGGGGTGGGTAGCGCCCTCTTTTGACCCCTCCCTTCCCCCCGCGGACGCGGCGTGTCCCTTTTTGGGGAATTCTTCTTCTGCTTACTCTAGTGCGGGTGGGGCTGAGACAGAGAGGGAGTTCTCCATTTCACTGCTCCTGCCTGGTCCCCTGGCAGCCTCCTGCCCCAAATCTCTTCACTCTTTCCCCAGCACCTGTGGTCGCGTAAACAACTCCCTTGCTCCAGTCACGGCTCTGTGGCCCCAGGTGGCCAGCCCGGTCAATCTGGTGAAACCAATGGGGTCAGGGGGAGGGGAAAGAGAGGGGGCGTCCCGGAGCCCCCGGTCCTGTCAGTTCCCCCTGGGTTTCTCCCTCCCCTTCCCCCCTGCAAGCGCAGACGGCCCCAGGGGCCCTGGATATTTTTAGCGTTGTGACCTGGGCGGCAGCTCTAAGAGCCTTTCCCAGGAATCGGCGTCAGCGCCTCCCTTCTCCGTGGCCGAATCGTGGCCACACTGGCTCCCCGTCGTAGCACTCCCTGGCCCGCTCGGGTTTGGATCCGTCTTGAGCTGGCCCCAGCGCCTTTGGAGCAGGCCCTAGCCTGAGATAGACTGAGTCCAGATGAGATGGCCCGTGGAGGATGCAGATGTGGTCCCAAGCTGGAAACTACCCTGCCCTGGTGATGGGTTCAGAGCAGAATGCTAGGAATGAGATTGAATGAATGGAAGTGAATGCACAGGGCCTGGACTGGCCTGGAACTTTTGGTATTCTGGAAAGCTCTCAGCCCTGGGAGTCAAGAGGCCTGGCCTGAATTGGACCCACAATCTGCCTTTCCAATTCCTACTCATTGGCCAGTAGGGAGATAAGATGGTGAGATGTGTCGGAAGAGGGGAACAAATAAAGAACTGTTGGAGTTCAGAGACAAGATGGTGGTTCTCTAAATAGCTCACCTTCACAAGCCGTGTTCTCAGGAAGGTAGGACCACTATACCTTTTCAGATGGGGAGACTGCGAAAGATATTTTCCTTAGGGCATCCAAGTCTGAAAGATAGGTGACTTCAAAGCAAGAGTTTGGAGATGATGGGGATGATGTGTATGTGTTTAAGAGGGGAGAGAAGAGGGGTTGCACTAATGGAAGAGGACTTTCTACCCTACCATCTCCATCCTATCCTCTTCCCTGGCCTTCTGAAGGGACTTGGGTCCGTTAAATGGAGAAAATATCATTTGGGCTGGACTAGCCTCCCCAACCCGGTCAGAAGGGCATACTATGAGAGTTGGCCTTTGGCTGCCTTCCCTGAATACAGAGAGCCTTTTCTGGTGCCTGGAACTGGCATCCCCTTTGTAGAGCTGGGGCAGGCTCTGCCTCTACATAGGACTTGAAGCTTGTAGGAAGGACTTTGTTTCAGAGCAGGGGAAAGAGTAGCTGAGGCCAGAGTCGTCCAGCTGGAACCAGAAACCCCACTGCTGGGATGCTGGCTGCTGTGGGGTTCCCGAGGCCCAGGTCCCACTGTTGTTTTTCTCAACTTCACAGCTGTACTTGTCTTGCTTATTATCTTTCCAGGGGCTGACATGGACCCAAATCCTCGGGCAGCCCTGGAGCGGCAACAGCTCCGCCTTCGGGAGAGGCAGAAATTCTTCGAGGACATTTTACAGCCAGAGACAGAATTTGTCTTCCCTCTGTCCCACCTGCATCTTGAGTCACAGAGGCGTAAGTTCCATGTCCTGAGGTGCAGTTTTGGGGTAGTGTGAGGAGGGTATCCAGGGGGTCCTGCATCTCTGGGGCCATATCCCTCTTGTGTTCTTAGCTGGATGAACTTGTAACTTGTAATCTGATGGGTAACTCTGAGCATCCTGTCAGCTTCATCCTAGGTCCTCCTGACTTATCCCCTTTTTGATCCACAGCCCCCATAGGTAGTATCTCATCCATGGAAGTGAATGTAGACACACTGGAACAAGTAGAACTTATTGATCTCGGGGATCAGGATGGAACAGACGTGTTCTTGCCTTGTGAAGATCCTCCACCAACGCCCCAGACTTCTGGTATGCCTCTGCTTTAGGGACTTGGGAACCAGTTTACTGGAGCTGAATATTGAGGCTGCACAGCTGAACTGGGGAAGAATTCAAGTAGGGACTGGAAGTGGGTGTCTGCCAGTGAAATAGCTTTCAGTTCTGATTTTAAGGAAGTTGACCCTGAGGGGAAACTGGGTTATAGATTCCTAGGCCAAAATTCTAGGATTGGCCAACCTCCTTAGCCTTTTTAATTTTATATTTGTGAAACTAATGTAATTACTACAATAAAAATAATGTAAAATATAATTTTTAATTAGACTAGTGATTTTAGTCATTATTTACTGAGCACTTTACTAGGTTCCTAATACTGTGGTAACATCCTTTATATATAAGTTATTTCAATACTTAAAATTTCCTTTCAGGGCAGGTATATAATCTCCATTTATTTTCTTTCTTTCTCTCTTTCTCTATCTCTTTCTTTCTTTCTTTCTTCCCCCAGAAGAATGGAAATAGTCTCCATTTGGGGGCGTGGGGTACTAGGGATTGAAACCAGGGTGCTTAACCACTGAGCCACATCCCCAGCCCTTTTTATATTTTGTTTAGTGACAGGGTCTCACAAGTTGCTTAGGGCCTTGCTAAGTTGCTGAGGCTGGTTTTGAACACGCCATTTTCCTACCTCAGCCTCCTGAGGTGTTTTCAGGCTTGAGCCATCGCACCTGGCAATACTCCATTTTATAAGAAGGAAATAAGGCTCAGAGAAGTTCAGTTACACTGTAGCCTTAAAGTGGAAAAAAGGATCACCTGACTCAACGGCCCCTGTGCTTAACTTTAAGATACTGTCTTATTTAAACCTGCTCCTGTTCCCTGATGGCCTGCTATACCAGGTATTGTTTAAGCATTATCAGGTTTTATTCTCAAAACCTTTTGGGAATGTAGGTAACCTCCCCCCTTTATTTATTTATTTGTTTATTTATTTATTTTTACATAGGAAGAGTAGAGTCCTTAGGAGGGAAAGTGACTTGTCCAAAGCTCTTCACCAGAAAGTGAATGATGTACATAGAACTTGAACTCTTTCATTAACTGACCTGACTCAAGTCCAGACACGGTGTAATGATGTGGAAGGATCTGGGAGCCAGGAGATGAAGGTCCTAATCCTGGTTCTTCACCGGACTGGCAGATGATTTTGGACAACTACCTGCCCTCTCTGGGGTTCAGTTTCTCTGGCCAGATAGCTCTTAAAAGTCCTCTGAAACCATTTGTGGCTCTAACCAGTTCTTCTCTCTGGGCAGGGGTGGATGACCATCTAGAGGAGCTGAGCCTGCCATTGCCAGCGCCAGACAGGACTACATCCCGGACCTCCTCCTTGTCTTCTGACTCTTCCACCAACCTGCATAGTCCAAATCCAAGTGATGGTGGAGCAGATACACCCTTGGCACAGTCTGATGAGGAGGAAGATGGGGGTGATAGAGGAGCAGAGCCTGGAACCTGCAGCTAGCAGCGGCCCCCTGCTGCAGACTGACCAAGCTGGCTATTCTCCAAGTGGGACCCCAGGCCCAGCCAGAGCTCTTCAGGAGAAGACCAGACACTACGCTTACAGTCAGCACCAAAAGGAGGGGAGGATGGTGGGATAGTGTACCTCTCTGAGCGTTAACCCTCTCCTGCTTTTCTGCTAACCTTTTCCCGCTGCAACCCTTCCTCCAGTTTTTGGCTTACTTCTGAGGTAGGACTTTTAAATGGGGAGTTGGAAGATGAGGAAGGACAAGATGCTATTGCTTTTCTTAGCACTCCTCCCTCCCTCAAATCATCCTGTAGTTTTCCAGTAGAGCCTCCTAAACCAGTGTCTCTAAGTGGATGTGAACTCCTTAGCACTCCATATGAGGTGGAACGCCAGTTATCCTGCCTCCTTACATCCTTTTTGGAACAAGACACAGTATAAATAATAAACAAAAATAATATACCAACCATTCCACTTCATTTTTCACGTCATAGAGATATCCAACCCACTCTATGTCTACTTTCTCACCAACATCATATCCCCATCACTCATTGACTCCATTTTGGGGGGGGAGGGGCCGGGTACCAGGGATTGAACTCAGGGGCACCCCACCACTGAGCCATATCCACAGCCCTATTTTGTATTTTATTACAGACAGGGTCTCACTGAGTTGCGTAGTGCCTCGCTAAATTGCTGAGGCTGGCTTTGAACTCGGGATCCTCCTGCCTCCGCTTCTCAGGCTTCTGGGATTATAGATGTGCGCCACCATGTCTAGCAACCCCATTTTTTTTTTTTTAAAGAAATATTGATTGAATACCTGCTAGGTGTGTGGAATGCAGTTCTGAGGAAGACAAGCTATATCTCTGCCTTCATGGACACAGAAGGGAAAATTCACAGTGTATTAAGTAGCAAGATGAAGTACTACTCTGGTAACAGAAAATAGAAGCATTTTATCCTAACTTGGTTGATTATTGAAGAGTTGAGGTTTTTAGCAGAGATGTGAAGGATGCTTAGGAGTTAGGCCAGGAAGGGGCAAGGGCTAGGCAAGCAGCAGAAGCAGCTTGTAGAGACTTTAAATGGGGAGAATGTATCCTTGAGGACCTGAAAAGCATTTGGTTTGGCTAAATTGTTGGATTTGAGGACAAAATGGGAAAGGGAAAGATTGACAAAGGTACCAGTTGTGTTGTGTGTGTCTGTAATCCCAGCTTGGGATGCTGAGGCAGGAAGATTTCAAGAATGAGGCCAGACTGGGCAACTTAGACCCTGTCTCAAAAAATACAAAGGTCTAGAGGGATATAGCTTAGTAGTAGCGCACCTCTGGGTTTAATCTCCAGTACTGGGGGGAAAAAGATTGATAAAGGTCAGGTGCTTTGAAGCCTGTTCCAGGTTTCAGTTGGACTGCCAGTGAAGATCATGACTTAAGATATAAATATATTTCCTCATATGAAAGAAGTCCAGGGGCTGGGTTGTGGCTCAGTGGGAGGCACTGGGTTTGATTCTCAGCACCACATTAAATAAATAATAAAGGTTAAGAAAAAAAAAGTCCAAGGATGCAGGGCTATAGCTGTATGGAAGCTCTATCACTGAGAACTGGGCTCCTTTTTGGTTTTTTGCTCAATTGTTCAGGACACATGATTTTCATGCTTATGGATACTTCATGTATAGGATGGCTGCCAAAGCCCCAGCCATCATGACTTTGAAACTGACAGCAGAAGAAATGGATTTAGGCAAAGAGGGCATAGCCTGATGTCTTTTCTCAATTTATGAAGCATTTTTCGAAATTCTGAGCAATCGCATCTATTTTCGTCTCATTGGCCAGAACTTGGAAACACAGGAAATGTTTCATTTGTGGATATTTTATAGACAGGGACACAGCATTAACTAAAAGAAAGGAAATTCTGGGTTTTGGAAATAAAATAACCCTTTCAAGTTCCTGAATTACCAATGCATCTGATTTTTGTACTTCCTGTCATCTCTGAGAAATATCCTGGCTGGTGGAGAGCTGGAATAGTCCTTTGACAGGGTACTCTGCTGTCTTGACAGAATCAGGGTTTTGTTACTAGGGAACAAGAGGACAGTAGTCGTTGGGTAGGTAATGAGCAGTTTACATGTTAAGAGCTGAACTTTATTGGAAGTAATGAAGGATTATAAGTGGCTGGATTTGCATATTTAAAAGCTAATTCTGACAGCAGTGTAGAGAGTATTGGAGGACAGGCTCAAGACAGATAACCTGTGTGTGTGAGAGAGAGTGGTGGCCCAGAAGACAGCAGTGATGATTAGCTTACTTGGGTTGAATTGGGGTGTAAACAAGTGATATTATTCATTGAACAGATATTAACTTTTGGGATTTAGCATGTGCAAGACACTGAGCATGACCTTATAGATGGGGTTGGGATGGTTGGGTGGACAGAGTCTCTGGCTGTCATGAAGTTATTGTCTAGAGGGGGCCCAAATGTAAAGGTGTAACTATGACAAGTTCTAGGAAGGAGTTAGCCTATTCAGAGAGGTCCCCAGGGTATTTCCCTTGAGGAAATGGCACTTGAGCTAAGATTTGCTTGAAGAGTAGGAATAAATGAGGGAAGAATGGCTGGAAGGTCTCTTGTGGAATAAAGATTCAAGGAGTTCGGAAGGAATCCCTGGAAACCAGAAGATGATCACAGCCATTCAGCCAAGAGATAAGGCGCTAGGGTGGAGAAAAGTGGAATGAAAGAAGATTCAGGGGGCAAATTCCAAAAATTTAAAGGGTGAATGTGAAAGGAGGAGGAGTCAAAAGTGCCACCATTATTTCTAGCCTCCTACATCAGAATGGGTTGGAGTGCTCTTTACCAAGATGGGAGTTTAGGAGAGAACCATGTTTGGGAAGGTTATAAGTTTGTTTTAGACATGTTGAGTGGGAACCTGGATCCATGCATGTGGAATCTGGGTGAGAGGATTGAGCTGGAAGAATAAATAGATAAGTTACCAGTGTACAGGTGGTAAGTGAAGCCAGGGAGTGTCGAATGAAAGGGGGACCTGGCCTTAAGGAACATCAGTTCATGTCTCACGTTCTAAAAAGTCATTCCACTTCTCTTCATGTATCAAACACCAGCCATGGATCAGTGACCTTCAGCCTAAAATCCTAAAGTTCTTTGTGTTTTCCGGTCTGAGTGACAGGGCCTCCATCTTCCTATTGTCTCATCCTGCTTCTTCCTCTTCAGGAGGCCATTATAAATTACCATTCCTAAGTGCTTTTCCTAAAGAGAAACTCATGCGAGCTCCAGGGATGTAGTCATGTCCATTAGTCTTTCCCTGTCTCTAGGAAGCTTGTGGAATGAGTACCTTTTTGTCCAAAAGTCTCTGGGTCCATGTTGAGATCATTCACTAAACTGGGCCAAGGCCCAGTCTCATAATAACCTTGGGGATTTTTCTGGGTTGCTTATGACTTTTCTGGACTCAGAAGAGTCTTTGTCCTCTGGTGCCTTCTCACGTCCTGACCCTTTCTTTAGCAAGGCTCTACCTCCAATCTGACTGGCCAAGCCTTCTCTTGGGCTCTGGATATGCAGTACTTCCCAGATCTGGAATCAACCCCCTCCCCTCCAGGGTGAATGATGGGAATCTGTACTGGTTTGGTGGCTGTCAACATTCCAATAAATTTTTAGTACCCCAAGCGCACAATGCTAAGATTGTGGGGTTTGGGACAGGGATCCTGACTGGAGAGAGAGCTGCAGGCCTCTTGAGGAGCGGAATTGTTTGTGAGTCTATGGGAAGCCTTCATTTACTACTATGAGCCCAGGCTCTGTCTGGAAAAAGTCTAGGGTCAACTGAGACCACAGGACCACTTCCTGGTTGAGACAATGACCTCTCCTGGTTGAGACAATGACCTCTCCTCCTGCCAAACCACAGCCAGTTGGCTGGCCTTCAGAGGCATCATCTCCAGCTGACTGTTTTATTGAGGCCACAAAGTGCCCTTGGAGATGGGATGATTTGGAGCCAATTCCAATTCAAGGAGCCTAGCTTTCAGTCTCCAAGCCACAGTGTGGCTTCTTTCTGTTGCTTAGACTTATGACTGGGTGGACATCCTGACAGACTCTGGAGAGGAGGGAAGAAGACAAGTCATCGTCATAGAACTCTATATTTTGGAGGAAATTCGAGGGACTACAGCTTAGAAGATTTCCTTGAAAGCTCACTGCAGCAATCCTCAGGAGAACTTGACTCTCAAAACAGCATGGCAATGTGGGGACAAGACAGGACTGTGGGGATGTTGTCTTGCTCCTTTGCTCATTCAGTGTTGAGTACATTGCTGGGTGCTAGTCACTTGCACAGGCAACCAAAATACTAAGGTGACCAAGAGCTCTTCTAGGAACAGATACGGCCACAGACTATGGAAATATAAGGTGATGAGTGCTAGAGCAGAAATACCCCAGGAACTGTAGCCCACTAGTGGGCGGAGTCTTCATTGGAGGTGGCTGGGTTATGAATGATGGGGACAGTTCATTTCAAAGAGAAACAGTAGAGCACAGAAATACAAAATATCAATGTTGGCAGCTGCCTTTAAAAAAAAAAAAAAAAGTTATTTTGAAGTTGGTAATGTAGACTCTGGTTCCACCACTTACTGCAATCAAAATGGAGATAATACCTACCTGATAAGAAAATGGTATTATTAGTCACATATTACATTCCAGATCCTACATGTACATAATTTCTAATCCTAACAGTGACTCTGAAAGTATGTTTCTCCATTTTGCAGATGAGGAAGTAACACTGGGGTTGCTTTTGCTTATATGGATTAAAGGCTGGTAGGGATTTGGCCTTCCTACTATTCCAGGAACAGTAAATGCAGGCAGAAATGAGGACATGAGATAAGGACATCTTTTTGACATGTCCTTCCTCATTGGTTGGGATATATTTTGGCAGACTTGCCAGATACCAAATTTGGATCTTGATAGAAAATATGGCTGTTTACCTAAAGACCATTTAAAAACTCCTTCATGAATATATTCCCCATAGGGCATATTAAATTCCAAAGAGGAATGGTATTAAATTCCTCTTCAGAATTTAACATTGGAACTCCTACAACTCAACAATAAAAAGGAAAACAAAGCCAGGCATGGTGGGCTGTAATCCCAGTCACTCAGGATGCTGAGGCAGGAGGATCACAAGTTTGAGGCCAGACTCTGCTACTTAGTGAGACCCTGTCCCAAAATATAAAAGAAGTCTGGAAATGTGGCTCTGTGGCAGTGCCCCTGTGATCAATGTCCAGTGCCCCTCACAGACACAAACACCAGAAGGCAGGCCAGTTAAAAAAAAAAAGAAAGAAGAAAAATGGATTGGGCACAAAAGATTTTTAACAGACTCTTTCACAACAGACGCTATCTGAATGGTAATAAGCACATGTATAGATGCCCAGCATCCTTGTTACCAGGGAAATGCAAATTAAAACCACAATGAGATAACTCTACATGTATATCCAAGTAGATGAAATTAAAAGATCCCCAAAATTAAAAACATGAAATGTTGACCAGGATGTGGAACAACCAGAACTCTCACATTATTGTTGGTGGGAGAATAAAAGGATACATTTTGGAGAAAGATCTGAGTTTCTTTTTTTACCCCTTTTATTTTCTCCCCCCTTCATTTTTTTCCCCACTGACCCGCATCCCCATCCCTTTTTTATATTTTATTTAGAGACAGGGTCTCACTGAGTTGCTTATGGCCTCTCTAAATTCCAGAGGCTGGTTTTGAACTCGTGATCTCCTGCCTTGGCCTCCTGAGCTACTGAGATTACATGGTGTGGGCCATTGTGCCTGATAGCCCTTTTCATATTTTATTTTGAGACAGGGTCTCACAAAGTTGCCCAGGCTAACCTTGAATTTGCAATCTTCCTGTCCAGCATCCTAAGTAGCTAGGATTTCAGGCATGTGCCACCAAGCCAAACCCAACAGTTTCTTATAAAATTAAACATACTCCTTTTTTTTTTTTTTTAATGGTACCAGAGATTGAATCCAGGGGCATTTAACCACTGAGCCACATCCCCAGCCCTATTTTGTATTTTACTTGGAGACAGGGTCTCGCTGAGTTGCTTAGGGCCTTGCTAAGTTGCTGAGGCTGGCTTTGAACTCACAATCCTTCTGCCTCAGCCTCCCAAACTGCTGGGATTACAGGTGTGCCCTGCTCATACTCCTCCTCTTTGACCCACACTTCCACTCGTAAATATTTGCCGAAGTGATGTGATAAACACATCTACAAAGCAGCTTGTATACATAATAGCCTGGTTCCTAATATCCCCAAACTTCAAAGAACTCAGATGCCTATCAACAGAATAGATAAATTATGGCTTATTCATACAAGGTAATACTGCACAGCAATTAACAGTAAAATCTGCTGATACAAGAACATGGATGAGTCTCAAAAATATTTGCCCCATAAAAAAAGCTTCACCGGGCTGGGGATGTGGCTCAAGCAGTAGCGCGCTTGCCTGGCGTGCGTGCGGCCTGGGTTCGATCCTCAGCACCACATACAAACAAAGATGTTGTGTCCGCCGAAAACTAAAAAATAAATATTAAAATTCTCTCAAAAAAAAAAAAAAAGCTTTACCCCCAAAATATATGTGATAATTTCATTTATATTCAGTTCTAGAATATATTACTATGGGGAGAAAATCACAACATTGTTTACCTCTGGATTGTAGAGTAGGGATTGTGTGGGAATAGGAATTAGCCAACTTTCTGGGGTTTGGGGAAAAATTATTTGGATAGGAGTTAGGATTACACAGGTACATATATTGGTCAAAACTCAATGTGGGGGCTGGGAGTATATACTCAGTTGGTAGAGTGCTTGCCTTGCACGCACAGGGCCCTGGGTTCAATCCCTAGCACCACCAAAACAAACAAAAAAACTCAATGTGCACTTCAGACATGCACATCTCACTGTATGTGAGCTTTTTTGTTTTGTTTGGGCTCTAGGGATTGAACCCAGGAGCACTTATTACATTCCAGATCCTGCAAGTACATAATTTCTAACCCTAGCAATGACTCTGAAAGTAGGTCTCTCTATTTTGCAGATGAGGAAACATCTACATCCCCATATTTATTTATTTATTTATTTGAGACAGGGTTTCCAGGGCCTGGCCAAATTGCTGAGGCTGGCTCCCAATTTGCCATCCTCCTGCCTCCAATGTCACTGGGATTGCAGACATGATTCCCTCAAACCCAGACACATACACACCATCCACCCCTGCTACCCACTGCCACCCACCGCCACTGGCCCTGTAGGTGAGCTTTACATCAAAAGAAAAATGTACATGGCTGGCTGGGGATATAGCTCAGTGGTCTAGTGCTTCCTGCTAGCTGGAGGCTCTGACTTCAACCCCCATTCGTGTATGTGTGTGTGTTTCGGGGTGGTGAGAGAGCTGGAGAAAGAAAAATGTGAATACTGAACTCATTAATGATATGCATTCTGAACTATTTAGATAGAAATATACTAATGTCTGGTTATTTTGAAACGCATTAAAACCAGATGGATTAATGGATTCTAGAAAGTTATGTGATCAAGTACAAGAATGGTAAAATGTTAATAGTGTCGTCTAGGTGAGGGGGAAACAGGTGCTCATTCTTTCAATTTTGCTGTCAGTTAGAAATTTTTCATACCAAATAACCAGTTAGTTATTTGGGGATTCTGCAGCAAAACTGTCCTCTGAGGAGGTAGGTTTGGATCAAGCAAATCCAGACAATCTGAAGCCGAGGGCAGCCCAACCCCAGCTGCGTGACCTTGCAAAAATAATGGACCTTTTTCACTGTTTCCTTAACTATCAAGCGGCAAGGCCGCGCTCCGTATTATTAAGCACTTTCTGGTGGGTGGAAACACCTCGAAGTGGACGGGTCCTCAAGCCAGCCCCTAGCCCCCTCACCTGCCCATCCCCTCCCGCGTCCTCTAGGTCGCGGACACCCCTCGGCCCAGGAGGAAATCACTTTGGCTCTCGGGGCGGTAGCTGTGGCAACCGTACCCCAGCTTCCGGGACTGAACCGGAAGTCACTTCTCACACGCTCTTCTTATTGGTCGCCGGCCTTTCGTGGGAGCGGGCGCCGCTGGGAGGCGGAAGCGGCCCCGGGCATGGCGGCCGCCGTGCCGCTGGGTTTGCTTGTGCTGCTGCTCCTGGGGCCTGGCGGTTGGGGCCATGCAGAGCCCCCACGCGACAGCCTGCGGGAGGAGCTCGTCATCACCCCGCTGCCCTCCGGGGATGTAGCCGCCACGTTCCAGTTCCGCACACGCTGGGATTCGGAGCTGCAGCGGGAAGGAGGTGAGAGGGTGAGGTCTGGCCGGAGAAAGGTTTCTGTGGCGCCTGCTCTGTTGGGAAGGCGGGGCTCATCCCTCGGTGGAGTTCTGGACCCTGGGTGTGGGCCCTATGCGTGGGCCACACAGGTAAGGCTCTCGATTAGGCGAGGGGCTCACCACTCACCTGCTTTCTCTCCCCCAGTGTCTCATTACCGGCTCTTCCCCAAAGCCTTGGGGCAGCTGATCTCCAAGTATTCTCTGCGGGAGCTGCATCTGTCATTCACGCAAGGCTTTTGGAGAACCCGCTACTGGGGGCCACCGTACCTGCAGGCCCCATCAGGTGCAGAGCTCTGGGTCTGGTTCCAAGACACTGTCACTGAGTGAGTGTCTACTTTCCGTCCTATTGCATACCATGGAATGTGGCAGGGAAAGATGTTTCATTCTGCCACTGCTTGGGCGTAAGAATTCCAGTGGACTGCGACTCATGGGACTGGAGCTGGCTTTGGAAGTAACAAATGGGATTATCTTTGAGTGGCCTGCTTTACTTTGCTGAATAAACTTACTTCCCCTAATTCTTTCAGACTTGAGGTAGCACATATGTATCCTTACAGAGGCAATAAATGGTGCTTTTTGAATGTAAGTCTGTAGAAACCTGGCGAACTGATTACCTTTTTAAAAGGTGTTCATATTTTCATATTCATATTCAAGTACCATCAAAATAATAAGGCCAAAAAAAACATGTTTGTGGGCTAGAATTGACCTTCAGGATGCTAGATCTCTGTGTTAGAGGAATTGCTGTTTGGTGGGGTTGGGGGGGGGGGCACAGGCACATCCAATGACTGCTGTGGCAGTTCTGTTAAGAGTACAGCCTTTTTTGGTTGCAGAGATTGCATGGTATGCATGGGCCACACAGATAAGTAAATTGGTAAAGGTATAAAAACATTGATAGAGCCAGGCACTGTGGCACATGCCTGTAATCTCAGTGTCACTGAAGGCTGAGGCAGGAGGATTGGAAGTTCAGATTCAGCCTCAGCAACTTTGAGAGGCCCTAAGCAACTTAGTGAGACCCTTTGTTCTGAAAACAAAACAAAACACCCAAACAAACAAACAAGGGCTGGGGATGTGGCTCAGTAGTTAAGCACCCTTGGGAGCTTGCAGACAGGAACACTTTGAATTTTCCTTGGTACTCCCCTGCAAAAAATTGGTAGAAGCATAGGAATGAGAATTATAAAATGAGTGTGGCAGACCTAAGAGCTTGTGTGACAATCTGAAAAGGACAGCCATCACCTATGATTTGTTGCCATGTAGCAATAGAGGCTTAGTGTGGTCAGACTCATTAAGCAAGAGATACCAGAATTTAATGTGAAAACTGACATATTTAAATATCAAAAAGTAATTTAAATTTTTTAATAATGCTATTTGGGTCAGTGTTGTGCACTTTCAATAAAGCATGGTTAAGGAGAGTTTGGATAAAACTTTCAGGCTTCAAGGATTGGAGTAATGGAAAAGTACTGAACAAAGGATTATCAAAAACTTCAGTTGGTAGAATGCTTGCCTCAAATGCACATGGCCCAGCACCACAAAACAGCAAAACTCCACTACAGCACCAAAGCAATCTTAGACAAGGAGCAAGCAGTGATAGCCCCCACTCCCCACCCCACACACAATTGGCCAAAGTTTCTGCTCTTGCCTTGACTCTGGCTCCCGTGCCTTTACTGCTCTGTTGTCACTGTCTACCCTCGGTGATACTTGCCTATGCTATTAAGCTGAAGTTCAGAATTCTAGTGCTTATTGAATGTTATGCTTTTCATTATTTATCTAGAGAATAAATCCCTTAATATTTCTATAAGAAAAGATACCCCATTTAATAGGAATAGGTGTTTTCCCCTTGTTCACGGAGATTTTTGGATATAAGCCTTCCCACCTGAGGAGAGGACCAGGACTTACCTTCCTGCCCCTAGTATCCACAGGGCAGACTCTTGCTTTGCCTGACTGAGCACACTCGGGGAGGCTCAGTGAGCTGATGTCTGCTCTGAAGTAATAGAACACTCTGCATGGTACTGTGGAAAGTGCAAAGATGACCCACACTAGTTCTTGTCAAATTGCACACTGCCTCGTTGAGGGGAAAAGGTACTTAGGACAAGATGCTACTGATAACCAGGCCGTCTCCCAGAGTGGACCTTGGATGCTCAGAACTACAGCAGCACAGAGGAGGCTATGCTTAAGGAAGGCCGGAAAGGCTTCCTGCATGAGGGGCCAGGACGCCGAGCCTGAAAGATGGGCAGAGAAGAGTGAGGAGGGCAGTCCTAGGCAGGAATCCACCTGAGCAGAGATCCATGGTGATGAGGGCTGTCCAGAGGAGAGAGGACGAAGAGGCTGAGCACGGTGAGGCCAAGAAGTGGCTGAGCCGGGCAGGGATGTTGCTCTGACTCTATCCTCTGGCCTGTCTAATGATTGAGAATCCAGCCTCCTTTTACCAAGGGTTTGGTGGCTTGCTGCAGGCTCTGGGTAAGAGAGCCAAGGCAGCCCTGTGACAGTGATTGGGTTTGTGTCTCCATCCAGTGTGGATAAGTCCTGGAAGGAGCTCAGTAATGTCCTCTCAGGAATCTTCTGCGCCTCTCTCAACTTCATCGACTCCACCAACACAGTCACCCCCACAGCCTCCTTCAAACCCCTGGGGCTGGCCAATGGTGAGATAGTCCCTGCAGTCCTCCTTCCTGGAACCTCTGCCCAACCTTCTCCTCCTTTCTCCTCAGTTTCTTCCCTCCTCAGCCTGGGCTTGATCTAAAATCCCTCCAATGTGCAGGCCTCTGGAAACTCTGCTCTCTCTGTCCCTATGTTGCTTCCCGCTGCCCCAGGGATCAGTGAGACTGTTTGGATGGTGGTGCTAGAGAGGGGTGTAGAGAGCAGGGGTGGTCTCCCCAGTCTCTGGAGTGGGTCCTGAGGGGCAGGGCCCCAGGCCTCCCTGACAGTATCTATTTCCCTCAGATACTGACCACTACTTTCTGCGATATGCTGTGCTGCCGCGGGAGGTGGTCTGCACTGAGAACCTCACCCCATGGAAGAAGCTCTTGCCCTGTAGTTCCAAGGTGAGGCCAGAGTGGTCTTAGTGTGGGTGGGAGCCCCAGAGAGGGGACAGAATTGGCAGTGCCCGTTTGTAGCCTGGTAGCCAGGGGGCATTTAAGAGAACTGGTGCCCCATGCCAGGTGCTCCATGTAGGTCTCTGACCTTTCGTCTCTTCTTGCCTTGTCTAGGCAGGCCTCTCTGTGCTGCTGAAGGCTGACCGCTTGTTCCACACCAGCTACCACTCCCAGGCAGTGCACATCCGCCCTGTCTGCAGAGTAAGTCAGTGGAGGAAGAGGGTGACCACCATATGGGGGCTCTGAGAGAAGGTGTAGGTACAGATGTAGCCCATTGTCTGGCTCTGGCTGAATGAGAAGTAAGTGGCAGATATGATAATTATGTGGGGCATTGTCCATGCACCAAGGAAACTGCGTGGTTGCCAGGCGAGTACTCAGTAAATCTTTATCATGGAGCATTGTGGTTAGGAACAGAGCTGTGTGAGTACAACTGCTGGCCCCGTGCCTTGCCAGCTGGCATGACCTTGAGTGAGTCATTCTGTTTCCCTGAGCCTCGTTCTCTTCTCTGTATGTGAGAATGGTAGGAGAATCAGCTCCTGGGCTGCTGTGACAGTTCATCAAAGTGATGCACAGAAAGCTGTCAGGGTCTGGCTCAGGGTCAAGTGCTCAGTAGTGAATGGGAGCAGATCGATAGATGTGAATATGCATGCACAGATGAGGGTTGTGTCCGATTCAGAGTCCTTGAGGCTGTGTGGTTGGATGAGAGTGAGGCCCCTCACTGCTGCCATCTGGCCCCTGTGGTAGAATGCGCGCTGTACCAGCATCTCCTGGGAGCTGAGGCAGACCCTTACGGTTGTATTTGACGCCTTCATCACAGGGCAGGGGAAAAAAGGTAAGCTGCCCTGGCAACTTGTCTCCACCTGCCCACCCATCCCTACCCTGCCTTATCTGTGTGGCCACCCTTACTAGGCCCTGCTCAGCCCTGCTTTCTGATCCTCAGACTGGTCCCTCTTCCGGATGTTCTCCCGAACCCTCACAGAGCCCTGCCCCCTGGCTTCAGAGAGCCGAGTCTATGTGGATGTCACTAGCTACAACCAGGTATCGAGGTCTCCAGCTACACCCCTTCTCCCCAGGGCCAGCCTGCCCCTCTGCTTGCTTCTCAGCCCTTTGTGGCTTTTGTATTCCCAGGACAATGAGACACTGGAGGTGAACCCACCCCCCACCACCACATACCAAGACGTTATCCTTGGCACCCGGAAGACCTATGCTGTCTATGACTTGCTTGACACAACCATGATCAATAACTCCCGCAACCTCAACCTTCAGCTCAAGTGGAAGAGACCCCCGGAGAATGGTGAGTGGGCACGTGGGCAGGCCACCAGGGCCCCCAAAGGCTAGAGGGATTCTTTCTCCTAGGGAAACACTCACTGTCCTGTCTTTGCTAGAAGATCTTAGGGCAGGCAGGGGGCAAAGAAGGGAGGACAAGAGGTGGGAGGTAGACATGATCAAAGCATGACATACGTGTTGGAAGTGCTGCAGCAGAGCCTCTCAATCTGTACAATTAATGACTTTATAATCATTTTTAGAAGTCATAGGGTTGCTGGGCATTGTGGCACCGTCCTATAATCCCAGCAATCCAAGAGGCTGAGACAGGATTGCTAGTTTGAGACTAGCTTCAGCAACTTAGTGAGACCCTGTCTCAAAAATAAAAAGGACTGGGATGTGGCTCAGTGCTCCAGGGCCTGTGGGTTCAATCCCTAGAACCCCAAACAAAAAAAGAATCCCATTAAGACCAGATCTCTGGGGTCATGTGTTCCTGTTCTGACTGCAGCTCTTCCAAGCTGTGTGACTTTGGGCAGTTCCTAACCCTGTATTCAACTGCAAAACAGGGACAGTAGTACCTGGTGGATTGGATGTGATACTTAATGTGAAATGTGGAGTTCATTCATGTATTCATAGGTATTTTTGAATTTGTGCCATGTGCCTAGATATAGAATGGTAAAAAAGAGGACGCTGCATTCAAGAAACAATATGTGTGGGACAAGGGAGGCATCAGTTCCTTCGGACCCTGTGCAGTATTACCCAGGGAACCGGAAGGATGTCCTGAGCACACCTGGTTTGGGTTGGAAGGGGGCACAATGTTGGGCACATAAGCACTTTGTAGGTAATAGTAATCCAGTTGTCATCTCTTGGGGGCCCAGGCAAGAGGGGTGATTCCAGAGCCCAGGTTTTCTAGTTCTAATGGCAGAACTTTTCCCCATCTGCTCCCTGGCTTAGCCCTGACCTTGTCTTTAGGAGCTAACAGGTGCTTCTTTTCTCTGCAGAAGCCCCACCAGTGCCCTTCCTCCACGCCCAGCGCTACGTGAGCGGCTATGGGCTGCAGAAGGGGGAGCTGAGCACGCTGCTCTACAACAACCACCCCTACCGGGCCTTCCCGGTGCTGCTGCTGGACACTGTGCCCTGGTACCTACGGCTGTATGTGCACACCCTCACCATCACCTCCAAGGGCAAGGAGAACAAACCAAGTGAGGAGCTGAGTCCCAGCCAGACCCCCCAGCTCATTTCTCTCCAGGACCCCAAGACTCTCATTTTTCAGGGTAGTTCCTGAAATACCTCTGAAGGCCTGCACAGGCATGAAGAGTTAGGAATCATTTGGAAAATGGAGCAGAAAGCCTCAGTGTGTCGTATTTGGAAGTTGCTTATAAAGCAATATAATGAAAACACGCAGCACTGGTGATTCTTGATAGCACAGTCTGAGGGCAGCAGCTTCCTGATCTTTTTCACTGACTTTCTCTTCCTGGAGCCTTGGGCACATCCTTGTGTTCCACGATGACTCACAGCCTCATTAAGACAAGAAAGAGTTGGCAAGAGAAATAGGTCTTGGAAGCTAAGAAGATGGCAGAGCTCAGGGAGATGGCTTTCACCTCTTAGGAGGGTAAAGAGGTGCAGATTTAAAATTTAGTTTTTACTTTCTGAGGAGATGTTGATATGTGCTGAGTGCTTTCTGTCAAGTGTCCAGCACAGGCTCATTCAATGCCCTTGTTTTTCCTTCATGTTGGGGGAGATTGATTTAGGAACAGGCTGTATCGTGTCCCAATGAAAAACTAAAAATCTTTAAATAGTTCTGTTGCTTCCCATAATTTTAAACCTCTTTTTGCTTATTTTCAGCATCATTATTTGTGCCATCTTCACAATATCAATTTCAAACATCCTCCCCAGATATTTTGTTTGGGGTTTTGCCTTTTACTTTGGAGAACTTCAAACACGTACTGCTAGTGTGACAAACTCCCCTCCACCCATCACCCAGCTTCAGTGGTCCCCAGCTGCCTGGCATTTATATTCATCTTTCTCCTCTTTTTAATCTTTTTAAAAAAAAATATCTTTATTTTGTTTATTTGTTTTTATGTGGTACTAAGGATCGAATCTAGTGCCTCACTCTGACACTGAGCCATAACCCAGCCCTCTTTTTTTTTTTTGTAATAAGTTGGTTTGGTTATTTTTTTGCTGACACTTGTTAAATAAATCTTAGATGTCGTGTCAACTCATCTTTAAGTATTCAGAAAAAGGACTTTCAAAAACCATAACCGTATCATTAACACTCCTGCTTTCCCCTCCGGTTTTTTTTTTTTTTTTTTTTTTTATTTTATTTATTTATTTTTTTTAGTTTTCGGCGGACACAACATCTTTGTATGTGGTGCTGAGGATCGAACCCAGGCCGCACGCATGCCAGGCGAGCGTGCTACCGCTTGAGCCACATCCCCAGCCCCCCCTCTGGTCTTAAACATAACCTTGTATAATTGTTCATTTGAATTGGGATCTAAACAAGGTTCTTGCATCACATTTGCTTAATGGGTCTCTTAAATGTCTCATTTTTTAAAAAATAAACTTGAGAGTTTTAGGTTTAGAGAAAAATCGAGCAGAAAGTGCAGAGTTCCCCTCCTCCTCTCCTTCCCGATTTCCCTTCTTATTCCCGTCTTGTGTTTGGTGTGGCACACTTAAGTCTCTCTAATCTCGAGCAGTTTGCTTGGCTCTCTCCACCCCCCCAGTGCAGTGTGTTTGTTGGAGGAATGAGGTCATTTGTGGTACAGAATGTTCTACATTCTGGATTTGTCCTTGTGCTGGTGTTCAACGTGTCCCTCCATCCCCTACATTTCTTGTGCATTGGTGATTAGATTTAGAAACTTGATTAGATTTTTGTCCCATATTTTTGACAAGAATCCCCAGGTGGTCCTGTGAATTTCCTTGCATCAGCATTAGGTGTCTGCACCCCAGTTTTAGGGATGTGGAGAGTGGGTAGCAGCCTGCAGCATTCCTGACCCATCCAGGACTGCTTCCTGGGAATGTGCTCTCCCTCTCTGAGACCTTGCTTCTTTCCCTACCTGCCTGGCTTCCGTGATCCAAAGCCCACCTCTTAGGCATCCAGATTGTGGCCCTCAGGCAAATGGTAGGAATAGGTGTGGGTAGGAGTCTGACCCAGGAGTGAGGGATGGTGGACCTTTGTCTGTCTCAGGTTACATCCACTATGAGCCTGCCCAGGACCGGCTGCAGCCCCACCTCCTAGAGATGCTGATCCAGCTCCCAGCCAACTCAGTCACCAAGGTCTCCATCCAGTTTGAGCGGGCACTGCTCAAGTGGACTGAGTACACCCCAGACCCCAACCACGGCTTCTATGTCAGGTGAGATCCATCCCCACAGGCTGTCCCCCACCTTCCTGATCTGCCCTATGCCACTTACCCCTTTGTCAGGGAACCAGTGAGGAACATGAGCCATGTCTCTGCTTCTCTGCAGCCCATCTGTCCTCAGCGCCCTGGTGCCCAGCATGGTGGCAGCCAAACCAGTGGATTGGGAAGGGAGCCCCCTCTTCAACACCCTGTAAGTGACCAGGCCCTTCTGATGCACTGCCCTCAGCTGCCTGCTGGGCATTGCGCAGGTTCCTCTTCCAAAGTAACATGTAGGTTCCACCCAATGCTAGTGAAAATTCCAGCAGTCCCTGGTTCTTGTAAAGACTTTATAAAATGATCCTGAAGTGCTTCTAGAAGAGAAAGTAGGTGACAGTGGCAGTGCTTCAGCCCTCATTTCCTCCCTGACTCTCGAGTGGCTGTCTAATGCAGCACCTCCCAACTGTTTCAGAGCACATCAGGGAAACAACAGCGAAGAAATCAGCCTTGTTCCTCTCCTCCCTGTGCCACAGTCAGAGCGGAGACTGTTCTGGAAGGGATAGATGGAGGGTGTTTGGAGAGCAGCCCGTGGGGTTATTTAGGAACTTCTTTAAGGAGCATCATTTAGGCTGAGGCTGGGCTCAGAGAGGCAGCCGCGCACCGGCAGGCCCAGGCCCTTTCCTCCCGGGCAGCACCTGGCGGCTCTCCTTTGATGAGGCTTAGGTGTTGGCTGTCCTGTAAGGTGCCTTCTGTTGAAAGATTTTGAGGCTCAGCAATTTAGCGAGACCCTGTCTCAAAATAAAAGATTTTTTAAAAAGGGGCTGGGGATGTGGTTCAGGGGTTAAGCACTGCTGAGTTCAATCCCTGGTATTAAAAAAAAAAAGATTTCAAGGCTGAGAGAACCTTGGTGCACTGGCCACCAAGGCTGCGAATGACCTTGGGGGGAAGCACCCCGTCCTGCTTCAGCACTCCTGCCCTGCCCAGGTTCCCAGTCTCCGATGGCTCCAACTACTTCATACGCCTCTACACCGAGCCGCTGCTGGTGAGCCTGCCGACGCCTGACTTCAGCATGCCCTACAACGTGATCTGCCTCACGTGCACTGTGGTGGCCGTGTGCTACGGCTCCTTCTACAACCTCCTCACCAGAACCTTCCACATCGAGGAGCCCCGCACTGGCGGCCTGGCTAAGCGCCTGGCCAACCTCATCCGCCGTGCTCGCGGGGTCCCCCCACTCTGAGACGTCCCTCAGCAACTGCAGCTGCCGTTTGTCTCTGGGATGGGTGGTGACCCCAGGGTTCTTCCGTCACTTGCTCTCCTCAGAGTTGGCTTCTGAACCAAACTGCCCCAGACCAGGCCAGGGTCTAGAGCTGGGCCGTCCAGTATAATAGCCGTGAGCCAAATGTGGCATTGAAATTTAAATTAAACTAAAAATGTGTTTACTCAGCTGTGGTAGCCACACTTCAAGTGCTCAGTAGCCAAAAGGGTTAGTGCCACTCCATTGGACGGTACAGAACAGTGTTTCTGTCATTGCAGAAAGTTTGGTTAGGGAACCAGGCGTGGTGGCATGTACCTGTGATCCCAGTGACTTGGGAGACTGAGGCAGAATTGCACATTTGAGGCCATCTGTGCAATTTAGCAAGACCCTGTTTCACAGTACAAAATAATAAGGACTGGGAATTGGCTCAGTGGTAGCATGCCCCTGGGCTCAGTCCCCAGTACTGCGCGCGCACACACAGTTCTGTTGGTGCGGTACTGGCTTGGGTAGTAGAGTCTGCTGGAGAGTTTGTATCACTGTGGTGGTGGGATTTACTGACTGTGGAATAAAGATGGCTACTCTTCTCGTTCTTTGACTCCTCTCCTTAAGGCCCTGGATGAGTTAGGGACTAGGGCTTGTATGCTGGGTGACCCAACAGGACCTCCTACCTCCCCCACCCCACTGTCACCAGAATGCCGCTGTCTCCTCATCTGCTCCTGCTTCTTGCCTGTCTCTCTGATGTGATTCCCAGAACTCCCCCGGCTTGGCTGTTAGTATTTCTATAAGCATAATCCCTGACTGAGTCATTCTGTCCTTGGTTGGGGGTGGGATGGAGGGGTGGAGGGGTCTTAAGAACCAGTCCTGTCACCAGGGCAGAGGGTAGAGGCAGGAGTGGCGCTCTCACCTTGGTGTGCCTCAGAATCACTGGGGTGCTTGCAAAGTAATGTGGCCCAGGCTTGGAATATTTAGCAGGCTCCTCAGGAGCTTGTGCTGTGGGTGGTCCTTAGACCACCCACGGGGTGTGAAGCCCGCCCTGCCCCCTCCTTATGCAACCAAATCCCTGTAAAACACGTCCCTGGGCAGTGGCCTCCCCCGCTCTGCCTTCCATCTCCCTCTGACATGTGGGCGTCATCCTGTCAGGAAGCTTGGGGTTCCCCTCCACCCCGACCACTGAGTTCCCCTGGGTGGCAGTTTGGCCTAGGATGCCCCTCGACTGCCTGTTTGCTTTTACAAAGCCAGATGGCACCCTGCTGCTCCTGGGAAGTCCCCTCCCACTGCAGCCTGCTGCCAGAGCCTCTGCTCCCTGAGCCCCACCTGCCCTCTGCACACTCCTATCACCTGGCTTCCCTTAGACGGCTTCCTGGAGGCTCAGGGCTGTTCTTCCTCAAGTACAATCAACCCGAAGTGGCACAGGCCGAGTGGGGTGTGCTTTGCTGGCCTGGGGAGGGGGCGGGGCTCTCCGGAAGCTCCCCTGGGCAATGCTGCTGTGGAGGTAGTGCCCAGGCTTCTATAGAAACCGCATGGGCACTTGGGTTGCCTTGGAGGGTTTTCTGCAAGCCCCCAGAACGGAGGCCATGATGCTTGTGTGTGCATGTCTGGGGAGGAAAAGTGGCCTGCTCTTCTAGAACACGGCAAAAGCCCCTTGATGGAGTCGCTTTCACCTGAGTTTACTGGCCAGGTAGTAAATAAGCAGCTATAAAAGGTGGGAATGCAGGGGTGGGTCACCAGAGCTCAGTGGCCGGGCAGCCTGCATATGTGGCATGTCTTCGAAGTCAGAAGAGCAGAGTCAGGGCCTGTGCTTTCACCCCCATGGCTGTTAACCCACCCCACCCCACCCAAGTCAGTCCCTGGAAACAACCTCAGCTGCCAGGTCTGATGTAATCTACATGCAGGCGGCACCCACATCTCTTTATTTGAGCTGAGGATTGAACCCAGGGTGCTCTACCACTGAACTATACATCCTCAGCCTCTTTTAAAATCGTCTCTTGCGCTGGGGATTTAGCTCAGTTGGTAGAGTGCTTGCCTCAAATGCACTAAGACCAGGGGTTCAATCCTCAGCACCACAAAAATAGTAATAATAATAAAATAATTTAAAAAATATTCTCTTGTGAGACAGTCTCACTAAGTTGTTGCTGAGACTGGCCTCAAACTTGTGATCCTCCTGCTTCAGCCTCCCAAATTGTGGGATTACAGGCATGGGACATTGTGCCCCACACCCACATATCCGTTGTGTAGACCTCCTCCCTGAGCACAGGATCCATGTAAGGGCATTTCAGTGTCTCCTTGCCGCAGTCTGGCTGGGCACACAATCACGAGCCACCACACAGCTTGTAGATTCAAACAGCAACTCTTTATTCCCGAACTCACACCAGCCGTCTACAATCACGTTCTGGGGAAATCCACGTTCTCTCCCAAATTCACGTTCTCCCAAATTCACCTTCACTGGGCTTCTGTCTCCCAAAATATACTCTGAATCCCGTGAGAACTCAAGGGGAACTCAGGCAGCAGGATACGCCCTATTCCCAGCAGGAATAATCTTAAACCTTAAACCTGGAACCTAAACTGGGAACGCCCTAAACACGATTATCTTAAACCAGGAACACCCTAATCCGCCTTGGTCCTTGAGCAAGGTCACCTACATTCAATGTCACTGCAACATGGGGTACGCTGGCAAGGAAATTGTCATACCTACTTGGCTAATGGCTCCCAGCATCTCCCCCCTTCTGATTAATTAAACAACAAGCAATGTGGCTTAAGGACCGTGCCTGGTAGGTTGTCCAATTCAACATATGGTTCTTACCCGTCATCGGAAAACTGACCTTTAGGCGTCAGCCTCCTGTCTTAGGTTGATACCACTGCAATTGGATCATACCCGTCACTGACTACCGGTCCAGCATACAGCCATTGGCCCCCAAATTTTAGACCATCACTAGCAGAAGGGAGGAGGATACAGAAATGCCACGACACCAAGCCAATTGACGGCTCCTTGGGAAAAATTGCATCACTGGTGACACCATCAGCAAAGATATGCCAGCACTACCACAATTAACATGGGGTGCGCTGGCAAGGAAATAAAAATTGCATCACTAGTGACACCATCAGCAAAGATATGCCAGCATTACCACAATTCGCTGCACCAAACGATAGTTACATAGTCCAGGCAAGTTCTGCAAGCAGTTCAAAGCGGAGGAATCTATCAATATGTCCATTTCCTCCCAAAATCCGTTTCCTCCCAAAGTAAGTTAACTCCTTGATTGAGCATTACTTGTTGAGTTATATTCATTGATGCATCAGTTTATACAGTTTACTGTGATAGCTATCATAGAAGCTGTAGTCTGGTTTTATCTTTGTCTTCACCGGCACTGGGATGAAGATAGGAATTCTGGCAATGATGCTAAAAAGACATTATCCTGAAAAGAATTATTAAATATAATGAAAAGGAAAGGTGAAAGTAAACAAACAGATCTGTTAACCTACTTTAAAAACAATCCTTAACAGCTGTTTACCTAATTTAAATTAAACCATTTAAATCACGTGAATAAAAAAAAAAAATAATAATTCGGATCCATTTTTTCATGAGCGCTCCTCATATAAGAAATATGGACATACGCACATACAGACATACAACACAAAACACAAGAGTGTACACAAACGTACAACACATAAGAAAATAGTAAAGGCCTTGTAGCTTTACCTGGGTGAAATCTCCATTGCAATGTTTAAAAACTCCACAGTCAAAAAATAAAACTGATCAGAAAAACATTAACCTAGGTTTGTATGAGCTCAAAAAATAAAAATAGAACCTTATGATGTGGAAAAATGCAATAATAAAATAGCTATTGAAAAAAGCATCCTGGTTAATCACTGTCGCAGATGTAAGAATGGCCAAGCTGGAGTTCTGGATATCAGCTGTTATGGATTTGAGTCAAATCATCTTCTTTTCGATCTGTAGAAATTGTTTTAGTTAATCTCTCTGGAATCCAAATCGGCTGCTGTTCTCCCTGTGGAAAAACACAAACAGACCCCCGACTCCAGACAATCACTGGGTCAGGACCTTTCCATTGTCCTGTTAGAATATCTTTCCAAAGTACTTTAGGCTTATGTACATTTTTTGGATACATATGCCTTTCCGCAGCACTAAGTCCTGATGAATCCAAATTTAAAAAGTTTAGAGTAAAAAGCGTTATTTTAAGTTTATCTTTGGGGGATATATACCCCCTTCCAATTCCCTCTTTTTGCTTTAATAAGTATGTTTTAATAGTTTGATGAGCTCTTTCAACTATGCCTTGTCCCTGTGGATTGTATGGGATTCCTGTTATATGAGTAATACCAAATGATGAGCAAAATTGTTTAAAAGAGGTAGAGGTATAGCCAGGACCATTATCGGTTTTTAACTGTTTAGGAACGCCCACAGTGGCAAAATTTTGTAAGCAATGAGCTATAACATCTTTAGTTTTTTCTCCGGCATGAAGGGAGCCCATCAAAAATCCAGAAGAAGTATCAACTGTAACGTGTAAATATTTTAATTTTCCAAATTCTGGCAAGTGTGTGACGTCCATCTGCCAAATATGGTTAGGTATCAGTCCTCTAGGATTGACTCCAAGATTAACTTGTGGTAAAAATGTCACACAATTTTGACATTGTTTTTTGACGTGATCACCCATTCTCTCGCCTTCCCTCAGGGGCAAGCAATTTCACTTACCTCCAAGTTTCAGATGTTCCCCGTACGGGCCACCAAATGCCGCAGTCTGGCTGGGCACACAATCACGAGCCACCACACAGCTTGTAGATTCAAACAGCAACTCTTTATTCCCGAACTCACACCAGCCGTCTACAATCACGTTCTGGGGAAATCCACGTTCTCTCCCAAATTCACGTTCTCTCCCAAATTCACCTTCACTGGGCTTCTGTCTCCCAAAATATACTCTGAATCCCGTGAGAACTCAAGGGGAACTCAGGCAGCAGGATACGCCCTATTCCCAGCAGGAATAATCTTAAACCTTAAACCTGGAACCTAAACTGGGAACGCCCTAAACACGATTATCTTAAACCAGGAACACCCTAATCCGCCTTGGTCCTTGAGCAAGGTCACCTACATTCAATGTCACTGCAACATGGGGTACGCTGGCAAGGAAATTGTCATACCTACTTGGCTAATGGCTCCCAGCATCTCCTAAACTGAACTCATGATGTTCTCTACCCCCACTCCCAGCCACCTCCTCTCTTAATGGCAACTCCTCTTACCAGCTTACCAAGGGTCACCTTGGGTCACCCTGATCCTTCTCTCCTACGGTGCGAGCGCACCCACCTTTAAAACCCATGCAGAATCCCACCCCTTTGCCCCACTCCTGCCATCAAGTCTTCAAGGAGGTCTTCCCTGGACACCTAGACACAAGCTCAGCTTCCCTCTGTTCCGTGCAGCTCTCCACCATCAAACATGCTGTTTATTTATTAAATACACACTCCAGAGGGCAAGATTTTTGTCTTTTGTGGCTACGTGTCTAGAACGGAACCTAGCATGTAGTTTGCATTTCAACATTGGCGAAGGCGTGTGAACTACGTGTGAGTCTCACGCAGTACCCTTGCTGCTGAGCAAGCCAGGCCACCCCTCGTCGGGGTTCTGAGTCAGCACTGAGACCCTCTCCTATCCCCACTCTCTCGGAGCTGGGCATTTTCTTTGTGCTCATTTAGGGCTCCCCAAGTGTAAGTCTGGCTGTGGCTGCTCCCAGAGGTTGGCAAGGGCCCAAGGTGCTGAGGCCCAGTCAGTGCCCCGTGGGGTGGAGCTGTGCACCCTGGTGGGTGGCAGTGCAGGGAGGAAGGAGCTTTTATCCCCTGAGGGCTTCCAGGGAAAAGAATGGGGAGTAGAAGTGGAGTTGCCAGCCGAACTAGGGTCCCCCTCGGCACCCAGGGCAGTGCCTTGTAACCAACTGCTGTTCCATCTGCTGGACAGGCCCACGGGCACTCAGTGCATGCCCACTGGGACACTTGTAGGACACCACAGTGGGTGCCCCATGGATTACAGGGATAGAGGGAGAACCCCGCACCCAGGGACCCCCTCAAGATTCAAGAGCAGGGGCTGGGGATGTGGCTCAGGCGGTGGCGCGCTCGCCTGGCATGCGTGCGGCCCGGGTTCGATCCTCAGCACCACATACAAACAAGGATGTTGTGTCTGCTGAAAACTAAACAATAAACATTAAAAAATTCTCTCTCTCTCTCTCCCCCTCCCTCTCCTCTCTCTCTTTAAAAAAAAAAAAAAAAGATTCAAGAGCACAAAATGTGTTGGTAACAGACGGGACGTCTGTGCTACCTGGCTGTGTGTCCTTGGAGTTGGGGACAGCTGGCAGGCCAATGTCAGCCAACAATGGTGCCTGTCATTTACTGGGCATTTACTATGGTCATAATAAAATAAAAGAGGGCTGGGAGTGTACCCCGTGGTAGAGACCCCGGGTTCAATTCCCAGGACTACGAAAAAGAAAGAAAGAAGGCTTCGTGGAAGGGGGAACAGCACTGGCCACGCAGGGAAGCTGGGAATGGGGCCCTCCCTCCCTCCCTCCCTCTTCCCAGCACTCCTTGCTCCAGGCGGGGCTCTGTCCTTCTGCCCTGTCCTCAGTGCCTGGCCGTCCCTGCCCACTGCAGGGGAGAAGCCTGGGGCCAGGGCCCTCCCAGATCCTGCTTTAGGGGGCGTGGGAAGGGGCCCTGCTGCTTCCTGGGGCCCCCAGTCTCAGAGCCCCAGTGTGGGGGGGTCCTAACACCACCAGGGGGTAGCTGTGGCCAAGCCACAGGGGACTCAGCTCAGTGGTAAACACTCCTGGGTTCAATCCCTGGGAAAAGAAAAAAATTAAAATAATAATAGGCTGGGAAGGTAGCAGTAGAGTGCCCCTGGGTGGTGCAGTCCCCAGGGGCACAGAAATAAATAAATGCAGATAAATATAAACACACACACACACACACACACACACAGGCTTTCACTGAGCCAAGAAACCTGCCAGGCCAGACTGGCCGCACCCTCAAGATGGAGGAATGGACGGGGGCTGGGGATGTGGCTCAAGAGGTAGCGCGCTCGCCTGGCATGCGTGGGGCGCTGGGTTTGATCCTCAGCACCACATACAAATGAAAAATAAAGATGTTGGGTCCACCAAAAACTAAAAAATAAATATTAAAAAAAAAAAAGACAACCCAGATAGTTCTGGATTGAGAAAAAAGTGTTTAAAAAAAAAAAAAGATTGAGGAATGGACAAAAGCCGGGGTGGGGTGGTCAGGAGGGTGTAGACTGAGACTCTCACATCTGCCTGTAGATGCCCAATGTGTGGCTAAAAGCAGGATTAAAGACTTGGCGTCTCTGCCTCCATTTTGTGTCCACCTTCTTTGCTCTGAGTCACCTTGGATTCCCAGAACCAGGTCGAGGTCGCACCCAATTAACAGCTTGTGCTGAGTGGAAATGACTCCCCCGGGCAGGAGCAGTTTTCTTATCTGGGACAAACCCCACCTGGCCAATCCTGAGATAACCATGGGCCAAATCGAGCTGATCGAGATCCTCTGTCTGGGCAGCTGTAAAAAGCCACCAGTTTTGCGACCCCTAACCCTTGCCCTCACTCCCCTTTCTATGAACCCTTCCAAGGCAGGGCTAAGGACACGGTCCCTTTGTCCTCCTGGGGCAACTGTGCTGGCCCAAGTTCCTTTCCTGCTTTCCGCCATGACCTCTCCATGACCTGATTTCTTGGAACCCCAGAGTCAGGCCTCCGCTGAGGATCCCCTGACAGTCTTAGGTGATCTAGATGGGCCTCTGGCAAACCGCGGAGATAGCAGGACACCTGAAGGACGCGGGTGGGAAGGGCACTTCAAGGACACCAGTGACAAGCTGGAGGATGTGGCTCAGCAGCAAAAAAAAAAAAAAAAAAAAGAGGGAGGGAAAAAGTCACCGAGGACATTGCCAAGGACAGAAGTGTCACGGATATGACAGTCTGGAGTCCCTGCTTGTGGCTTCTGGTATTGCTGCTTCCTTTTCAGCAAGGGGACATGGTTGCTGTGTAGGCTCAGAGGACTGGGTTTGAGGGAGATGAGCACAGTGGCCGGGGCAGTCCTCAGCTAGGTGTCAAAGAATTATATAACAACGACACGTTGTTCAGCCTGAAAAAGAAGAAAACCCACACACAGATGAACCGTGAGGACCTGAGTTCACTCTGGGTGGGAAGGAGTCCACCTGGGCCTGCCAGGGCTCCCTGAACTGCCCCTCCTCTCGCACACCCCCTAGACCTGTTTCCCGCTGGGCAGGAAGAGCCTCCCAGGGCTTGAGCTGCAACCAGGTGGCACAGAGCAGCAGGCCAGGCCCTGGGGACAGACTGCAGGCTTCCAAGGTGGACACCGAGGGCCTAGAGGGTCAGGGTGAGGGCTGAGCAGGTTCGATTACCCATTCCTGACCCCTGAGAGGTGCGGTACCTGCGAGAAGTTTTGCAGGACAGACCCAAGGTTGTTGCGGGAAGCTGCAGGCAGGTACCGCAGCTTTAAGAGCTCCCAGGGCCAGTCCAAGAAGGTTAGAGGGTGGCTCCAGAACGGGCCCTGGGCAGGGACGGAGGCAGAGCCAGGCTATAGGGTCCAGGACTGTGCAGGCGTCATCTTCAGGGGCTCTTGACCTTGGTCTAATGGAGGGGACAGTTGGCCCCCTTTGTGGATGGTCTACTGGTGGCCCCGGAGCCAGCGTCAGCTGAATTGTTCACCCAACCCCCAACACCTGGGTCCTGCAGGCCTCCTGGTCTCTGTCACCGCCTGGTGATCACTGCCACCCATCTCTGAGACTTCCACCATCTCTGCCACCACGGCCATCCCCAGTGATCCTCTCATCGCCATCTCAGCCCCGGCCACCACCACCACAGATTTTATTTATTCATCATTTATTTCTTGTGGTGCTGGGGATGGAACCCAGGGCCTTGCACATGCTGGACAAGTGTCCTACCCCTGACTGCATCCCCAGCCGCATCACCACAGATTCTAAAGGCCTCCCTGGGTAACTCATCCTACTGTCTTTCTATTTGATACCAAGGATTAAACCCAGAGGCACTCTACCACTGAGCTACATTCCCAGCCTTCTTTTACTTTCTTATTTTGAAATAGGGCCTAAGTTGATGAGGCTGGCCTCAAGCTTGTTACAAACACGCGCACCCCAGTCCAGCATGGGTACAGTGTTCTGAGGTACCACTTAACCTCTGAGTCACATCCCCAGCCCTTTTTAGTTTTTATTTTGAGACAAGATCTCGCTAAGTTGCTTAGAGCCTCTCTAAATTGCTCAGGCTGACTTTGAACTTGCGATCCTCCTGCCTCAGCCTCCCGAGCCACTGGGATTACAGGGGTTCACCACGCACTGATCCTACTTTCTCCCTACCTCCACACCACCACTCCCCACAGCCTTGCTCCCCATACACCTCCAGCACCCTTGTCACCACTGTCCCAGGTCACAGGTTGCTCATTCCCATCACTGCGATCGCTCCCGTATTAACATGATCATCTGTGTCACCCTCACCACCCTCACCAACCCGCCTCACAGCCGGTCATCCTGTCACCACTGTTAATCTTCCTGCCCTACAGGAGACTCACTCTATGGGGAGTCCTGTTGATCAATAGCCAGGTGCCCATCCCAGTGACCGGGAGGCTGAGGCAGGGGGATCCCAAGTTCAAAGCCAGCTGAGCAGCTTAGTGAGACCCTGTCCCAACATAAAAGATAACGGGGGTGTGGCTCCGGGTGAAGCCTCCCTGGTCAATCCCCAGCGCAGGCCCTCCAGCCTCTCTGTGGTGGCCACCCTGCCGACCACTAGAGCCACAGCGCTCCCCTACTCACTGCGTTGGCATTGGAGACACATTGGTGGGCCACATGACAGAAGGGGGCAAGAGGGGACATCTGGATAGCTTCTGCTCTCCTGAGATTGGCTGCAAGGGTAAGGAAGGACAAGGAGTTCTGTCATGTGGCCTTTTAATGAGCTGGTGTAGCACTTTTTTCTGAACCCTCTTCTCCCTAAGCGCTGGCCTAGATGTTGGCACACTTTGCGTTATCTCAACAATCCAAGGGAGGGCTTTGCTGCCCTCACTCCACAAAGGAGAAAACCGAGGCTCGGAGAGGTGATTCTCCAAAAATCCTAAAACCTATAAGTTGGGGGCTGGGGTTTGAATCCAGATCCAATTCCTACCCCCACCCCAGCACCCTTGAGGTCTTTTCTGAAACTGCCAGGCCCACTGGGCAGAGGCAGGGCAGAGGCAGGGCAGAGGCAGGGCAGGGAGCAAGTTGGCTGCTGAGCCCCACAGTGCCCCATGGGGCTGGGAGGCTGGGAGGCTGGGAGGCTGGGACTCCTCGGTCTGCTGCTCCCCTGGGCTGGGGAGTGACTTGGTTTTCATTTCTTGGTGAGGAAGCATCTGGGCAAGTGTGAGCTTGGGGCAATTGGACTTCTGGTGTGGAGGGACTGTGCACCTTGGAGGGGTCACGGTGGCTGCTGAGTGAGTCCCCTAGGACTTTGTCCTCCTCTGGAATACCTGTCTTCAGCCTCGTCACGGCCAACTTGAGTCCAGAGGCCTTGGACTGGTAAGTGACCCTCTGAGGCCTCCGTTTCCCTGTATGTACAGTGAGTGGGTATGAGGATGGCCTCGGGCCTTAGCCTAAGCGGCTCCATTTTAAAATCTCCACTTTGAAACCTGCGGTCTCACCAGGCACGCCTGTGGAGCCCTCCAGTAAGATCATCAGGCGGAGCCCTGACATAAAAAGTCACTTCTCCCCACCCTGACAGCTCAGATGAAGTCTCTCTGTCCTTGCCGCGATCAGGAGAAGAGGCAGGAAAATCAGGGTGGGGACCACCAGAGGATGCTTTAACCCCAGGGCAAATGACACCACTGAGCAATCCAGTAGCAGCTGATAAGGACTGAAAGGGTGGTCAGAAGGCCCAAAATTCTGTATAGATGATGGAGCAGATGAACAGGTGTTCAGCCAGCACCACTGAGCCCTCCCGCTGAGAGCCTGGTGAGGACCTGGACTGACATCCCAACTCTTGTCATCGTTTGCTTATCCTCTGCACCTTCCTCTCAAACTCTGCGGCCACACCTTGACCCTGGTGAGAGCCACGACTTCTCCCTATGACCCTCTCCTCAGCCGGCTGTCAGCCCCACCCCAGGAGAAGCCTGCCTTGGCTCCTGACCTGATCACCATGACCTGGTCACCACGGTCTGAGTGAGTGGCCACCTGCTGGACTCAGAGCCTAAGGCTGGAGACTTCTGATTGGACACTTGAGCTTAGCACGCAGAGGGAATGTCTGTCCTTAGCCTGTCACGAGTAAGTGTGTTTGCAGTGCCTAGAATGAATCCAGAATTGTTTGCTGTGGTTGATCATGTCTATTGCAGTGCCCAGCATTAAGGATTGTCCTTTTCTTGATTAAGAACCTATAGAGTGAAGTTGTAGTGAGTGATTTGAGTGAATGAAGCATTGGAGCGGGCAGAAGTGGTGGACAGTCTTTATTTCTCCCCTCAACAGCCTGAGTCGCACCTTTGCCCAGCGCCACAGTGGGCAGGACAAGCTGGTCCCCAACAGAACAGCGCGATAGCTCTCCACTCAGCTGTTGTTGGCGTCCACCCAGGGCCTCCTGCTAGTTGCCTCAATATCCCAGGAGGGAAAACAGCGCTTTGTCTATTGATTTATTTATTTTATTTTGAAATAATGAGTTTATTGTTTAATATGAATATTCAGATCCATTTTAAGAGATCAAGCTACACTGAGTCGCAGAAACCAGGAGGGCTAACAGCTCGACGATTCCCCCCACCTTGTTCCTGCTCAGTGTGGGCAGCTCTGCCCTGGCGTTTGCTTTATTCCAACGAAGTCAATCTATACTCTTCTATGTTCCCCTTACTGTGTGGGAGAGCTGTCATATAATTTTAAAAAAATCGGTGATTGTAGGTGGACAGAATGCTTTTATTTTCTTTATTGATTTATTGATTGATTGATTTTAGTTGTAGATGGACACAATACCTCTATTTTTTTTTAATGTGGTGCCAGGAATCAAACCCAGTGCCTCACACATGGTAGGCAAGTGCTCTATCACTGAGCCACAACCCCAGCCCCTTATTTATTTATTTTTATGGGTGCTAAAGATCCAACCCAGGGCCTCACGTATGCTAGGCAAGCGCTCTGCCGCTGAGCCCCAGCCCCAGCCCATCTGTCATTACTTTATCCTGAGCCCCATGGCGCTTGCTTGTCCAGGCTTCTCTGTACCCGGCACAGGTGGGCTGGAGGGAGGAAGGGAACGCCCCGGAAGGCCCATCTACCGCACGGCAGCCCGGACGCTGCTTTCTCCCTCTTCTAGAAATCTTAAGGGCATGTTTTATGGCCTTTGTCTGTTCAACAGCAGGGCTTTTGATAATCTTAAGTGTTTCTCTGTGAAGCACATGGGCCCCGAATTGAGAGGGCCTGTCTCAAAGAGATTTTTGGTTCTGGCTTTTGCTTAATGAAATAACCCCAAAGGGATTCATAGAAAACTCATAACCTTTTAGAAGAATTATACTCACGGAAGTACTGTCATCTTGAACTAAGAGGAACAGTCTGTATAAAATGAAGAGAGGTCTTTGGATACCCCCCACCCCAGCCCCAGTAAATAATGGGCAGAAGCAAAATAAGAAGGCCACTCCATCGCAGCAGGAGACATTTCTCATGCAAAAGGAATCAGGGCTGAGCCAAGAGCCCAAGCAGCAAGATGGAACCCTGACCACAGGTGCAAGATTTGACTTCAGAGTTGCCACCGCTAGGCTGGGTGCGGGGGAGCGCTCCTGTAATCCCAGGGACTCGGGAGGTTGAGGCAGGAGGACTCAAGTTCAAGACCAGCCTCAGCGATTTAGAGAGCACCCTGTCTCAAAATAAAAAATAAAAAGAATAGAAAGGGGCTAGGATGCAGTTCAGTGGTAAAGTGTCCCTGGGTTCAATTGGGCGGGGGGGGTTGGTGGGGGAGAAGAAAAGAAAAAGAAATTGCCATGGCTCAGTGATGGCTCTGAGCTTCTCATTTCCTGTGTAAATAGGAGCCTCTATAGTGGACTCCTGTGCCTATCCCAACATTGAAAGCTGGACGCATGTGAGGCAGAGGCAGACAGCATGTGTCTTTAGGTCAAAGGTCTTCGGGTGGACAGGGCCTCTGTCACACAGCAGAACCCAAAGAGCCTGTCTGCATCTGGACTTAACGGAACTCTTGGAAGGAGTGATTGTATTTTGTATGTAAGAAAACTTTAATCTGTTGCAATTTAAAAATATGTCTGCATGGGCTAGGGATGTAGCTCAGTAGGGCAGTTCTTTTTTAAATTATTATTATTATTTTAGTTGTCAATGGACCTTTATTTTTTTTTTTAATTTATTTTTTTGTGGTACTGAGAATTGAACCCAGTGTCCCACACCTGCCAGTCAAGAGCTCTACCACTGAGACACAACCCCAGCCCTGGTGACAGAGTTCTTGCTTAGCATGTACAAGGTCCTGGGTTCTATTCCCAGCATCACACACACACACACATGCGCACACACACACACACACATGCACACGCACACACGCGCACATATAAACCTAGAATAAAATTCTGCAAATTTTTTAAAAATTACAAACTCTTTGACATTCATCCCACTGAGAATTGCAGTCATTCCCCTCCCCGTGAATCTGGCTGGCCTGCTGACGGCATCACCATCAACAGAATGCACTGGAAGAGGTGCTAGGATTTCTGAGACTTCCACAGGTGCTTGCTCTGGGGAAGGCTGGTCACCTTGTGAGAAGTCTGAGACCTCTGTATGGAAAGGACACCTCATGAGACACTCTGGCCAAACTTTCTAGCTGAGTTCAGCCTTCAGCCATCTGCCAAGGCCCGAGACATGGGAGAAGAGCCATCCTGGGCACTCCAGCCAGCCCAGTCACCACCTGGTGACCACCGGCCACCTTCAGATGATGCCATGAGGAACCAAAGAATCGCTTTTTGATTAATCCTAAATCTCTTCCTCCCCTCGCCTGGCCCTTTCTCCTCCTTCTCCTTCATTTTCTTCCTATTCTTTTTCTCCTCCTCCTTGTCCTCTTCCTTCCTCTTCTTTCTTTCTTTCTTTTTTTTTTGTTGTTGTTTCTGGGGATTGAAACCAAGGGTGCTGTACAACTAAACCTCATTTCCAGCCCTTTTCATTTTTTTATTTTGAGACAGAGTCTCATCAAATCTGAGCCTGGCCTCCACCAAATTAGAGTCACTGTGTCAACCTCCAACAAGATGGCGCTGGGAGACCAGGGGCTGGAGCTGACACTGCTGCCTGGGATGGGAACTATGCGGGGAATCCCTCCCAGTTGCAGGAGTCCAGGAGAGGCCCTGGCAGGATTCCAGATAAGCCTCTTGCCCAGGGACACTGGCCTGACACCTGCTGCCTCTGGCAAGTGAGTTCACCCCCATTCCTGCAGCAAAGCCCCTGTGATCAGTGGTGAAGGGATCCCCCTCCCACTGTCTTGACCGGGTCACAGTGAGGATAAACCCTGGCAAAGCCGCGCTGGTTGGTGGGTAACCGAAACCATGAGACCCTTTTTTTTGTAACTGGGACTTTTCATTTTCATGCTCATGTTCCTGGCAGGAGGTGTGAGTATGTTAAATGCCACACCAGACTAAACTTCAGAGGGCTAGGACACAACAGGTAGGTCATGCCTTGAAGGCTGTTCTACTACCCCTCAGTATATCAAGGACAAAGTAGAAGGCTGCTCCTCTATCTCAGCACATTGAGGACAAAACTGATAATGGACAACAATCATTCTCCGAAAGGTCATGAGAATTTCAGGCACCACATTGATTATCTCAACCAAGAACCCAGGCCCCATATCTCCAGCCTCTTAGAAAGCCTAATCATCATGCTTATTCACAAAGCCCACCTTATGTAGTTTCATCCTCAATTGAGGAAAGTTATGTTAGACACTTAGGAAAGTTAAGACATATAAGGATACATTCTCCTCTTTTCCTTAAACCCTCTTTTACTTCACATAAGGATTTATGATGAGCATAGTTGATATCGGCGGTAGTGGACTGATATTTAGAAATTACTTTTTACTGAGAGAGATAACAAAGATATAAGAACGAGTGCACTTGACTAAGAAACAAAGAACCTCTTTGAGAGAGCAGCTCAACCAGTTTTATGAGAATAAATGTACGAATTAATGAAAGTTGCTCTATAAGACACATTTTTAAAATAATGTTACAAATATTATTCTATTTAGATTCTTGGGCTTAGAATTCTTAAGTTTTTAGTTGTAATGGATTTCTGATATGCTTCAAGAATGGTTTATAAACTTTAGGATATTTTAAGTATAAGACTTAAGGGAACTTTTTTATTTTGTAATTTTTTTAAATATATTTTTTTTAATATTTAGTCTTAAGTTTTAGGTGGACATGATATCTTTATTTTACATTTATGTGGTGCTGAGGATCAAACCAAGGGGACTTTTTTAGATGGAAATTTTACATTAAAAATAAAGTGCAGGTGTACTTTAAACTTAAAGGTTAATGATAGGCTAGGAGACTTTGAGTCTGGTTACGTAGTTTGGCCTTAGTTAATAAGAAAATAATATATCTTGGGGAAAATACTACATCTTGGGAAAAATCTGAAAAAGGTTACATCCTGGATAAATGTAAATTGATGTTACACTTTTCTATGCCCCTAATGATGGTTAAGGAAATGTCACGTCTTGGCAAAGTTCTGAAATCGTGCGATCAGTGACGTATTCTGAATCATGATGATAACAATGGCAATAAAAGGTGACCCAGAGCAAGCTGCCTGAGAGCTCTCCGAGGAACGGCTCCTGTCTCATCGACGCCACTCGTCCTTCAGGACTCCCTGGACCCCGCTAGGGCAGGACCCCTGTGATCAAGGTAGCTTCATCTTTTCTAAAACTTTATCTTCTTCTTCCTTATCTATCTTGTGGTGCTGGGGATGGAGCCCAGGGCCTCACGCCTGCTCCATGCTCACACGGGGCTCATGCTGGGCTCCATGCTCAGCCCCAACAGCTCAGTCTTGAACAGACTTCTCCAGGTACCACAGAGAGCCTGCAGGTCCCTGGTGGCAGCCCCCTGCTGTTCCTCAGGAAACAAACTCTTGGCTTTGGAGGGGCCTCCCTGTCATCATTTCAGGTTGACATGTGACACTGGTGCTCCTTTCACCTGGTACCCCTGGTGCACCTGGCTTCTTCTCCACTTGAGGCCACGCTGGCCCTCTGGCGGTGGCTTGTGTCACCTCTCCCCTGCTGACCAGCTCTGGACACAAGGCAGCTTCCTCCACCCCTGGGACCTGTCCCCTCTCAGAGCTGTCCCCCTCCTGGCCCTCTCCCCTCCACCTTCCTGCCTGCTGATGCTGCCAGCTTAAAGGTCACCTCCTCTCAGGCTGCACCTGAGCCCCAATCTAAGTTGTAACCCCATGAGTCCTCTCTGAGGGTCTTCTTTTTATCTTTTAAATGCCATGATTTGTATTTACATGAGGGTCAGGCATTGTTGTTTGATGAATGACCTCCCCAGCTGGACTCCAAATCCCACAGAGCTCATTCAGGATCCTATCCCAGTGCCTAGCACAGCATCAAACAAAAATAATACCTGTGGTTTGTCTTAATTAGTAAAAAATACTTTGGTGGGAAGGATTCCAACATAGGGACCAAAAAAAAAAATGTAGCGCTATGTTAAAGGAATGAAATATAAATTATTAAAAGTTATGGTATTAGTGTAGTAAGACCATGGATCTCGTTCTTTATTTTTTATTTTAGCTTGTTTAATCGTTTATGATTTTTAAAAAAATGAAAAACATTTAAAACAAATTTGTACTATATAAAGTCGAGCTTTCATTTGAAAAATCTTAGCTGGGCCCAGTGTCGCAGGCCTATAATCCCAATGTCTCAGGAGGCTGAGGTAAGAGGATCACAAGTTCAAGGTTGGCCTCAGCAACTTAGTGAGACCCTGTCTCAAAATAAAAAATAAAAACGGCTGTGGCTGTAGCTCAGTGATAGAATACCATTGAGTTCAATGCCCAAGGCCACACACACACACACACACACACACACACACACACGAACAGTAGAAGAAAAAACAGTAAAGAAAAGAAAGCAGTCCCCACTGTATGGTCTTATTTACTCAAAAAGCATATAAAGAGGCAGATACCTGGAAGAAGAGAACTGTCCCTCTGGGTGTCTGGAGTGAGTGTCCAGTGAAGGGGTGCTCTTGGGGTGCTGCTGATGGTCTGCAGAGTCACTGAGATATAGATTTATGCACACTCTTCTGAATACATATTATATTATGTGTCAGTAAATATGGGGGCAGCGGGGAAATTGACCTGTCTCCTGCGGCATTGGAATCTTCTATCTTCTGACCTCCAACCCCACCCGTGTGTGTGTGTGTGTGTGTGTGTGTGTGTGCTGGGGATGAAACCCAGGGGCACTGGACAACTGAGCTACCTTTTAAACATTTATTCCTTAGTTGTAGGTGGACACAATACCTTTATTTAGTTTTTGCGTGGTGCTGAGGATCGAACCCAGGGCCTCACGCATGCTAGGCGACACTTTTCCTCTGAGCCCCAGCCCCAGCCCCTGCCCCTTTAGCCTCTTTTTAAAAAAATTATTTTTTAAATTTTTTAGAAGTCGTTGGACAGGATCCTTTATTTTATTTACTTATTTTTATGTGGTGCTGAGGATCGAACCCAGGGCCTCGCACATGCTAGAGTAGAGCTCTAATGCTGAGCACAACCCCAGCCCTAGCCTCTTTTTGTTTTAGGGCAGGGTCTCACTAAGTTGTCCAGACTTGGGATCCTCCTGCCTCAGCGTCCTGTGTCTCGGGGGTACTGGGTCTGCCTGCTGCTATGCCTTTTATTTTATTTATTTATTTATTTGGTACCAGGGATTGAATACAGGATGCTTTACCTTACCATTGACCTATTTCCCAGCCCTTCCTATATTTTATTTTGAGACAGAGTCTCACTGAATTGCTCTTCAAACTGTGGAGCTGTGGAGGCTGGCCTCAAAATTGTGGTCCTCCTGCTTCAGCCTCTGGAGTGACTAGGATTACGGGTGGACACTACCATGCCTGATTTAAGGGATTAAATATGCTATAATAAAGAGAAAAAAAATGCCATGATTTTACTAGACTAATATAACAATTCAAATATTTTATCTTCCTTTCCTCCAACATATCTTTTTTGCTTGTCCATTTGCTGACTAGCTTCCTCCCAAAGTACTCTTTACTAACAAAGGCACACACAAGTATTAGTTTTGTTAGATGCTATGGTAGATGCCAGGGGTAGAATCCTAAATGAGCCAGATACAGCCCCAGCTCTGTGGGATTTGGAGTCCAGCTGGGGAGGTCATTCATCAAACAACAATGCCTGACCCTCATGTAAATACAAATCATGGCATTTAAAAGATAAAAAGAAGACCCTCAGAGAGGACTCATGGGGTTACAACTTAGATTGGGGCTCAGGTGCAGCCTGAGAGGAGGTGACCTTTAAGCTGGCAGCATCAGCAGGCAGGAAGGTGGAGGGGAGAGGGCCAGGAGGGGGACAGCTCTGAGAGGGGACAGGTCCCAGGGGTGGAGGAAGCTGCCTTGTGTCCAGAGCTGGTCAGCAGGGGAGAGGTGACACAAGCCACCGCCAGAGGGCCAGCGTGGCCTCAAGTGGAGAGGAAGCCAGGTGCACCAGGGGTACCAGGTGAAAGGAGCACCAGTGTCACATGTCAACCTGAAATGATGACAGGGAGGCCCCTCCAAAGCCAAGAGTTTGTTTCCTGAGGAACAGCAGGGGGCTGCCACCAGGGACCTGCAGGCTCTCTGTGGCACCTGGGGAAGTCTGTGCAAGACTGAGCTGTCGGGGCTGAGCATGGAGCCCAGCGTGAGCCCCGTGTGAGCATGGAGCAGGCGTGAGGCCCTGGGCTCCATCCCCAGCACCACAAGATAGATAAGGAAGAAGAAGATAAAGTTTTAGAAAAGATAAAGCTACCTTGATCACAGGGGCTTTGCTGCAGGAATGGGGGTGAACTCACTTGCCAGAGGCAGCAGGTGTCAGGCCAGTGTCCCTGGGCAAGAGGCTTATCTGGAATCCTGCCAGGGCCTCTCCTGGACTCCTGCAACTGGGAGGGATTCCCCGCATAGTTCCCATCCCAGGCAGCAGTGTCAGCTCCAGCCCCTGGTCTCCCAGCGCCATCTTGTTGGCGGTTGACACAGTGACTAATTTGATACTTTCACACATTTTAAGAAGAATGCGGCTCGGTGCAGTGGCACATGCCTGTAATCCCAGCCACCTTGGGGGCGGAGGCAGGAGAATCACAAGTTTGAGCCTGGATAATTTATAGAGATCCTGTCTCAAAACATAAAAAAAATTAAAAGGGGACTAGAATTACAACTCATGACACAGTGCCCCTGGGTTCCTTCCCTAGCACTAAAGGAAAATAAGAAAAGAGAAGAATCATCAGATCCCACAGGAGACATGGTTAATTTGGCTTCCTTCTCCCTGTGCTTATTGAAGTAGAATGTCACACGTGTGTGGCAGAGTATGCATAAATGTGTAACTCAATGAATTTTGCAGACTGTCACCAGCGCCCTAAGAGTACCCCATTAATTGGACTTTCACCTCAGACTTACAGAGGAACAGTTTTCTTCTTTTAAATGTCTGTCATTTTAAATGATTTTGAGTAAATGAAATCATACAATGGAAACTGCTTTCTTTTCTTTCTTTTTTTCTTTTACTGTGTGTGTGTGTGTGTGTGTGTGTGTGTGTGTGTCTGTGCTTATGCCTGCGCACCTCTAGGGACTGAACCCAGTGGCACTCTATAATTAAGTGACATCCTCAGGCCTTTTTACTTTTTATTTTTTGAGACAGCTTCTCTGTGAATCTCTCAAGCTGGCCTTCAACTTTTGCGATCCTCCTGCCTCAGTAGCCCAAGGGGCTGGGATTACAGACACTACACCCCAGTCCAGCATGGGTACAGTTTTCTGAGGTACCAGGGATTAAACCCAGGGGCACTTAACCACTGAGTCACATCCCCAGCCCTTTTTAGTTTTTATTTTGAGACAAGATCTTGCTAAGTTGTTTAGGGCCTCGCTAAATTGCTGAGGCTGATCTGGACATCCTTCTGTCTCAGCCTTCCGAGTCGCTGGAATTACAGGCGAGAGCCGCGGCTCCTGTCATCAAGCCAATAAAAAAATACACACACACACACACACACATAGTTGTATATATATTTAGTTGTTGATGGACCTTTATTTCATTCATTTATTTATATGCGGTGCTGAGAGTTGAACTCGGTGCCTCACACGTGCTTGGCAAGTGCTGTACCACGGAGCCCCAGCCCCAGCCCTCAAGCCAATTTTAAAAGAATGCAGACGAAGAGATCTTTGCAGACTCGGGTCCTGGAATGCCGCGTTCCTTATCGTATCTTCAGAATCTTTCCATTCCGCACCCGGCCCCATGCAGGCACAGTGATTTCCCTGTTAATCACGGTTTCGTTTCGGTGGGACGAGTAACAGCTCTTGGAACACGTGCTCAGCACCGCACGCCCTCCAGCGGGGAATGCGGCCCAGCCACCAGCACTTGGGGCTGGGGGAAGGGGCTTCCAGTTTATGGCTCCCTTGGAGCCGCAGGAGGTCCGGACCCCAGGGGCTCAGTGAGCAGACTCTCCCGGATCTCCAAGGTCAGGCCAGGCCCCAGCCTAGGAGCGCGATGCAATTCCAGGTGGGGTCCCCCCCCCCCCCGCCGTCGGACCGCACGGTGGGCAGCTTCTCAAACTGGAGCTGGACACTCCCCTGTGGCGCCGGGCGTTCCGCCAGTGTGGGCTTGCGCTGGCCGCGCCTCTTCCCTGAGGTCCCCCATCTGTGTCCGGAGAACCCCCTGCCCGTTCCCTGTGGCTGATTCACTGGCTGATGAGAGTAGTAGGCAGAAAAGGATGGTGCGTCTCAGCTCTGGGGGCCGTTGTGGGGTCTGGCTTCCAACTACCCCCCGCCTCTTCCTGGGCGTACATCTACCCTGGAGAGAAAAGGGGGATCCCTCTATCAGACCTGAGTCAGGCCCAGGCTTTCCTGCTGGGAACTGGTGTAAATCATGGTGAAATGCGAATTACGGAGCTTGGACTACCCAGAGCATTCTCCATTCCTTAGTCTCAAATACTCGTCATAACTTTCCTAAGAAATAGGTGTTGATTTTGAAAGCAACCTCGTTTTACGTACGAGGGAATGGAGGCCCCCAGACAGTCATTTGCCAAACCCAGGTCCACTTTACTGTGAATGAAACATAATGCTCTTCAACCCGGGCAGGCCCCTGCATGATACTTTTTTTCTAGCATAAGCTAGGAATTAAGGCATTTCTCTTCCAAGAGTGTTGGGGATTAATCAGTGGGTCTGGGTGATTCAGATGGAGACCCGAAGGATCTTGAAGGTAGCTGGGTGGGAGTAACATTGTAATGACCATTTAACTTGGGTGCAGCACAGGTGTGCAATCCAGGTACAGTGAAATCTACACAGTTGCTTAATTCCCTGAGGAGGTAGGGGCTACCTCCTTCATTGTTGCAAAAGAAGTCGAGTGACTTGCACTGAGGTTTCAAAGAAGCAGGGTAAAGGTTCAGGCAGAGGGGCGTTTCAGTGGGAGAGAGAGATTCTGGGGTTCCTTTGTGACCCATCTCTTCCTGATCTTGCCTCCTCTTCCACCTTCCCCAGGTTCCTCCAGGGTCCTGCAGGTTTCCCAAAATGTGGGAAAGGCACCTTCTCTCTTTTTGAGGGGGATGATGTGTACTGGGGATTGAACCAGGGACACGTTACCATTGAGCTACATCCCCAGCCCTTTTTATTTTTTATTTTGAGATGGGGGTCTCACTAAGTTGCTTCGGGCCTCACTAAATTGCTGAGGCTGGCCTGAAACTTGCAATCCTCCCACCTCAGCCTTCAGAGTTGCTGCCTGGAAAGCCACCTTCTCTCTGTCCACTCCTTTGCCCACCTCTGGTCTCTTGCTCCTCAAAGTACTGCCCAGCAGCTGATTCTTTCTTTTCTTTTCTTTTCTTTCTTTCTTTCTTTCTTTCTTTCTTTCTTTCTTTCTTTCTTTCTTTCTTTCTTTCTTTCTTTCTTTCTTTCTTTCTTNTGCTGAGGCTGGCCTGAAACTTTCGATCCTCCTGCCTCAGCCTCTTGAGTTGCTGGGATTATGAGTGTGTAACAGCGCCTGGTTCTTTGTATTCACTGGGATAACATACAGTAATGTAGCTAGGGGTGGGTGGTCCAAGCCTGGAATCCCAGTTGCTCTGGAGGCTAAAACAGGAGGATCATAGGTTCAAAGCCAGCCTTAGCACTTTACTGAGACCCTGTCTCAAAATAAAAAAGTAACAAGGGCCAGGGATATAGTTCAGTGGTTAAGCACCCCTGGATTCAATCTCTCATACCCCCCACCACACACACACAAAAAAAGATAAAAAAATCCATATATAGGGCTGGGGTTGTGGCTCAGCGGTAGAGTACTCGCCTTGCATGTGCAAAGCCCTGGGTTCCATCCTCAGCACCACATAAAAATAAATAAATAAAATAAGGGTATTATGTCAACTACAATTAAAAAAATACTAAAGAAAAAAAATATAAATTCCCCCCCACTCAATACCAGGTATTGAACCCAGGGGTGCTTTACCACTGAGCTACTTCCTCGGCCCTTTTTTACTTTTTAAATTTTGAGACAGAGTCTCACTAAAGTGCTGAGGCTGGTCTCGAACCTCTCACCTCAGCTCCACAGTCGGTGGGATTCCAGGTGTGCACCACTGTGTGGGGTTCCGTCCTATGTTGATGCATTTGTGTTCAAACGTTTGTAGAACTGAAAATGTAGGACTAATGGGCTTTAACTCCAGGGCTTTAGCATCATGACTCTAAAAAGTTTACCAGGGCTGCTGGGCACGGTGGCACACGCCTGTAATCTCAGCGACTGAGGAGCTGAGGCAGGAGAATTGCAAGATCAAGTCCAGTCTCAACAATTTAGTAAGACCCTCAGCAACATACAGAGACCCTGATTCAAAAAGAAAGGGCTGTGGATATAGCTCAGTGGTAAAGCACCCCTAGGTTCAATCCCCAGTTTAAATGCTTATCAGATCCTGGACCCCTCTCTGAGAAATTGTCTGTTCCTGGTCTTTACCCTCCCTGGCCTCGGCCCCTTCCCTGAAACTCCCTGTGGTATAGAAGAGTAAATATTTAGTTTCAGTTCCCAGTTCCTGGCATGTGCCCCTGGAACTCTTGGCATTTACTGTCCTGTATGCCACTGTGTGACTGAAGGGAGGCCCTCCTCCCCCGCGGAGTTCCAGACCAACTTGGTGATCAGAGAGCCTGAAGTTTCGGCCCTACCCCTGATTTCCAGGGAGGCGAGGGGGCTCCCAGATTGAGTGCAGTCACCAAGGGCTGATGATCAAATCCATCATGCTGCAGTAATGATGAATAAACCCCTAAAGGATGGATTTGGGGAGCTTCCAGTTTGGTGAACACATCCATGCGCTACGCGGGAGGTGCGCCCTGGCAGGGCATGGAAGGCCTCACCCCCCACAGATCTCTTCATTTGGGCTGTCCCCGAGTTGTGTCTTTTATAATAAACTGTGACAGTAAACAAAGGGCCTTCCTGAGTTCTGTGAACTGTTCTAGAGAATTGTCAAAACTGAGATGGGTTGTGGGGCCCCAGGTTGTCTAGCCGGTTGGTGGATAGTATGATCAGCCCCAGGAACTCAACTGGTGTCCGGGACCGCTGGCTCAAGACGGTTAACTTATTACCTGGGGTCACGCAGCCATTGAGTGGCACCTTAGAGAACATGTAGTCTGGGGGTTCCCATGTTGCTTCCAAGCCCTACGGTGTACCCAGAAGGGAAGGGGAGGGACAAATGGGGGCGGGGGCTAGTGAGAATGCTGAGGAAGGGGCTCTGGAGCCCACATCCAGGGACCTACCAGACAACTTTCTTGTGGTCAAAGCTCATTTAAAAGTGAAGTTTGCTGCTAAAAGGGTTGACTGCCACACTCAGCGTGGGCTCTACTCCTCACCAACACAGGATGTCACCAGATACAGTGTTTTTCTTAGTCCAAAGTACACTGCAACCATTTTCCACCGTCAAATAGTCTTCCAGAATATTATTTATTTATTAGTTTACAAAGCTTGTAATATATTTTGTAATATTTACTTTTTGAATTATAAAAAAATATATACTCATTATAATAGTGGAAGAGAGTAAGATATAAAGAATTTTTTTTTTTTAAACTGGGGATTGATTCCAAGAGTGCTGTACTACTGAGCCACATCCCCAGCCCTTTTGATTTTAGTTTTTGGTACCAGGAACTGAACCCAGGGGTGCTTAACCACTGAGTTACATCCCCAGCCCTATTTTGTATTTTATTTAGAGACAGGGTCTCGCTGAATTGCTTAGAGCCTCACTTTTGCTGAGGCTGGCTTTGAACTTGCAGTCCTCCTGCCTCAGCTTCTGGAGCTGATGGGATTATAGGTGTGCATCACTGCGCCTGGCTAAAACTTTTCAAATGAAGCAAACATGAGCAAAAGTAAAGAGAATAGTATGATAAACCTTTATGAACCCATTATTCAGCTCAAATAATTGACATACAAAGAATACTGTTTATATATATAGTCTCCTTTTTTTTCCTATATTTTCTGGAGTTTTTAAAAATAAAATCTCAGGGTTTTTTGTGGGGGCAGGTATCAGGGATTGAACCCAGGGATGCTTAACCACTGAGCCACATCCCCAGCCCTTTTTAAAAATATGTTTTTTTTTTTTTTTTTTTTTTTATTTAGAGACAGGGTCTCACTGAGTTGTTTAGGGTCTTGCTAAGTTGCTGAGGCTGGCTTTGACTCAATCCTCCTGCCTCGGCTTCCCAGGCTGCTGGATTTACAGGCATGCGCCACTGCGCCCAGCTCAGGCATCATTCAAATTAATCAGCAAATGCTTCCCTGAGGACGTATGGTTTATTTTACATTATCACCATCTCATTGCCATACCCAACAGGATCAATAATAATGTCCCAGGAAGCAGGTTATCGCATTTCTACCCTTCCCCCATCCCTGTTGCTGGACTTGCCAGGTTTCCGTCACTTGCTGTGTGCCTGTTGCTGTGTGACCATCCTTCCTAGCTGACTGAGGGCCTTCTCTGTTCCTGCAGATGCGCCGCCGGCCTTCTGCCTGGAGCCTCCCTACACGGGCCCCTGCAGGGCCTCGATGAGGATGTTCTTCTACAATGCCAACTCGGGACACTGCGAGACCTTTGTGTACGGTGGCTGCAGGAGGAAGAAGAACTCCTTCCTGAAGGAGGAGGAGTGCATGCGGGTCTGTGGGGGACATGGCCACAGCGCTGGTGAGGGTCGCGATGGGCCGAAGGGGGGGTCTGGGGAAGGAGGTGGGTGGGGGACCCCACACGCCCCACACCTGCTCAGCGACTCTCAGCCTCCGGGGCTCTCCTGCCCTTGGAGGAGGAAGTGGCGACCTGCCTGTGAACCACAGACTGGCACGTCCTCCTTGGTCAGCTGGGCAGAAGGTCACTGCCAGAAGTGCCTCGACAGAATCCCCACCACCTCACCTGCTCCCCTGTCCCTGCTCAGTGGCTCTGCGCCTTCCCTACCCCGGCTTGGAGGATTGCTCCCTTCTTGTGGGTCCCCTGATGGGCGAGCACCTGCATGGCTCATTTCTGGGGTGGCCTCGACCTGTCAGGTGCAAGGATCTGTTCAGGATCCTTGGCGCAGAACCCCTTTCCTCTCCCCAGGGGCTCACTGTTCCGATGCTGCCGTGTGCAGTAGGTTCTAAGCCCCCGATGAGAACCGTGTGCCTCTGTGTTCTTGATCCCCCGGTTCCCAGCACAGTCCCAGGCACAGAGGAGACGGTCCCTGTGTATTTGTGCAGTGGATGAGTGAGTGAGCATGTCCCCTGACAGGACACTACAGGGCCAGGGGTTTGCCTGCAGGCCCCAGCCCTAACCTTATGGTCACCTCTTCCCCAGATGGCATCCAGCTCTGAGCGTCAGCCATGGCGAGCGGTGGTGGCCCGGGCATCTTCCAGAAAGAGATCTTCCAACCCCTGTGATGTGGGACATATTTGCTGTCTTTGTGACTTTAGATGCTCTGGCCTTATATTAAACCCACTGCAATGGATTCTGTTGTTTGGTGCTTTAATCAACGGCAATCTGCAAAAATGGTGGTGTTGCCCGTTGTTCTGCTGAGCCCTGCCAGTTGTGGGAGGCAAACCCCATACAGTGTCATCTGCTTCTTAATAGAATCCTGTGCTACACAAAAACCTGGGTGATGCTTCAACATTAAAGCTTTATTTTATTGAACCCAGGTTGCTGAATCACTGAGCCACCTCCCCAGCCCTTTTTATTTTTTTTTTATTTTGAAACAAGGTCTCATTAAGTTGCTTAGGGCCTTGCTAAATTGCTGAGGCTGGCTTCAAACTCGTGATCCTCCTGCCTTTGCCTCCCAAGAATCTGGGATAACAGGCATGCACCACTACACCCAGCATGGTCTGTTTTTGTACCACTTATTTTTTGGTACTGGAGACTAAACCCAGGGGCACTCTTATTATGGAGCTATATCTCCAGCAACTTTTTATTTTTTATTTTGAGGCAGGGTCACTCTAAGTTGCTGAGGTTGTCCTGGAACTTGTGATCCTACCACCTCAGTCTCCCGAGTGTCTGGGATTACAGGAGTGCCACCTTGCCTGGCTTATTTTATTCATTTATTTATTTTTTTAGACCGGGTCTTGCTATGTTGCCCACCTGGTCTCAAGTGATCCTCCTGCCTCAGCCTCCTAAGTAGCTAGGACGACAGGCGTGCACCACTGTGCCCGGTTTCTCCTGGAATCCCTCAAGGAGAAAGGAAGGAGCCTGAGGCTCAGTTGACGCCCGCCCACCCCCCCCCAGTTCCCTGAGGTTGTTCCTGTGTGTGGACAGAGTAGGGGTCGGTCTGGGTAGTGACCCGCTGTTTAAGTCCCATCCATCCCAGTTGCCCATGGAGCTGGGTCCGTGCTTGGCACTTACAGCCATCATTTCATTGCCTCTCTCTGAGGAAGGGTGTGTTATCGTCCCTAGTCTACAGAGGTGGGTGTAGAGGCCCGAAGCTCTCACAGTCCGAGTACTAGTTTCCCAGCGCTGCCATCAAAAAATGCTATCAACGGAGTGGGTTAAATAACAGCAGTTTCTCTCATGGTTCTGGAGGCCAGAAGGGCAAGGTCAAGGTGTTGACAGGGCCATGTTCCTTCCGGGGGTGTGGGGGAAAGGTCTGTCCCAGGCCTGTCTCCTCGCGGCAACATATCTGGAATCTTTGCAGGATGAGAAGACACCCTGTCTGTCTCCCCTTTCCTCTTTCCACAAGGACACGTCGTGTTGGATGAAGGCCTGCCCCAGTGACTTCATCTTAGCCTGACTACCTCCATAAAAAAGCCCATCTCCAAATAAGGCTGCATTCTGAGGGCTGGGAGCTAGAACTCCACTCTTTCCTTTTTGGGGGCAAAAAATTAAACTCACAGCAGTTAAGTGGCAGAACCCAGGCTTCTGTCCTTTGGCAGGAGAAAGGCTGCAAAAGTTGAGAGCTCATGTGCCCCAGCGAGGCTGTAAGCAACCTAGTGAGACCCGCCTCAAAATAAAAAAATAAAAAAAAGGCTGAGGATGTGGCTCAGTGGTCCAGTGCCCTTGGGTTCAATCCCTGGTACTGAAAAAAGAAAAAAGAAGGAAAGAAGAGAAAACAAACAAATAGCACTTTAGTGTCACCTCCTGGAAGTGCACCCCAGGAAGATCCCGTCCCCACCCCCAAGAGGGCCACAGTCTAGATGGGTCCCAGACTTCCTTGGGGGGACCTAGTGCGTCAGTGATAGCCTCAATCGGGTCCAGTTCCTGGAAGAACCGCCCACCCCACTGCCTGTCAAATTTGTGGGGAGGTGATTCTCTTTGGGACAGATACCCCTTCTTCGGCCTTTAAAGAAAGGCACTGCCCACCCCCTTGTGGCAGCAGAGGGAAGTGCAGCTTTCGCCCTCACCCAAGCACATGCCCCGCCTACAGGGGAAGGTCTAAGTCTTTGGGGAACTGCTTTCCAAAGACTTTCTTTTTTCTCAACATTGGGTATTGAACCTAGGGCACTGAGCCTGGTAGGCAAGTGCTCTACTGATGAGATATATCCCCACCATTCTCTTTTCGATAGAGAAATTGAGTTTATAGATCAAAATCCATATGAATAATTAATGTAAACTGTGCATTCACCCACAGTCAACAGGACAGACAAAACCTCTGCTCTCACAGGGTGTGGTTGCTTGCAAGAAAGCTGGTCAGCACTGAGCAGAAGATTACTAATGGAGAGGCTGATGGGTAGAGGGAGCCCGCGGTGGGCGAGCTGCAGGAGCTGGCTTCTGCGGAGGGAGGCGGCATTGAGGGTGGGCGAGCGGGAAGACGCCCCTACAGAGCTCCCCCTGCTGAGCCCTGAGGCCAGCCGAGCAGAGACGGAAACACAGCAGCCACGGGTGGAGCACAGGCACGGACGGGTGAGCAGGAAGGTTAGGGTTAGGGAGAGGTGGATCAGGAGGCAGACGTGGGGGGCAGACGGCTGGAGCCTTGAGGGACAGACCAAGGTCTGGGGTTTATCTGAAGGAGGAGAAAGCACCTGGGCGTCCTGGGAGAATGTTTCTGGCGAGGGATGGAGGGCAGGGGTGGGCCTGAGGCACCCTGGACTCCGCAGAGGTGGGGAGGAGAGTCAGGGGTAGAACCCATGGGCTCTGCTCAGAGGAAGAGGAAGGAGTTGAGAATGGAAAATGAGAAGTCTTTGCAGGAAGGACCAGAGTTTAGTTCTGTGCGTGTTGAGTCCGTGGTGACTGAGGAGCATCTGCTGAAGCAGTTGGGGGACATTGACTGAGCCATCCCTATGTTCAGTGAATATTTATTAAAGAGAGTATTTATGTGGTGGTGATTGAAAGCACAGACCAAGGCGGGCGCAGTGAGTGGCCCGCGCCTGTAATCCCAGCAACTCGGGAGGCTAAGGCAGAGGGATTGCAAGTTCGAGTCTAGCCTCAGCAACTTATGTGAGACTCTCAGTAGCTAAGTGAGACCCTGTCTCAAAATAAAAAAAGAAAAAGAACTGGGAATATGGCTTACTGGTAAAGTGCCCCTGGGTTCAACCCCTGGTACAAAAAAAAAAAGAGGCCCAGACGAGGTGAGGTTCCGAGTCTTGGCGATTGTGCCAAGAAAGTGCGCTCCAGGAGGCAGAGACCCTGTCTGTTCACTCCCGGGCTCCGCTTCTCCTCATCACTTGCCTCCCCTGTCACGTGGAGTGGGGATGGTGGCACTTTCCTCTTTGGTTGTTTCTGAGCCCAGGAGGGGTTCACGCAGTTCATGTCAGACTAGAATAGTGCCTGCCCCAGGGAGGACTCAGCTGAGCTGGGCATACCTGGCCGGTCCTGATTCCTAGGTCACAGATGTGAATACAGCATCCAGGTCCCCACCCTCCTGGCTGACATTCCAGCAGGAGAGAGTACCTAAGTAAGGGACAGTGACACATGTTTCCTAGGGACAGCCACTGGGGACTGACCGGCTTAGGCAGGAGTGAGGGAAGGAGCCAGGTTCCTGGGGGGTGCCAAAGGGAGAATGAATGCAAAGGCCCCAGGTTCCTTCTCGGGCCTGGGAGGGAAGGCAGGCAGGGCTCTGGAGCGCAGTCAGTACGCGACTTCCCATGGTGGTTCCAGATACAGTGAGTGAGAACCCCCCAAGGGCGGGAGCAGGAGTAACGTGATCTGATTTGTCAAAGATCACTGACTGCCTGGGAGAGAGGGTGGACACCACGACTGGAGCAAGTCTGGAATGGCCGCGACCTGAGACTCCCCTGTGCGCACGGCTGGGCTGGAACCAGGAACCCAAGGTCACCTGAGATTTTCAAATTCCGTTTTACAGTCATGCTTCTCAGACAAGTTTGCGACAAGCACCAAAGATAACTCCCTAGCACTTGTTGTGAGCCTGCACTGTGCTGCCGGGGACTGGTACCTGCTCAGCCTTTGTTTTATCCTCTGTAATAAGGGATGGTAAGATCTGTCCTCCTCATGGCTCAGAAACCCCGGGGTGTTGAGATTAGATAAACCCCAGGGGAGAGAAGGCCCAGCCTCTAACCTGGTGCTGCCTCTCCAGTACGCACTACGTGATCCACCTGAAAAACTCCAAGCTGCAGGGGTTTAAAGAGGTCCCTTAGTTGGGTCTCCAGAAACTTGGCAGAAACAAAGTATCTTGGGAGGACTTCACATTTTAGGACTCAAAGAATTCCCACAGATATTCTTTTTCTCCTTCTCCTTCTTCTTGGTACTAGGGATTGAACCTTTATCACTGAGCTACATCCCCAATTTAAAAAATAAAATTTTTAAATATTGAGACAGGGTCTTGCTAAGTTGAGGTGGCTAGTCTCGAACTTGAGATCCTCCTGCCTCAACCTCCGGTCCCTGGGATGACAGGCGTGCACGACTGTGCCCAGCCCCATAAATAACCTTCGAAGGAACCTGAGTTCACTGTCAAAAATCAGGAAATAAAAGGGAAGCGAGGTATCATCGACAAGAGCCAGCGGCCACAACAGTGGGAAGAAGTCCACTACCCCTGAAGATCTCGGAGGTGTCGCACCAAGGGTAGAGTACGAAGAGTGTCAGGGACAGACACTGTGGTTAGACTAGTAAACGCAGCAAGGAACTAAACGCACAGAATTCAAGTCGCTGGCCCTGTCTGAAGGGAAAGGAAAGGAAACTAGCCGAGGGGCAACGAAGGCTTCTCAGGCCCCACTACTGTCCTGACTGCAAGCTCCCTGCGGCCACCCAGGCCGACTCCACAGGTGCTTGCTGTGTTGTTGTTCTTTATATTTTCAGCATATATTTTCTCATAAATGCTGTTTTGTTGTCTATTGTTTCATAAAACCAATAAAAACGTAGCTGGGGCCGGTTCCCTCCAATGTTGGAGCGGGTCTGCCCTCTTCCCAGTCTGGGGCTGCTCATGTTGGGTAAATACTTGAACCGTCTTTCCCCCACCTTCCAGATCTGGGGAGAGGATGCCTGTCCCCCTATAGTTCCACGTGTTTCCGGTGAGTTCAGTGTATCTAGGCAGCGGGAATCATCCTACCTGCCTCCATCCCCACCACTGGATTCCCAGAGCACTTAACATTTTTAATTTCACCACAACTGCCCGTTTCTTTGTGTCTCTGGCCCACTGAGCCATCGGGCCTCAAGGACAGGCTTATCTCTTAATCACTGCTCCATCCCTAGTGCCCAGCCCTCGGGAGGACTATACAGTACTGGTTTGGGATGGACCCCAAACCCACTGCCTGCCCTTCCCGAATCATTAAGGGGGCTCCTTTCTCCAGACTTTGATCACACGCCAGGCCTCTGACCACACAGGGTGGGCCGCCTTTCTGTTGCTGTAACCAAAATGCCTGACACACACAACTTGGAGGGGGGAAGATTTGTTTGGGTCACGGTTTCAGAGGTTTGAGTCAATGATTCACTGGCTTCGAGGCAGGAGCTCATGAAGACTGGGAAGGAGAGGCAGGCCAGGGACAAGATGGAGTCCCACAGGCCTGGCCCCCATGACCTATATCCTCCACCAGTTGTCCACTCCGATCAGTGACCCATCGGGTGGATCAGACGACTACTGATGAGATCCAACTACTTCCCCAAAGCCCCGCCTCTGGACCCTGGGGCCATGGGACCCAAGCCTTCCACAAGGACATTCCTGATCCAAACCTTGACCCTGGGGTCTCCTCTGTCTGACCAAGTTGCTCATTACCTGAGATGTGCGCCAGGGTCAGCAGGAGGAGTGGTTTTGAGAACAAACAGAAGGAAGAACCAACAGGGGCAGAAAAGCTTTCTGTGCCCCTCAAGGTCCCTCAAACTGGGCCATCTTTGGCCATCCCATGGTCACTGATTCAGCCTGGCCTCCCCAGCCCGCTCCCTGCACTACACCCACCTCCTTGTTCCTGTCGACTGTCCCTATGCTGCCAGTCGAGGAATCCACCCGAAGCCAGGTCCTGCATCATCTGCCACCACCCTGTCCCCACCCCTGTTTCATTTCTCCTCCATGGCACTTTCCCCAGTCACACGAAGCCATTTCCACAAAATCCCCGTGGGTCTTGGCTCGCACTCTTCTCCACTCCTCCACTGACAAGGAGACTCCTCGCTCCTCGGGACCCCGCCCCTCTGGAAGGCCCCGTCTGTTTCCCGACTTGAGCACCCGACCCTGGGCCTTCTGTCCCTTCCCTGTGTGAAGTGTCATTGTGTTTACTGTCTCTTCCCAGGACACAGAGCTCCTGGAGGGCAGAGCCTGTCTGGGGCAGCATGTGGGTGCCTCTAGGTACTCAAACCTGCAGACTTGCTCTAAGGTCCAAGTCAGGCAAATGCCAGTCATCGAGGGGGTCTGATTTGAGAGTCTGGGGGTTGAGAGTCATTTGGACTCAGTTTCTGTGACTTAATCCTGTTTTGGGGGAGACCACAGACCAGGTGAGAAAACAGGCACAGAAACTTAATGGCTGGTGGTCTGCTGAGCAAGGCTGCCGGGTCGGCCTCTTGGCAGGAGCCAGAAGCCAGGCTCTGGGCCGGTGGAGAGGTGGGGGTCAGGACTGCACCCAGGGGCACCTGTTTGCCCTCAGTGCATTAGAGAGGCTCCAGGCTGTTACCAGGAAGGGAAGCCAGGCGCGGGGCTGGCCCCGAAAATACAGCTGGGAGAGAGGCTGCGGGACGGGTTTTCAGCTGAGAACACAAGGCAGTGGTCTCTATGATAATTTTTTTAATATTTATTTTTTTTTAGGTGTAGATGGGTACAACACAATGCCTTTATTTTCTTTTTTTTATGTGGTGCTGAGGACCGAACCTGCGTCCTGCCCGTGCTAGGCGAGTGCTCTGCCACTGAGCCACAATCCCAGCCCAAGGGGCAGTGGTCTCCATAAGGGGCTGAATGGCCTCCCCACATTCAGAGGTTGAAGTCCGGTACTCCAAATGTGAGAACAGGTCCTTATTGAGCCATAGGGACTTTACAGAGGAAATCAGGTTGGAATTTGGACACTGGGTGGGCCCTAATTTAGTACGACCAATGTCCTTGCAAAAAGAGGGAATTTGGAGACAGACAGATGTCCAAGGAGAGCAGCGGGTGAAGATGAAGGGGGAGTCAGCGATGCTCCTGCAAAGCAAGGAACATCAGGGATCACCCTGAATGTCCAGATGCTGGAGGAAGGACATGGGACAGTCCTGCTGACGCCTTGATTGGACTTCTGACTTTCAGAACTGAGAGGAATAAATTTCTGTTCTTTAAAGCACACAGTATGTGGTATTATTATTATCAATATTATTTTTAATAGCAGCCGTAGGAAACCAATACAGTTACTGTCTGGCTATGAACGGTGGGAAATCTGTGCTCCTCATTATGCGCCCATATTCTGGGTACCTGGCTGGAGGTATGATATCCCCTGAGCCATGATCCTCTTTCTCATGGCAGAAAAAGGAGGTCAAGCTAAACCATTTAAGCACAAATATAGCTCACGAATATTCTAGTTCTCTGCAGTGCAGAGTGTTATGTCCTGCTGATGTATGTGACACATCTCAACCTGTGCTGTTTGGAGGCCAAAGCCCATGGTCAAGCCTGTGACCTCTTTGGAGTGAGGCAGGACGGCCCAAGGAACAAGACTGTGATCTGCACTGGGGGCTGTTGGCCCAGGAATTGAAAACGTGACAAGGTGGTTCTAAAGGAATCACAGAATATGTGGTAAGTCATGAATTACTTCCTTGCCTTCTGTTTCACAAATAGAGTGTGAATTTAAAGTAATGTATAAGTTGCTGCATTTGAAGGAATGTTGGGGACCTGAGGTGTGGGGGGAGGACCCTGCGTTCAGACCCTCAGCAGACTGGTGAGACCTGGCTGCTCCGTGGGGGACAGTTGTTTGGAAGTGCTGTAGTCCCAGGCTTCTCCACAGGGTTACACTGGGTACTGTGGGAGATGGAGGCTGCGTCAGGGCGACCAGCCGGTTGGTGAGTGCTGGGTGGGGTACTGGGTGGTGGGTGCTGGTTGGGATACCGGGAAGCAGCAGGGTGGAGTCGGGCCTGAGCCGGGGCCACCCTCAGCCCTCTCCAAGGCTCTGCCTTAGAAAGAATCTGTGGGGATACAATATTCCGACCAGCAGGAAGTCTGGGGTCAAGTTCAGCCAGCACAAGGGGATCCTGGGAAGTCCTGCTGCGGGAAACCCGGCCAAGGTCACACCTAGGGAGCACTCCTCAAAGAGGCTGTCCCGGCTGCCATGAGGAAGTCCTCCATCACCTGCAAAGAGGAGGGGTGAGCCTCGGCTGTGTGCTCCTTCTGTAGCCTCCAGAATGTGAGAAGAGAGGCCCTCTAGCTCCTGTAGCTCTGGGCGAGGCCAAGACTCAGCGACAGAGGGTTTGCCCACGAAGGAGGGGTGCCCCGAGCGTCCAGTCACAGAGGCGCCTGCTGCCCCTCCTTGGCTATCTGACATGCACCTTCTTCCCAAGCTCACCTCAAAAGTAAGTCTCCCAGTGGAGCACACCTGAGCCTCACCACCGCAAGGCAGCGCCCCTCCCTGAGGGAGAGAGGTACCCCGAGGGCTCTGCGGGTGACGTCCTTGACTCCTGGTCCAGGCGTTTGGGATGTCTCTTCCTCCTCCAGTTTTTCTGGGTTCTCTATATTTTCAAGGATGTAGAATTAAATCCAACGGCTACACCATGCCCTCCAAAGTGTGGCCCAAGGACCCCGGGGTCTGCGAGGTCCTTGCCCAACTACATATCTGGGGAGGCCATGCAAGAGACCAATGCAGAAGCCGACGTGGGGACACAGCGGCCTCACACGAAGCCAGACGCTAAAGGTCTGCAAGTATGGGACACGAGGCCACTCTCCACTCACTTTGTTTTGTTTTTAAAAATAGGGTCATTTTTGACTTTTTTAAAAAAGTTAACAGATTTATTTTTTTTAAATGAATAAGTACTTTTGAAGTTATTGGTTTTAATTTCTATAGTGGTGAATGTTGATATAACTAAAAAAAATCTGTGGATTAAGTTCAAAAGTCTAAGCTGGGCATGGTGGTGCATGTGTATAATTTCAGCAACTTAGGAGGCTGAGGCAGGAGGATTGCAAGTTTCAGGCCAGCCTCAGCAACTTAGTGAGGCCCTAGGCAACTTAGTAAGACCATGTCTCAAAATAAAATATAAAAAGCACCGAGGATATGACTCATTGATAAAGTGCCTCTGGGTTCAATTTCCAGTTTTTTTAAAAAATTATAAAATAAAACAAAAATAAAAAGTGTCTAACAGCCTGTGGACAAAACCTTCTGGAGTAGGTGGTCTATATCTGGCATATTCTCATGATGCCACCAGGGGCTTTCCAGATCTCCAGGTCATAAGGATCTTGTGCTCATGCTTGTTACCTAATGTTCACAAAGACAGCTGTTGTCTCCCTAGGCATCACGTCACCATTCTCAATTTTTAAAAAGGGGAAAACTTCTTTTTAAAATTTTTCTTTCTTTGAGTTTTTATTTTTATTTGGACTTAGAGATGCTCAGCAGAGACCTCAGCCTGTGTGCCGTGGGTAGATCTGTGTCTCCTGACCACTCTTAGCTGCAAGGGAGCCGGCAGAGCCCGTACTTTAGCAGAGTATTTGTTACCACACACAAAATTAGGCTTTCTTTTTGGTGAGGGTCTTGGTCCATTTTCTGTTGCTAAAATAGACACCTGAGGTTTAATAATTGATAAAGAAGCTTGTTTTGCTGCACAGTTCTGGAAGCTGGAAATCCCCCTATCGAGGCAGGTGTCTCTGGGGAGGGCCACACGTGGCTTCTGTTCACGATGGGAAAATGGAAGGGGAGCAGGAGCACAGGAGAGGCAGAGCCCAGGGCAGCCTGGCTGTGTGACAGCTGCTCTCTTGATAAGAGCGAGCTCCCACCCACGGGAAGGGCATGGGTGGGATCCTTTGTAAAGACCTGACTGTACCTTAAAGGCTCCGCCTCCTCTGTGTACTGAAATAAGTTCCAACATAAGAACTTTTGGGGACACATTCAAACTGTCAGAGTTAAGCTTTAGACGTGATGTCCCTCAAAATCTCACGTGTGAGACAACACAAGAAGGTTCAGAGAAGAGAGGACTGGGATACAGCCTCAACCTGGTCAGTGAAGTGATCCCCGATGGGATTGACTGAGTGGCCACTGGAGGCCCGTGGGGTGGGCTGGAGGAAGAGGTTCATGGGGGCGGCTGTGGGGTATATATCTGTATCTGGCAGGTGAAGACCTCCTCTGCTTTCTGATCACCACGTGAGCCCTTCCCTCTGCCTCACTCCTCTGCCATGATGTCCTGCCTCACCTTGAGCCCGAGGAATGGAGCCGGCTGTCCACGAATTTAGATCTCCAAAACCGTGAGCCCCCAATAACCCTCCCCTCCTCTGTAGTTGTGCTGGTCGGGTCTTTTAGTCACGGCACTGGGAAGGCTGACTAAGGCAATCAGAGAGGAGGAGGATGGTGTCTACAGCCTCCCTCGGGGAGATCAGGCAGAGGAACCGTCACTCCTGACTTTAGGAGGCAGAGAAAGATTATTTGGGGCATCATGAGCTGGCGGGGAGTGAGTGAGGAAGGTCCAGGCCTGAGTCGGCTGGGCAGGCCCTGGAGCCAGGGGGTGGTTGGATTGGGATCTGGACTGTTCTGCTAAGGCCCGTGTGTTGAAGGCCTGCTCAGCGACGCAGCAGGTTCAGGGTGGGAAAGTGCTGCATCGTGGGGCTCTGGCTGCCAGTGGGCTCCGCCTTTGAAACCTGCATGGACCCCGAGGAGGTGAGACGTGCTGGAGGAGGTAGGGGTTTGCCCCGGGAGGGTGGGTCTCCTCCCGGCCCCTTCCTCTCTCTGCTTCCCAGTTGCCATGATCTGGACAACTTCCCTCCACCCTGCATGCCCCTCTGCCACCAAGTTCTGCTTCTCCTCAGGCCCAAAGCAAGGCAGCCAGCTGTGGACTGACCCTCAGAAACTGTGAGTCAAAATGTGTTTCTCCTCTAATATTTTGATTTTCTTGGGCTCATTGGAAGGACATGAAAGGCATCTTTCTTCCCATTTCTTGAGGACTTGCTCCAAATGCAGAGGTTTTCTGGCCTCGGGGTGCCCAAGAATTCACAGAGAAGCTGGCTGCCGAGATAGACCTCTGGGTCCTGCCCTGGGTTCTCAGAGGAAGCTACAGCTCAGAGAAGTTTTTTTTTTTATATATATTTTATTATTTTTTCTTAGTTGTAGATAGACACAATATCTTTATTTTATTTTTATGTGGTGCTGAGGATCGAACCCAGGGACTTGCACATACTAGGTGAGTGCTCTGCTGCTGAGCCACAACCCCAGCCCCTCAGAGAAGTTCAACAAATTGCCCAAGGTCACACAGCCAGTGAGTGGCCGCAGACTTTGAGTGCAGGCAGTGAGCTAGAGAGTCTATTCTTGGTTCTGTGCCCTGCAGCCTCAGGAAAAAAATCAGAAGAGTACTGACACATCAACTGAAGCTGGAATCCTTTCTAATTAGCTTGGACCTAATTAATCCTGGCATGCTTCATAGATCCATGGGAAGGGAGGACTCTGCAAGGGGACCTTGATTGACTTCATTGTTGTACCACTGGGGGTGTGACTTGATTTGGAAAAGTAAAAAAAAAAAGGGGGGGTGGGGGGCATCTGTGGCATCCCAGGACTTCTACAGCAGTCCACACCTGTGGCCCCAGCAAGAATGTCCAAGTCACCTGATTGCATTTTGATATGCTTCCTTTTTTTTTAAATTTAAGTTTTTGAAGAACTGCAAGTGCTGGGAGCCATTAGCCAAGTAGGTATGACAATTTCCTTGCCAGCGTACCCCATGTTGCAGTGACATTGAATGTAGGTGACCTTGTTCAAGGACCAAGGCGGATTAGGGCGTTCCCGGTTTAGGTTCCAGGTTTAAGGTTTAAGATTATTCCTGCTGGGAATAGGGCGTATCCTGCTGCCTGAGTTCCCCTTGAGTTCTCACGGGATTCAGACAGTATATTTTGGGAGACAGAAACCCAGAGGAGTTGGATTTGGGCAGAGAACGTGGATTTCCCCAGAACGTGATTGTAGACGGCTGGTGTGAGTTCGGGAATAAAGAGTTGCTGTTTGAATCTACAAGCTGTGTGGTGGCTCGTGATTGTGTGCCCAGCCAGACTGCGGCATTTGTGCCCAGCCAGACTGTGGCATGCAAGAATATATTTGCATAGTCTGAAAATCAAAACAATACAACCGTGTTCATTTATGCGGGGTGGGTATCAGGGATCGAACCCAGGGGCATTCCCACTGAGCCACATCCCCAGCCCTTTATTGTATTTTATTTAGAGACAGGGTCTCACTGAGTTACTCAGGGCCTCACTAAGTTGCTGAGGCTGGCTTCGAACTCGAGATCCTCCTGCCTCAGCCTCCCAAGCCAAGCCACTGGGATTATAAGTGTGCTCACCACCGCGTCCAGCTAACATTTACATTTTTTTTTTTCTTAAAGGGCAGAAACTGCATGAGCTTTTCTGAGCTGGCCTCAGAAGTCATGGAATATTACTTGTCCTCTAGTAGTTGAAGCACTCACAAACCTGCCGAGATTCAAGAGAAGGAGACAGAGAGCCCATCTCTCAGTTGGAGGAGGGCCAAAACATTTGTGGTCATGTTTCAAAGTTGCCACCGCACTCGTGGCTATAGGGAGAGAAAATCTCATGACTCCCAGCAACTTCCCTTTGGGATGGATGCGGCTTCAGGGTAATTACGGGGAACCCCATCTTTCCAATCCCAGGAATGGCCAGAGTCGGGGTCTGGAGATTGGCATCCTGCTAACAGGTGAATCAGTGACCCCTCAGCTCCCTGTGACTTTGCCTTAGGGTGGCAAGTCTAATAAATCACACCTCTCTTCCAGACTGACCAGCACCAAGGGATTCATCATCCTCTGCCGAATCAAAGGAGCCATCACTGTCAATCCTTTGCCAAGGCAACGGCAAAATTTCCCCTCCTATGATTCCAATCTCCATGCCTGCCCTCTTATAATCTGTTCTTCAGAGCAGCTGGAGTGATTTTCGAAGATGATCAAGCAGATGATTTCATACCCAGCCTCCCAGCTCAAGTTAACCCTCGACCTCCATTGTTCCTGGAAGACATCGTGCTGCTGCTTGTCATTGCCTTCCGCCCGACACACAACCTTGTCCCTGCTCAGCTCTTTGATTTCATTTCCAGCTACACTGATTTTCCTACTGTTCTTGGAATTCACCAGCCTTGTTCCTGCCTTGAAGCCTGTGGACCCCTGTAACCCTCGCCCCCAGGTGACTGTATGCAAAAGGACATCTCACCCCACCCTTTCCTAGATCCCTTACCCCCAACTCACAATAATGTGACCTCGCTTCATTTTCTTTATAGCACGTATCCGTGTCTGCAACTTTTTTTTTTTTTTGGTACTGGAGATTGAACCCAGAGGCACTCAGCCACTGAGCCACATTCCAGCCTTTTAAAAATGTTTTATTTAGAGACAGGGTCTTGCTGGGTTGCTGGGGACTTGCTAAGTTGCTGGGGCTGACCTTGATTGTAAAATCCTCCTCAGTCTCCTGAGCTGCTGAGATTACAAGTGTGCACCACTGTGTCCAGCCCCATCTCTTTAATTAAAAAAAAAAATATTTTTTTTTGAGATAGGGTCTTGCTAAGTTGCTGGGGCTAACCTCAAACTTGTGATCTTCCTGCCTCAGTCTTCTAAGTTACTGGGATTTCAGGTGTGCACCACCACTCCCAGCTGATATTTTCCATTTACTAATTTTTTGCTTATTTTCTTCACTAGAGAGTTTGGTTTATGAGAGTAGAGATTTTTTTTAATTTTTAATTTAATTTTATTTTTACCAGTGCTGAGGATTGAACCCAGTGCCTCACATGTGCTAGGCAAGTGCTCTACCACCGAGCTACGCCCCCCCAGCCTGAGATATTTTATTTTTGATTTATCACTGTCTTGGTCATCTATTGCTGTGTAAGGAAACACCCCAAACCTTAGTAGCTTAAAACAACAATTCATTACTATTATTTCTAGCTGGATTTGTCTCTTTTGATTCCTTTGGTCATCTCTCCAGAGTTACCGACTTCTGTTGCGGGTGATATAATGTATAAGGCATGGCTTAAAATGTTGGCATTGCTGTGAGCCTGGCCTCTCGCTTACTAGAACTCAGAATTAAAAGCTCTGACTATTGCTTGCCTCAAGCAGCCTTCTGTTTCCCAGGAGTGGTCCTACCCAGGCTCTCGCTCCTCCAGATCAGGGTAAGTATGTGTTAAGCTAAAGGACATGCTCTCAAACAGGTTTAAGTGAATTTCATTTTTTGGACAACATACATGGCATGTTCTGCCCCTGAAAACCGATGCCGCCACTTCAAGGAAATCATGGTCAAAAGAAACAAGGAGCTCGAGATGACATTGGTGGCCTTTGCACTAAGTCCCTCTGTGGCGTGATGACAAGCAGCAACCAGCGTGGTGACAGGTGACACGTCCACAGTGATTGCCAAATCGGTTAATGTTTCCCATTTCTAAACCCTCCTTAAAGAAAGTCAGATTCAGGGGTCACAATGTCCTCTGCGTCATCCAGCAGAGCAAGCGTGTCACCTGGGTTCACGTTCTCACCAACAAAGATCTGGTCCTTTTTGAAATCAGCAAGGACATGCTGGATCTGCTCGGCAGCTTGTCAATAGCAGGTGTCACCCTTGGGCCTTGGGCCTTCAGTTCTGCTTTGGTAGATTTCCTGCAGTTTCCCAAGTATTTCTTTCTTTTAGTTGTAGGTGGACACAACACTTTTATTTTATTTTTATGGGTGCTGAGGGTGGAGCCAGAGCCTCAGGTGTGCCAGGCGAGCGCTCTGCCCCTGAGCCCCAGCCCCAGCCCCAGTTTTCCATGCATTCCGTACAGGCTTCTTCTGGGAGGCTGGTTTCCCGTAAGAGATGGTGGGTGACGGTATCAGCACCAGTGGTCACTGTGTTCAGTACCTTGCTCTGGGGGACTCTCAGCAGAGGCTGCTCCAGCCGCAAGTGCGTCCTGTGTGTTGCTGTCCGTCCTGCTGGCCATCCCCCTCTGTCTCCAGGCTCACCCTTTGTGGTCCTCTGGACCATGTAAATGTCAGAGAACACATCATGCCGTGAGGTCCAGCAGATGATCATGATGGCTGCAGGGAGCCACTGTGGTCGGACAGCAGGAACCAGAGCTCAGAGCTCCGAGCCGGCTCTGTGCACCCCGAGCAGTACTGAGGGGGAAAGGAGGGGGGCAGGAAAGTGACGATTTATTACCTCTCCTGGTCCCGTGGTTCCCTGGATCGTGGGGGAAGTTCCACTTAGGTTCTCTCAGGAGTCGGAAGGTGGCTGGGGCTACGTCACCTGAAGGCTTGATTGGGCTTGAACCCCAAGCCGACTCCCTCATGAGATGAGCATTGGCGGTTGGTGGGAAGCTCAGTTGGGACTGTCACCAAGGAGCACCTGGCAAGCTCGGGCATCTCCCAGGATGGTGGCTGGATTCTGAGAGGGATGTTCCTAAAGCTGTGTATGCCCCCACAGCTGGTGTCCCAAGAGGCAGGCTAGTGAAGGCACACCACACAACTGGCACATGTGACTTCTGCAATGATCAGTTGATGGAAGCACTCAGAGGACGTGCCTGGACTTAAGTGAGTGGAGAAGGGAGGGCTAGGTAATGTGCAGAGGAGGTATGAGATGAGAGACCGTGTCACCACAGTCTTTAGAAAATGTGATCTGCCACGTTGTCGTTTCAACACCCTCTACGGCATCGGATGTGTGGAGGGCACAGTAAATATTTGTTTAATGAGTGAATTAAATGGGAGGGGTCAAATCTTGTACAAAAGAAAATTCCCAGTCCACAGGTGGAAACTGACTTACCTTCTTGTGTCTTAGCCTTCAGGGTGAGACCATAAAAACCAGAACTTACCTCTGCATATTGCATAGATTCTGCCCCATGATGGACTTTTCCTCCACACTCCGGGGAAATCTGACTGTAAGTTCCTATGTATTGGCTGCTGGAGGCTGTTAGGAAAGAAGACTCTGGGGTCGGCTCCATTAAGGAACATTTGGTGGGACAATGAACCCCCAGGGAAGTCTGTGCAGGACAGAGCAAGGGATGTGGCTGGAAGTAAAAAATGGACTCCCATAAAAAGTCGGGCTAATGGTTCATGTGTGGTGGCTCACCAGTGACTGGGAGGCTGAGGCAGGAGGATCACAAGTTTGAGGCCAGCCTCAGCAACTCAGTGAGGCCATAAGCAACTTAGTAAGACTCTGTCTCAAAATAAAGAGGTAAAAAGGGCTGGGAATATGGCTCCATGGTTAAGCACCTTCTCAGGCTAAGGAGCTTGGTCTGTCCTGTAGGCAGTGGAAAGCCTGTCAAGTTCACAGTCAGGGAGCTCCCGGGGACAGAACAGGGCCCTAGGAGACGGTTTGGCCTGGGGTAGAATCAACATGATGTCTTTAAAAGTCTCCTAGGTACAGAACTAGTTTTGCATCCTAGCCCAGTCACCCGGTCATGCCTGAGTCCTCGGCGAAGGTCACAACCTCTTGGTTTTCCTGAACCTGGCAGGTAAACATAGCCACCTGGAAATCTTGTTCTCTGGTTTAAGAGAGATAATCAATATCTAGTGGCAGATCAGAGGAACTTGGTAAGATGAGTGTTATTTTTAGAATGAGTTTATTCCATTTATTCATCCAACAAATATTTATTAAGTGTTTGCTACCAGGAAGTGCCAGACACAGGGGCTAGGGACACGGCAGAGAACTGAACAGCATTCCTATTGGCACAGCGTTAAGATTCTAGCAGGGAGAGAACAGTGAATCCACAGCTATGTGGTGTGACAGCCAGCAGGAGCACTTTGGAGGAAATAAAGCAGAGTAGCCAGCAAAGTCCTCTTGAGGAAATGCTATTTCAGCAGAGACTGGAATAGAGGGAGGAGGTCAAGGCTAGTGATTCCTCGGGTGGAGAAGAATTCGGGCAGAGAGAACAGCGAGTGCAAAGGCCCTGTCGGGGACATGCTTGCAATGTCAAGGAAGAGTGTGGGGACCCACAGAGCTGGAGTGCGAGTGAAGGGGAGAGGACCGAGAAACAGAGAGGGAGATAGAAGCCGATGTGTGTGTGTGTGTGTGTGTGTGTGTGTGTGTGTGGCGCTCAGGGTAGGACTTGGGATTTGGTCCCACATGCCCTGAGCTGTCCCTGGAGGAGCCAAACTGTACATAACCTGATGTACATAACCTGACAGTAGCCTGCAGCTGCCCTGTGGAAAACCAACCCCGAGGATTTGATATTTACTCTTTCTTTCCAGGTACCGAGTCCTCCTCCAGGGCCCTCCTAGGATCTGGGGTGTAGCCAGGAATAAAATGAACCAGTCCTCGGCCCTCACGGACCTTTTATCCCACAGTGAGACTCAGTCAGATAAACAGATAGTAAATAAGATGTTCCCTCCGATGGTAATAGAGCTACGGAGGAAACGGAAATACAGAGGCTGTCGTTTAAAATTGGATCATCAAAAATAAAAGGCTTAAAAACAATAAATAAAAAAATAAAAGGCTTTATTGAGGATGACTGAGCGGCTTTTGGGGGGAGGGGGCAGGAGGGTTTCAGGCAGCTGGAGACCAGCAGGGACAAAGCGTGAGGCGGATTCCAGGAGGAGTGAGGGGCCAGTTTGGCTGGACGGTGTAAGGAGGACAAGTGGCTGTGGATGAGGCTGGTCAGTTGGATGGGCCATCGGGGCCCGTGAATGAGACGGGAGCCACGGGGGTGTGGCACAGAGGAGCACCAGGGTCCGGCCGGCCTGCGTGTGACAGCACTGCTCTGGAGGCAGCGCAGAGGGAGGGTTAGAAGGAAGGCGGGGGAAGGGACAGGTGCTTGGACCAGATGGGATGGCGGAGGCAGTGGATTCTGGAAGGATCTGCAGAACTGAAGGCAGAGCCAGCAGGGCTGCCCACACTGTTCTGGGGAAGAGAGAGGGAGTAGCGGAGGACAGGACGGGCCGTCAGCCTTTCTGGCCTGAGCACCCGGGAAACGGGGTTGTTGTTTACTGAGAGGGAAGAAGCAGGTGAAGGCGGTGACGGGAATAGAGAATGTGGCCTTGGAGATGCTGTGCTTGGGAGGCCTGTGGGGCGCCTAAGTGAGGACACAGGGAGTTAAGGGGGACACAGGGATGCCATCATCGGCTGGAGGGAAGGAGCGCCCGTCCTGCAGGAGAGGCAAGAGGGGAAGGCGGAAGGGGAGATGTGCGACAGGAAGACTGGGCTCTGCTCTGACCGAGGAAGGTGCTGAGCTGGGGCAGACAGGACACCTGAGCGGAATTGCTCAGACAGTGGGCAAACCCGCCACTGAGGCAGAAAGAAGGAGAAGGGAAAAGACACTGAGTATCCCAGACTCAGAGAAGGGGTTGGGCATGGAAATCGACACAGACTGAGCACCTACTATGTGCCAGGTACATTGCTGGTGCTTTATATCATGATCACAAACAGCTCTTTAAAGGTGCCCACATTTTACATATGTGGAAACAGGCCCAGAGGAGGTGAGGGGATTGCTGGATACCACAGAGGGCAACAGTGGCAGAGTGACTTCCCTGTCCTCTGGTGGAGGTGGAAGTCGGGAGTGGAGAGAATCCTTGAGGGAAGCGAGGTGTGACACAGGGACACCCATGACCACTTACTGAGTCGGAACTGGATGCCAAGCGCGGCACAGGGATCTTCCTGAGGCCGGAGCTCAGAGGGCTAAACTCTTCTCCAAGGTCACCTAGCCTACGATGGCAGGAGTTGGCAACTCAAGACTCTGACTGCAAAGCTGTCCTCCAAACAAGAGGTTTAAAACTGTCCTTAAAGGCCCTGGAGAGCCACAAGAGGAGACTCAAGATACTTCAAATAACGAAGCTCTCTGCTCCTCATGGATTTTTGCACTGAAACCATGCAAAACAACTTTTTTTTTTTAATAAAGGATTCGGTTTGAACATTGTTACATTTATTCCATATTCCACGAAGGCCTTACTGTGAAGTAGAGGAGGCTGGAGGCTGGAGAAAAAGCCACTGAATTTAGAAATGGGGAGCCTAACGGTGACCTGGGTATAGGGAGTCAGCGCACTTTGGTTACTAGCAACAGAAACCAACTGGCTGTAGGAAGCCGAGATGAGACGGTACTGAAATTCACAATGAAAGCAACATGGAAGGAGCCTTTTGAAATGCACTCAGGAGGCCAGTGGGAAGCCGTTCCTGTGCACTTTTCAAACTGGTGCTAGGAATGTGAACTTTGGTTACCCTTGCCCTCTGACCGCAGGCATCTTGAACAGGTGATCTCATTGTGCCCGGAGACTCAACGTGCCTATCGAGTGGTCTCGGGACTTTTGCTTTATGGACAGTTTTCACTAAGCATGAACATTCTTTTCTTTATCTTCCATAGGTCACGCTAGCCTCTGTTATTCAGTACCCGATCTTCCTCAATTTCAATAGAATTCCCTACAGAGAGATTCTACCTCTTTCTACTGTTTGCCCATTTAAGCTCTGACTTCTTTGGAACATTGACTCAGAGCTCTCTGAACCCGTGTCTCCTGAGTTACAATCACGAAGGCTCCAATAAACACCTCTTTACTTCTGCAGTTGCTAAGTTTGCACTGATCAACAAAGAAACTTATGACAATGGTGTGGAGATGTACTGGGTATCCATTCTCTCTTCCTAACAGCTCCTTTAAGTTAGCTAGGGCTGAATTCGAATACTTGCAACCAAGAGCACTAACTGATTTGGGTTAGCTCACAGAACTGAAGGGAAACCTAAAAAACCTGGTTTGGAAAGGATGGTAAACAAGGAAGAACTGAGGCCTTCCCCGGGCACCTCTGAGAGAGCTCAGGTCTTTTGTCCTTCCTTGTTCAAGATGAAAATTCCAGCTATTCTGTGGGGACAGGTCAGGCACTTTGATTGACAGTTCCCCCTGTCCTACTATCCTGGTAGACAAAGTTTCACTTTGCCAAACCCAAATCAGGGCACTTTATCAGAAAAAGGATAAACAGATGGTAGGTACAAAACAAAATAGCCAGTATCCCCAGAAAGAGGAGAGAGAGGTTTCCATAAAATGAAATTTGATTGAGTCCAACAGTTCAAGAGGACAAGGCTCCATTGTATAGTTAAAGACAGCTGTTAGTTCCTGGGAATTTCTCAAATCTTCACCATTAACTAGCCACTTTAGAGTAGGCGTGGCTACAGGTGACTAACATCGCCTCCCTTTATAAACTTTTCCTTCTTTCCTTTACTATTTCCTTCCTCTTCTTCCTTGATAAATATTGCTTTACACTCATAAAGTCATGTCCAAAGTTTTGGATGTATCATCTATTTTAACCTTGGATAGTTCTGTGTGTGGAAATGCGTTTGTGTGTGTGATACTGAAATAACTGGGACTGCATGAGCAAAAAGTATTGCTATCTTCCTTCTGATTTACTGGCTGTGTTCCCTTCGGTCAGTCACTTTGTCTATCTAAATCTCCACTTCTTTACCTGTAAGATACTCCGTGAGATTTTTACATACATGCAAGCTTACTGAGCACTTACTACATGCTCATCCACAGGTTACAAGGTAAATGCCCTCTCTGGACAAGCAGGTAATATCAACTGAAGTAGCTGGGGGCAGGGTATGTGAGATAATAAGGAACGGTGGGGATAATTGGGAAATGGAAAGAATGTTCCTTTCATAAAGAGAGTGGCTTCATTTAACTCTAGGTCACAACATTCATAGTGTGGTCTCTTAACTAGCGGTATCACCTGGAAACCTCTCAAATGCACATTTCTATCCCAGGCCTATTAATCAAAACTCAGGGGAGTGCCAGGCACAGCGGTGCACGTCTATAATCCCAGTGACTCTGGAGGCTGAGGCAGGATGATCGTAAGTTTGAGGCCAGCCTCAGAAATTTAGCAAGACTCGGCAACTTACCAAGACCCTGTCTTAAAATAAAAAATAAAAAGGAATGGGGACTGTAGCTCAGTGGTAAAGCACTCCTGGGTTCTAACTCCAGTATCAAAAATAAAAACAGAAACCCCCAAAACTGCAAAACCTCTGGGGGTGGGGTGGGGTGCTGCAACCAGTGTTTGAACAAGCCCTCCAAGTGATTCTGACACAGGCTGCTCTGAGACCCACACTGTAACTGAGGGCTGCTATGTACAGGCTGCAGGACCGGGCTGCCAGGTCTTGTTCTTTTTCCAAGAGAAAAAAGAGGTTTATTTTTATGTGAAATTCCCCACGTTTAAATCTTGGCAACTAATTTAAATTTTAAAAATGTACTGTGTGGGCTAACAATACATGCGCTATAGCTGGATTTGCTGCCTCTGGTCTCTGTTCTTCCCTTTAATCCTTAGAATAATCTTATGAGATGTCATGATGATGCTCATTTTGTGGAGGAAGACGTAGGTCCTAAAAGTGAAGTGCTCCTCAAAGTTACAGCCAGAAAATGGCTAACCCCGACATGAGACCGGGATGCATTTGGTTTTAAAGTCTCTGCTCTTTTTACTTATGCAAAAGAGAAAACAATATGACTTTTCATATTGTGGCTCTGACACCGCAAAAACTAAACATCTGATGCCATCCACCTATGAAATGTTCTTTCCATCCTTCTACCACCCCACCCCACTTCCTGAGCCTCACACTAATCCGCATTCTTTTAAGAGTGAGCCAATCAGCAAGGGGGGGGGCCTCTGAAGAGGTGGGAGGGGCGAGGCTGGCGGTTTCCTGGCCAGGGGGTGCTGGATAGGTCCTGGACAATCAGCCGGCAGCCTGCTGGGCCACAGGCTGAACCCAGGGGCTCACCACAGTGTCCTCTGCCGTGCCCTGAGTGTCGGGAGTTTGCCCAGGGCTGCGTCTCCCCCTGGCTCTCGCCCTCATGGCTGTTGACTGTTCTGAGCTCAGAGCAAATAGTCCTGGCCCCTCCCTACAACGGCATGTGTCCAGGGCTGAGGCTGGGCCTGGGAAGCTGGGGGAGACATTCTCAGACTCTTTCATGGACACCCATCATGGGAACGGTGGCTCATTGTACCCACATCAGCAAACTACTCACCCGTCCTCCTGATTTTCATTGTTCCTGACCCCTCTAGCCACCAGCAGCAAAGACTTCACTGGGTTTCCAGAACCTCGGATTACTGGAACAAGAAAAATGTTTGAAGGCACTTCTTTCTAACTCCCTTGGCAACCATTTTGACATTTACCACCCTGGATTCTAACAGTATATACAGTTGTCCCTAAGTATCCCGGATCCCTGTGTATATCCACCCATAGATGCTCAAATCCTGCATATAAAAAGGAGCAATATTTGTATATAGCCTGGGAGCATTTCACATACACTCTAAATCCTGTATAGATTGCTTAGAATACCTACTGGAATGTAAATGCAATGGAAGTCGGTGTATACTGTGTTGTTTAGGGAATAGTGGAAAGAAACAAGTGTGTACACATTCAGTACAGGTGCATTTTTTTTTTCCCAAGCGTTTTTCATCCAATGTTGGTTGAATGCAAGATCATGGAAGCCATAGATGTGGAGGGAGGGGAGGGGAGGCTGTACTAGACAGTCTCCTTACCTGTTACTGAGCACTAGAGGCCACTTATGTAGCACCTATTGTGTGCCAGACCTGGGGTTCCTATGTCAATCAGTGTGAACTTACCTACCAGGAGTACATACATGTTCCACGGCAGGCACATTAATGTTGTAGATGAATGTTTATGTTATAGATGACAAAATGGTCGTTCTGAATGGAGAAGTAAGTCACTTGAAGACCCTCGGGTGGAAAGTGATGGAGGTGTGTCAAACCTAGACACCAGAGCTCAGTGATTCCTATGGACTACTTTCTCTATCCCAAGTGCCCATGTGTGTATACACCCGGCGAATATTTACTATGGAGAGGGAAAAAAAGGCCCCAAACAAGGCCTGTAGGGAGAGATCTGGGGTGAAATAGACTTGTCCGCACAGCTTTGCATGGGACCTTGGTGAGGGGGGGCGGTCCTAAACCTCTGTACATCACTTTATCATATCCAGTTGGCAAGAATAACCCTCTTGTCAAAGGCTGCTGGGAAGATCCATGAGCGCAGGAGCATGGTACCTGGTGGCAGTCAACCCCGATTGAGTGGTTGACTCAATAGAAATGCACCCAGTATGGCTGGGAACTGCTAACAGTCTTCCACCTCCGCGGGCATGTTCCTTGTCAGATGGGTTCATTTATCACCGACAGGCGCCATTTCTACAGCCTGTACCACCCAGCCCTCCACCACCAATCCTTAAACAGGGATCTGACCCCAAGTCCAATCACTTAATCCTCAAGGTCTCTTGCCTCCCTGTGGCCTTGCTCTTTCCCCCTCCAACCCTCAGCCTTGGACATTCCAGGAGGACTCCAGTGGAGCCCTGGGCTTGGACTGCGCTGGCTTCCCGCGGCCCTACCCTGCCCTCAGGCCCCAGGAGGGAGGAAAGGAGGGGGGAGTGGACAAGGGTCCGGCTGCAGCTGGTCGAGCTGCTCCTGGCCTGGAAGCTGCTTAGGTTCCTGGTTCCCACCGGGGCCAAGAGTGACACCTGATCCCGGGGGATTGTGAAATGGCATGAGGTGGCAGTGCTCCCGCTGTGCCCATTGGGCTCTTAGGCCCCCACCGCACCCCCTAGCTCGGCCCCGCCCCTGCCCCACGCCCCCCGCGCGCGCGGTTAAATCC